>NC_135483.1:95702734-96302734 GCF_052094955.1 Ictidomys tridecemlineatus
TTCCTGCCACATCCTACCTGTCTTCAATCACTACCCAATTAATCTGTATCAGTGGATTAATGCACTGGTTAAGTTAATGTTCTATAATTTCACTTCTAAACTTTCTTGCATTGTCTTACAGATGAGCTTTTAGAGGACAGCTCTCACCTAAATCCTAACACTTGCCTAGGTTAGAAAGCATATCTCTCTCAGGATGGGAGGTGGAGAATCGGAAGCCAGGACCAGGTGAAGGGTGATATTGGACCATCATGGACATGTATGCATGAAGAGCTACTGAGAGGTGCCTCAAAGTATACTGGAAACACCTTTAACTAAGGGTCATGCTTTGGAGAGAAAACATAGAACCCAGATCCAGATCAGGCAAGTGCAGACATATTTCCTGTAAGAAGCCCTGTAAGAGAAAGGGAAATCTATGATGTTAGGACCAGTTGCCTAGTGAGGTAAGTGAAGGAAGGCCCTGGAGAAAACTCTATCTCTGCCTTAAGTTTGGATGTTTCAGAGCCAGCAGCCAGCCTGCAATAAAGCCCCGTTCTCATCAAGGCAGACAATGAACTCAGAACATTCATGGCTCTTTGTTGGTTCTGAGAGGAAAGCCAGAATACCACTAGGAGTTTACACTGGGGGAAGAGTGAGTGGGTACTCAGCACATGCTATCCATGCTATCCTTTTGACAATATGTAAATACTATAATATGTTGAAACAAGGTTTAAGATGATAATGAGAAGTTAACTGAAGTGTGAATCAAAGGTCAATTTATTCAACACACAATTGAAATATCAGCATTAAGACTTTGAGATGTGTAGAAAAAAGAGTCAAAAATGGTACCTGTTTAGCATACTAACTTTCCCATCACCTGGGGCTGGGTAGGATACTGCCATTCTCTATGAAATAACTCCCTTTCTGAGTTTTCTTTCTTTGTTTCTTTCTTTTAAGAATAAGACTCTTTTTAAAGACAGTCTGATTGGATATTCAGTTGAGAGTCTGAGTCTCTGGGGTGTCATAGAACAAAGTCTCCAAAGTCTCCAATTGTCAGAAGAGAGCTCCCCAAATCAGCATGCATCATGGCCCTGGTTTGTAAAACTCCCAGCGAAGGGTGCTGACTAAAGTGTTTTTACTCTGAGGTATTAGCATCTCCAGTGGCACCATTTTGCCACAGCATCATAGAGAAGAGGACATGCAAACTTCTTTGGACCGCCTCTCAGGAAAATGATGGAAATCAGATGATTCTGGAAAGGCTGGGTATGCATTGGGTATGCAGATACCTCAGAAGAGAGTGCAATCAGGAATCAAACAAGTCACATTTTTAAAAAAAATTTAAACATTAAAAGCATGCTGATGGTATCTATCATATAGGGAAAGAAAAGAGAAACCTATAAATGCACATTGACTACCACCATAAAATTTAATGTTGAAATTTAAATCCCACTGTGAAGGTAGAAACTTAACCTAATTAAGGTACTTGGAGTTGGTACCTTTGGGAGATATAGTGAAATGAGACCATAGGGGTGCCCCTAATACAATGGGACCATGGCTTTATAACAAGAGTTGGAGAGACCTGAGCCAGGTTGCTCTGTCTTGCCATGTGATGCTCTGCTCCACCTTGTAACTCTGCAGAGAATCTGACCTGCAAGAAGAACTTTACTAACTGGGGCCACCTTTAGAACTGTGAACCAAGTAAAACATCACTCTTTATAAATTATTCAGGTCTGTGGGATTTAGTGATAGCAACAAAAAGTGGACTAACACAGCTTTTGTAAAGGAATTTTCTCTTTTCTTTACTACTGTTGTCTTGCTGTTTATGAGACTGACTCTTTATAGATGTGAAAGACACTAATTAAAAGTCACTGTTCTTGGGGCTGGGGATGTGGCTCAAGCGGTAGCGCGCTCGCCTGCCATGCGTGCGGCCTGGGTTCGGCACCACATACAAACAAAGATGTTGTGTCCGCCGAGAACTAAAAAATAAATATTAAAAAAAATTCTCTCGGGGCTGAGGATGTGGCTCAAGCGGTAGCGCGCTCGCCTGGCATGCATGCGGCCCGGGTTCGATCCTCAGCACCACATACCAACAAAGATGTTGTGTCCTCCGAGAACTAAAAATAAATATTAAAAAAAAAATTCTCTCTCCTCTCTCACTCTCTCTTTAAAAAAAAATTCTCTCTCTCTCTCTCTCTCTCTCTCTCTCTCTCTCTCTCTCAAAAAAAGTCATTGTTCTTGACTGAAGTTTCTGTGGAGGAAGAATTCATGTCTATATCTCTTGAAAGTTATGATATTATCAATTTAAAAGGAGAAATTGTACTAAATTATCTCCCATCTTCTCTATTTTCAGGACACTATCCCATGAAACAAAAGCTTCATTGACCCAGATATCTAGGAACTCCAAAACTTGCAAAAGATCATCATCATGAATAAGGAAAATAAGGAGCACAAACACTCACAGTTAAGACCCAAGAAGTGTGATTCTATTGCAATTTGCAAACATAAGCAAGCAGTTGGATTCATTTGTATCACATTCAGTTGAACAGCTCATATATAGATCCACTGTAATATTTGAAAACCCGAATTAATTGTCATTAGTTTATCCAATGAAATTTTAATGCAAAAGTGATTTCTGTATAATTATATTATTTTTCAACACCAAATATTGATGTAATAATTTTGTAATACTGTAGCTCCAACAACATGCAAATACTCAAGAGAAAAATGTCTTGTTCAAAAAGAATTTAATAATATAACTTGAGAATATAAGAACTGGGGATTAGAAATAAAAACTCCAAATCACAAAAGACATCATCAAAGGAAGAATGTAAACCTGCCTGCTAGTAACAAAGAGCAATTTCCTTAGATGCCAAAAAGCAAAAACAGGAACAGAGATGGAAAGCATTTATCACCATCTAATTTACAAAGTGAAAGATATAATGAAAGGGAAATAAATGTTAATGAGGTGAGGGAAATTGGACTTTATTGATTAACAAACTAACTAAGCAGGTAACTAACCATGAATATTTATATTTGGAATCAAGAACCTAAATAGGTTTTGAATGAGCAGTCATCAATAATGGGTGTTTATTTAAATGATAGGGGTGTTCTAGCTGTTAAAAGAGCTATGTTGATAAAATTGTGCTATTTGTGCCTTTTATTGATAGCTTTCAAAGAATCATATCACCACAAATGGTATTTAACACAAAAACAAAAAGTATGTGAGCCTCATTCTCCCAGCTTTATATAAACTCAGCTCCTTAAGGTCATTGTCAATACCAGCACCGGAGCAGTGTCAGTCTTCCTCAGTATGTGCAGTTTTCCCCTGTTGAGATCCAACATGAAGTAGTGGGTTAAAGAGTTCTATTAATGGAATGCTGGATGACAATTTCATGTGTTAACTGTTTTTTCTATCTTTTTACTCTGCCCAGTTAAAAATTAATGACTTGTAAAATATCACATAATTAAATGAGGTTTTTTAATTACTAAAGTTATTCAAATTAAATGTATTCCTATAATACTTTTAGATTTAAATGAAAATTGCAAAGAAAATATAAAGAGTTTATTCCCTATTGCCAGTTTCTCTTATCAGTTCACATCTTTCTTTGTTGATAAGGTACATTTGTTATAATTAGTGAGCTGATGCTGATATACTATTAATTAAAGTCCATATTTTATTTGTAGTTTCTTAATTTTATCTAATGTCCTTTTTCTGCTCTGGGAGACTATCCCAGATACCTTATTACATTTAATTTTAATGTCTTCTTATATATATATTTTTAGCTGTGATAGTTGCTTAGAATTTCTTTATTTTTGATGACTTGGATGGCTTTGAAGACTCCTGGATAGACATTTCTAGAATGATCCTGATTGAGATATGACTAATGGGACTTATCTCAATGTTTGAGACTTCTTATGATTTGACTCAGGTTATGGTTTGGAGAAAAAGAAAAAAGACAACCAAGGTAAAGTGCCTATTAATTTTATCAAGGGAACATATATCAATATGCCTTATCCCTGCTGGTGTTAACCTTGATCACCTGAGATCGTTTTTTGTCAGGGTTTTCATTGTAAAGTTACTCTCCTTTTATACTATCTTCAGGAAATGGTTGTGTAAAGAATGGTTAGTTATAACACATCTCCTTGAAGATCGGTTACACAAATTATGTGGAATTCTTCTGCATGGGAGATTTGTCTCTTTTCCCAATTTTTTTGCTTGATATGGACTTACTTATATACAATTATATTACACTTTGGGTTATCATACCATACTACATAATTTACTTTGTTGTTCATTTGTTCCTGCTTAAATAGAACATTTTTAAGTTAGAACATTAAAGTGAAAGCAAATAGGTGTAGTAAAAATAAACATAGATCAACAAATAAAATAGATGCTATTTCTAATAATACTTTACTTTTCACCACCACTTTATTCATTTAACGGTTGTGGCTGTGATTAGACACTGAACATGTTTTTTTAAGAAGAATAAAATGTTTTATATTTCCTTCTCCACTATAAAGTAATGCACGCTTATTATAAAATTCTGGAAATGTAAAAAGAGGAAAAGAAAATAAGCACCCATAATATAGTTGCCCAGACTCACCACTGTTATTATTTTTCTGTTTTTCTCACCTTTTTTGAAGGAGAAGATATATTTTTAGCCTGTCAAATTCTGAATATTATAATGATCTAAAATTGCAATTTGATGCTTTTCATAACTGTATGAAATCTTTTGCCAAAAGTTCACAAATCTGATATTTATATCGAAATTAATTCATGAACGGAAAGATAAAAATTTGCCACATAGTATCTTACTGAATGAAAGCTGCATGGTATCATTAACCATGCCTATCTCAGCATATTACTTTTCATTATTCAGTATAACCCCTTATCATAATAATTGACACTCAAGTAGGACTCATACAAGCAACGTCACTTTTTTTTTTTTTAAAGAGAGAGTGAGAGAGGAGAGAGAGAGAGAGAGAGAGAATTTTTTTTTAACATTTATTTTTCAGTTTTCGGCAGACACAACATCTTTGTTAGTATGTGGTGCTGAGGATCGAACCCGGGCCGCATGCATGCCAGGCGAGCGCGCTACCGCTTGAGCCACATCCCCAACCCAAGCAACGTCACTTTTGTCTTCTATTCAACATATCAGGCAAGGTCTAGACACTGTCAATGGGAACAGACAAAAGAAACCTCCAATAAAAGCCTGCTCTCAAGCTGAAAAAACCAGGACAGGGAATCCTAGTAAGACAGAAAAATTCTGGACAGTAAATGTTCTATTCCAGCCAAACACCACATAAAAGTCTGTAGACCAACCTCAGCCATGCCAGCAGAACCTAGACTTCCACCAGCCAAGGTGTAATGAAATATCCCTATACCTCATGACTGTGTGAAAGAGAAAGGCACACCCTTTCCTCTTCGCAGGCCAGCAATGGCTTCCAAGTCCCTCTCTTAGCATCAGAGACAACATTCCTGGGGAACCTTATTTAACTTCTCCCTCCCAGCACTAGCAGAGATGCCCCTCTCCCTCTAGGTGGGGTGATGTGAGAAGATGCCTCAGAAGAGGCAGGACCTTCACTATGTTCAGCAGTGATGAGGTCAGTCATACTTCGGTATCAATGGAGACCACAAGATAGAAACAGCATAGCCCCCTCCACTGGACATTGCAGGAGGACCAGTGGGAAACCTGGAGTTTTACCTGCACGTGGCAGGACAGACAGCACCCTCCTTTCTTGCTAGATCAGTATTAGAAAAAGTCAATGGAAACAGAGGTCTGAATAAGATCTAAATTTCATGAAATTTTGTTATAAATCTGGATTTCACTCAAAACAAGAAGCTCTCAAGTGGAATGAAAAAGACAGTCAGCAGAGACATCAGAATTATCTAGTCTTTAAAGCCCACACTGCTTCAACAAGAAATGTATGAGCATGCTTACAACAAACAAAAATATAGAAAAGCAAGACATGAAAAGAAAGACTCAGCAATGAAACTGAAGACATAAGAACCAAATGGGAATTTCAGAAATAACACATACAATGAACAAGATCAAGAGGTCACTGAACAGAAGAAAGAACCAGTGAACTCGAAGATGGAAAAATAGAAATCACCCAATCTAAAAAAAAAAAAAAAAAAAAACAGGGAGAAAGAAAAAAAGATCAAAGGCTCAGGAATATGTGGAATTATAATAAATATGTAATATTTGTCATATCAGAGTCCTGGAAGGAGAAAAAAGGGGCAGGACTGGAAACAAATTTAGAAAAATAATCACTGAAATTTTCTTGAATGTAAGAGAAGACATAATCCAACAGATATTATAAGCTGTACAAATTCTAAACTAGGTAAATCAAAATGAGTCCATGTGAATACACATCATAATTAAAATCTTGAAAACAAAAACAAAGAAAAGGGGCTTTGAAAGCAGCACGAAAAATCTATAGAGCAAGGATATTTTGAAAGACAGGAAGATTTCTCATTAGAAACCATGGTGAGCAGAAGGAAGATTTGTCATGCATCACAGGGAAAGGAGCATCCACTCAGAAGCCTATACAAACTAAGACATGCGTAGGACGAAAGAGAAATGAATATGTTCTCAGATAAAGGAAAATAGAATTTGTTGCCAGCAGATGACTAAGCTAAATAATGGCTAAAGGAATTTATCTAGAGAATGGTAACAGTGAAAGAATGAACCTCAGAAGTTCAGAAAGTTAGTATATGGTAAGCAAAAATGCAATAGGCTTTCCATCTTTCCTCATGTTTTTTTTAAAATTATGTTTGATGAAGTGAAATTCACAAAAGTTTCTGATGTAGTTCAAATATCTGTAGAACTATAAAGCATTATGAATGGAAGTGAATAAAGAGTAAGGATTCTATGCTTCACTGAAACTAGCAAAATTATGACACTAACAGACTAATAATTTAGGTATATATAACATCTATGACAACTGCTAAAAGACCTATAAAATGAAAGATGCTCATGAGCAATATAAGTAAATAAAAATGAAATTCTAAGAAATGTCAGAAGGCAGGAAAAAATAAAATATAAATGTAAAATTGAAGAGAAAACAAAACAAAAAAATAAAATGGCAAATACAAATCCCAATGTATTAACAATTACATTAAATATAGATTAACTAAATGCCTCAATAAAGAGTATGGGGGAGTGAGATTGATCAAGTTATGTACATGTATGAATATAGAATAACAAATACCACTATTATATATGTTTATAATGAACCAATAAAAATTTTTGAAAGACATCTTCACAAGGTAGTCTAAAAGGAATCAACTATATTATTAACTCACTTCAAACAAATTGAAAGCAAAAGAATGAGAAATATATCATTCAAACACCGACAAAAGCAAACCTTAATTGACTATTTAATATCAGATAACATGAACTTCTGAGCAAAGAAAATGAGGAGAAAAATAGATTTTAAAGTGAGTCCACTAAAAAGAGCAATAATAAGGGTGTATGCAACAAATATCAGAACAGCAAAACAGATGGAGGGAAAAATAAAATATGAGCTAGAAATAAAGAGAGAGAGACACAAATCCACAAAAATTGTGGGAGACTTCACCTCCTTCTCAACAATTATCAGAACAAGTATATATCAGGAAGTCTCAAGTAAAACCAGTAAACATGGAAGAGAATAAAAATGAAAACAATATATCAATATTTGTGGAAAACAGATAAAGGAATGCTGGGAGAAATTTATAATTCTACATGCATTTTTTTAAAAGATAGTTGTAAATCAGCATTCCAAGTGCACATCTCAAGGACATGGGGAAAGAGTAAAATAAACCCAAATCAAAAAGAAAGAAAAAATATAAATGAATCAAACTTAACACAAATGGTTACTTCTTTGAAAACACCAACATAATTGACAAACCTTGACACTTGTTCAAAACTGACAAAGAAAAACACAGAAGACATTAATTACTAATAATATCTGGTATGGAATAGAGGTTATTACTAGACACATCAGAAATCAGTAGCAATACCATGAACAAAGCTACACACACAAGCTTGGCCACTTAGCTGAAATAGCCAATTCTTCTAAAAACACAAACCTACCACATCTCAACCCAATGTGAAGTAATTTGAGTAGTCCTGTAACCTTTACAGACATTGAATTTCTAATTGTAAAATCTCCCTTGAAAGCAATACCAGATAATTTTTTAAATGTTTGAATTGCTTGGTAAAACTAACATCAATTTTGATTCAATTACTACTATAAAATAACATTTCTCAATTATTATTATCCTGATAACAAAACCAGATATAGGACTAAAAATAAAAAATTACATTCCTCATGAATAAATCTGCAAAAATCCTTATGATACTATAGAAAATAGAGTTTCACAATATAGAAAAATAATCATACATCATAACCAAGTTGTAGTTAATTCCATATATGCAATTGCTTCAATATTCCAAAATTAGTGTAATTTCACCACAGTCACAAGCTAAAAACTTGCATTCAGATCAGTTGATGCCAAAGATCATGTAACAAACTTCTAATAGTCATTCACAATAAATAACCACTTACTCAGAAAAAAATAGAAATAGAGGAGACCTAAACCTTACACATCATCAGCACAAAACCTAGTACTAACAATGTAATAAATGATGAGAGATTGAACATTTGGCTCTTAAAATCAAGAACAAAGTTAGGTTTTATTCTGCAACCACTGTGGTTCAACAAACCAGAGATCACAGAATTTAGAAGACAGAAATGAAACTATGCTTATTGTCTACATAGGCATGAAGAGCACCTTAGTGGTTGCCATGGCTTAAGAAGACAGTGGTTAGGTAAGAAAGTAGCCATAATATTGTGGGATTATCACACAAAGAGACAGGGCACCCAGTTGTTCAATGGGAAGCAGCATTTATTAGTGCTGGCACTGGCCCAGATGGGTATCCAAAGGCTGAGTCCCAAGGGCAGCTATGGTATTGCCTATTAGCCCCTTTGTCTCCCATATATGGTAATGTGCAGGTTGAGTAGGTATAATAGGCTCCTGAGTAGAAACAAAGTTTCAACAGTTACAAACCAGCATAGATACTGACTGGGCAGTGTTTCCTTATCCTTTACCTTAGGAGAGCCCTTTATTCTGGGAGGACTGTTACTACAATAAAAAAGTATCCATATGGGAGATCTTTCTAGTGAGAAAAATGTTTTGTGTTTTGACTAAACCTACATCAGTATCCCCATATACAAATTGGAAACAACAACAACAATAAAAACACACAGTAGTGATATTGCACTACTCTGTAGTTTGGCAATATGTTATCACTGGGGAAAACTAAATAAAGGTTGCATTGGATTTCTTGCATTACTTCCTAAAACTACAAATCAGTCTATTACTATCTTAAAATATACTGCTTCATTTTAAAAATTCATCCTTATTTGTACTTGGTTTTATAAGTTTTTATAAGTATGCATATTTCCATAACCACCACAAGAGCCAGGATGTAGAATAGTTCCCTCACCCCCAAAATTTCCTCATTCCATTTTGCTAGTGATGCCTTTCTCTTCTTGCAGTCCCTAGGAACTACTGATTTTTCTATTCTCTCATACCTTGCCTATTCCAAAATACTCTATAAATTGAATTATATAGTACAATAGTCCCCTGTTATCTGAAGGAAATTTTAAGGTACCCAGGGATGCCTATAATCACATTATAAACCCTACAGGTGGAATATTTTTTTCCTTCTACATATATACCTATGATATAGCTTAATTTCTAAATTAAGCATAGTGATTAAAAATAATAATAAAACAGATTATAACAATATGCTCCAAAAAAAGTTATGTGAATTTTCTTTCTCTCAAAATATCTTCTGATACTTTTACCTTTAAAAAAGACTCAGGGACTGGCTTCAAGGATCTCATGGTCCAGTAGAGAAAAGGAAACAAATAAATAATTTAGTATATTTTCTTTTTTTAAAATTAGTTGCTCATGACAATACAATGATCTTGACATATCATACATTTGAATCAAATGGGGTATAATTTCTCATTTTTCCAAGTGTACAGGTTGCAGGATCACATTGGTTATGCAGCCACGTATATACATACAGCAATAATGGTGTTTATTTTATTCTTCTGCCCTTCCTATCCCCCCTCCCCTCCCCTCCCCTCCCATCACCTCTCTCTACCCAATCTAATGTGACACATTTCTCTCTTTTCCCCCTCCTCACATCATCATATATGTATTTTGTATAACGATGAGGGTCTCCTTCCATCTTCCGTGCAATTCCCCTTCTCCCTCCCATTCCCTCCCGCCTCTGTTCCCTATTGGTGACAAGAGATTTCCAGGGTGTTCTCAAAATAGCACAGAGGAAGGATATTCTCATTCAATAAGCTGTGTGCCAGATAGTTTAGATCTGATTTCCCTATGTGAAGATTTGAATAACAAATTTTTACCTTTTGACTTAAAGTTTACAACTTCCTTTGTCATATGCAAATTACAAGTATTTTGTGCTTTGAGACCATTATTAGGTAAAATGAGGATTACTTGAACACCAGCACTACATTTATGACAATAGTCAATATGGTAATCTAGTGCTACTAGGTGACTAGCAGGAAGATAGCATTTACAGCATAGATATGCTAGACAGAGGAGAGAGAAGATGATTCATAATCCAGGTAGGCCAGAGCAGAAGAGTAGAAATTTTCTTTCATCCTAGTATTCAGAATGGTAAACCATTTAAAACTTGTGAATTATTTAATTCTGGAATCTTCTACTTAAAATTTTGGAACACAGTTGACCATAGGCAACAATAACATTGGGAAAAAACTACAAATGAGAGGCCTTTGCTATATGTTGCTGACTTTATAAGTCCTTTAGAATTCAGTTTAAAAAAGCATTAAACTTGCCTTTCACTAGTAGCTAAAGAATATTGTTTCACTTAAACCTATCCTAGATTGTGTTTGATCTAGTTAGATTTCAGAGAAATGATTCTTCTGATTCTACTTTATTTTGAGAAAGACTTTTTACTGCTCTGTGACCATTGTGTTTCTCTACTTCTTGAGTCCTGTTTCTTGACACATATAGAAATTTTAGTCAAAATCCTGAGTATATTTGTTTAAAAAAATCAATTCTCAAATTTGTTATTATAATCAAGTACAGAGCATAAATTGATTAACAAGTATATCTAATGACCTTAGACAAATTTCATGAGATTTTTCATTTTTCTAATTTGGTATTTTGAACATTCAGCACTGCCTTAAAATGGTAGGGTCCACACACTAGCAGCTGAACTTTCAAGAATTTAAAGGATACAACATTCTTGCATGTCATGGAGCTAAATGTATCATTAAGTCATCTTTCAAATATTTAAATGTATCCACTTTACTTTGAATGTTTACTAACTATAAAAAAAAGGCAGGAGAAATAGATTTTGAAAAAAGACTCAGAGACTGACTTCAAGGACCTTGTGGTGCAGTAGAGAAAAGAAGCAAATAAATAATTTAATATATTTTTTGATGAGTGACAGAGGTTTCCAGGGTGTTATCAAATAGCACAGAGGAGGGAATATTCTAATGCAATAAACTGGGTGCCAGATATTTAAATCAATAAACTGATTTCCTTATGTGAAGATTTGAATAACAATAAATACAAATAATTATTTCATGCAAGAAAGGAAAGCTTGTAGAAAGTTTGGGATATCACATGCTAAAATACAGTATTGTGAGGACAGAGGGAACTTGATAAAAAGGAGGGATGCTGCTTGAGGGTTACATAAATTTGAAATGTGCACTGAGAGCCTGGGTGGGTGAGTTTGTTGAATATGACCGATTTGACCGCACATTGAGCAATAGTATAAAGTTTCTGCATCAGCAGCTGAGGCGTAGACACAAAGGAAATTTGTAAGGGCTAGATTTCAATATAACAATAATAAATGCAGGATTGAATATACATTAGTGCTACCTATGACCATTAATAAAAAGTATTCTCTTCACTCAGAACAAGTTTGATACTGGTGATACAAGCATAAATGTAGTTTAAGAGGCTAATGGATAATTTTTAGTAAATGATTGTTATTTTATACATCTTTCCCAACTATTAGCATAAACTCTGTGGCTTCTAACATAGTTGGAGAACTTTTTTCTGACTGTATGAAAACTTTATATATTGGATAGGCAATTTCAATTTTCTGAGGATGAGAATACAATAAATAAGAAATGTTGATAGCAACATAACTCGGTGCTTTTTTAAGTTTTTTTCAGAGGGTGTGTTCCATCTTACATTGTAACATGTTCATGTATTTTAAAAAAATAAAATCAATAAAAGATTTTTAAAAAAGATTGTACCATGTTCATTGTCAGAGTTATCAGATAAGATCTGGAAAACTGCAGAGTAACCAATTCACAGGTTTTAACCAAGAGAGTAGTATTTAAACCATATTTTATTGCAAAAATTTTAGATGACATTTTGAAGGTAAATGAATCTTTGATATTTAAATTATGTTCATTCCTTCCTCAATCACTTAAACCATTGCATGTATCCCTCTATGTCACCTATAGTTAATTATAGGTTGGTCTCTTCTCAACTCTGGGATCCTTAATCATAAGGAGTGCTTTGCTATGCAGTCCATCACACTGAACTTCAAATATAAGTTCTTAATTAGTCTGTTGACCTATACTAATTAAGAAAAATCAAAGAAACAAAGTATGGGTATTTGAGAATGGTGTTAGCCTAATTAGGTGGAAGTGGATGAAAAGATCAACTAGGTGATAGAATAAAGCAAAATGCCCTGTTAATTTATTTTGTCCTCGGTGATATTGCTAAGAAATAAAGTCAGCATGGAACAAAGCCAATGATATTTTGTATGCAGCTGACAGCTGGCTTATAGAGAACCTGTACCTCCACATGCTAATCAACCTTGGATCTCATCTAGGACCAATGTAAGTTAAACCTGTGGTGCTGCATTTTATGTATGAATGCTACAGGTAAAACCTCCAACTGAAAATCCTATGGCAAAATGTTCAACTCTAAAGTATAATGAAATATAAAGATACTTAATAATGAGTGCTCCTGCTGCCTCCACATTTTTCCCTATAATTCATATAGCTTTGAGGATTCCCAGGAGATCTAATTAAAACACAAAGAACATAATAACACTGAAATGTTTCCACAGAAATGCATTTGTTTCCTAAAACACGTAAACTCTATAGAACAATATGTGGAATGTAAGGTATCATTAGAGAAGGGCAAAGGTTCCAAGCATTTATTAGATCAAGGTAGGAAAGAACTTGCCATTATTTTGTCAGTGCCAGGGGAAGTTTCAAATTCAGGTCTAACAACACTTTCATAATTAGCAATTTAGTAATTATTTAGGAAGACAAATGAAAGGATTACTATCGTGATTCTAGGAAATATTTGAAGGCTGAAGATGTGGTTCATTGTTAGAGTGTTTGCCTGGCATGAGTAAGGCCCTGGGTTTGACTACCAGAAGTGTAAAACAAAAAAAGAAAAAAATGCATACACATACGCACACAATCCCCCCCATACACATACACATATTTGAGTCTGATTTTGAGCAATATGAATTTTTGAGACATTCTTCCATGCTTTTTATTAAAAAAATTACAACTATGATGATAATACTAAGAGTTCTACAGTTGTCAAAGCCTTGCTGCTTCAGAGGGTTGATATCCATCTCGTTCAGTTCTTAGAATGTTTCTCTGAGGTAAGCAAGTGATAGATACCCCATTTTTACCACTTTTCACATTCAGAAAGACATGTAAGTACACAGGTTGCAGATTTAGAAAGCTCCTGAAAAGACCAACTGGTCAAAAATTGGCCTGTATAGTTTTTTGAGACTTCCACATTCTCAGGGAGAAAGGTAAAGCATTAACTTTTGCATCCATAGTCATAGCGGGAGGAGAACAGCTTATATATTGGTTTCCATCTTTATTGAAAAGCCTCTAGCTCTGATGCTGTATTCCAATCACTCCTTCAGAAATGTTCAGATTGTCTTTCCTTGCTTTCCTCCTTCAGAATATAATTTCTTTTTTATTTAACTAATTCATTAAATAATAATTTTGAGTTCCAGTATGTGATAGACACAGGTCTAAGTAAGTGTCAACATCATGTCATTGCAACGTCTGTCCTAAGAGGGTTGTAATTCACATTGGAAATGTCTGTTTTCTTTTTCCCCTTCATCAAAACTCTAACCATCCAATGTTGTCATATTCCTAAATATGAAAGCATATTCCACTTTGTTTGTATTTTATATGAAACATGTTTTTTTTAATTTTTGTATTTGTAGATAGACAGAATGCCTTTGTTTTATTTATTTTATGTGGTATTGGGGATGGAACCCAGTGCCTTACGCATAGTAGGCAGATGTTCTGCTACTGAGCTACAGCCTCAGTCCATGAAACATGTTTTAAGTGATAGTTTAGTCTTTGTGTTCTCATGTGTTTAGGTATGCCCACATCTGGAAATAAATAGCAATAGATTGAACACTGCATTTCCCCCAAAGTTTCTGATACTTTTTTCAGTAAAATGAAAATATACAACATTTAAAATTATTTTCTCTAGATTTTACTAATAATATTCTAATATATGTTAACAAAAGTAAAGGAACAATAACTTCAAAATAATAATTATTAAATAAAAATAATTTAAAAAAATACTTGACATTCACCAAAATGCTATATTGGAAATAAATATAGTAAATCATTCGCTAATTAGAAAAGAGTACTCTTTATTTGAAATTCCACCCTGTCTCTACACATGTGTATCTATGTATTACTTGTATAGATATATATTTAAATTTGTACAAATATTTGTATATCTTATGGTACAGATGAATTATATATATGTGTATAAATACATATACATATGGACAACTAAATGAATACTAATCTCTAGTTCTATATCAATAGGGCTAACTCTGACTGTACATGTCTGGATATTTTAAATTTAGGGCCCATTTGTTACTCCTATTCTTACTGTCAGACATTTTTTTTTCTTTTCCAGTTAGTAACATTTTTACAAAGAGAAAGAAAAAAAGGTAAATCTATTTTCTAATTCTAAGAAAATTTTCGAAAGAAGAAAGGTTGGAAATTAAAGACTAACATTGAATGTTTACTTGCTTTCGTCTCTAGTGGTTTCTCCCATCTACGAATTACAAAACAGAAGAGTCCATGCAGAGCTTTTTAGATATTTTCTATCTTACCACTTCATCTGTTAATCTAAACTTTTACCTTTCAGAGGTAGGAAGAATACATTAACATAAACCAGTAACAGGGGGGTATATATTTCTTCATTCAATAGATTAAAGAAAATATGCCATACGTATTTAGTCCTGCATGGTGGGTTATAAATTACATAAATATCAGTGATTATGTAAATTCATTGCCATTAAGCTACAGAATATATACAAAAATCTTTTTCTAAGAAATAACAAGGTTAAAATTCTTATAAACATCACCACCAAATTGCTGAGACATTAAATTACAGCTTCTTTTTGAAATTTCAATTCCCCTGAGCTTATTTTGGTTTTTAGTAATTTGTCTTAGTATACAGTAACCTGCAACCCTACGACTTTTCTAAGCTTATTAGATATTTATATTTTAAAATATCTGTATGAAAATTCAGTGGTTAATATGGTAACATGGATCTCTCCAGCTGAATCTCAAGTGTGCTTTATCAATTATTTTAAAAATACTAAAGAATTGGATTTAATTAAGTAGTGGGAGGGTTGTCACAAAAATGTGCTATTGTTTTATTTTAACAATTATGTAAATAGGAAAGACAGTGAAATGTATCTGACATAACTTTCCTACATACATATATGTATATACGACACTGAATCTCCACATCATGTACATCCACAAGGCTGGAATTCTAATTAGAATAAGATATATTCCATGTTTGCATAAATGTCAAAATTGACTCTATTGTCATGTATAACTTAAAAGAACAAATGCAAAATTATGTGTGTGTGAATGATTTTTTTTTATTTGAATTATAACCTGAACAGGATCTCCAAATCACCTTGGCTAAAATGTCTGTTATACCTCTTTTAATTTTGTTTTGCTTACTTTTATTTATTGAAGCAAATGGTCTGTTTATTGTCCACAGTCCTTACTTAATGCGACATGTAATGTAGGTTACATTACAGATTTCTCTATGTTCTTTATTTAATACCCATCGGTAATTATACCTAGTTGTTTAATCTGATTTCACGTTTTTGTTTTTTTTTTTGACAATACACCTTCAGAGGTGAAATTGTACACTTCACCAGGAGACATAGAATACCTCATTGTATCTTAATGGCTATTATGATCATTGCCCAAATTTTTATTTCATTATGGGCTTCAAAAGTACATATACTCCACTATTCTTGAAGCTAAAGCATCTTTCAGCAGTGCACGTATTAGGAGCTTGTGTGAATCATACAACAATTTTGATGACATAGGAAAGATAAAAATATTTCATCCTAAGAATTGGGATGAAATATCAGTGATGTGTATCAGTGTTGTGTGGAAATATATTTGAATATGTACAGGCATGAGACAGCTTAAAACATGTTGGAGTGAAAGATCACTTAACTATTATCCAAACAATTAGGAGCAAAGTTCTTCATGGGTATTGAGTCCAGGGTCCCTTTCTAATACATTAGTTTTGTTATGTTTTAAATGATCTTTCTGCACTTCTATTGAGTGCTGAGAGCCATAGCCAAGTAGGAATGACACATGGCATTTTGGGTTGAAAGGTGACCCTGCTCAGGGATTAGGGTGGCTCCAGGATTAAGGCGGATCCTGCTGGGATTAGGGCGGATAAGGGCGTATCCTGCTGCCTCAGGCACCTGCTCCTTTGGAGTTTCCCTTGAGTTCTTGCAGGTTCAGAGAGAATTGGCAGTGGAGCCGGGTGAAGGCAGGGTATTCACAGAAAGTGCCGGTGAGAGTTCAGAAATAAAGAGTTGCTGTTTGAATCTACAAGGCTTTGTGGTGGCTCGGTTATTTTGTGCCCAGCCAGACTGCGGCAATTGAGGACCCTGAGAATTCTGTAAAGACAGTTCTTCCCCATTGTCTCATATGAGAAAACTGGAATTTTTATGCCTGAGTATTGCTAAAGAACCATGATAGTCTGCTTTTTGTTGCTGTGATCAAAATACCTGACCTAAACAACTTGAAGGAGTAAAATATTTTGGCTTATGGTTTCAGATGTTTTAGTCCATGGTCAGCTGGCTCCATTGCTTTGGGCCTGGAGTGGTGGAAGGGCATGATGGGAGAAAACTTTTCAGCTCATGGCAGACTGGGAAGGAGAGAGAGCAAGAGGGAAAGGGGGGGGGCAGAGAGAGAGAGAGAGAGATGAAGGGGGCCAAGGACAAGAGCATAAACCCTGTGATCTACTTCATCCAACCATGCTCGACCTGCTTACAATTTTCACCACTGCCCAGTAGTCCTTTCAAATTATTAATACATCAAATGGATTAATCCACTGATAAAATCGTGGCTCTCATGACCAATCACTTCTTAAACGCCCTACCTTTCAACTTTGCTGCATTGGTGACCAAACTTGAAACAAGATTTCAGGAAACACTCTGGATTTGAACTATAATAAGGAGAGTTATTAAAACTATTCACCAGAGTAAATGAGGTAGCAGGATGTGGGAAAGAGTGTTAAGAGCTAAGATGCTGCATCAAACATTTAAAGAAGAGGAAGGAGAGAGACTGAAGATAGTTCATCAAAAGAGTTGACATCAAATTGCAGACTCAAGGAAGGAAGACAGAAAGACTACATCTTTGTAAAGAAAACTAAGGGGTTTTTGTTTGTTTGTTTTCATAAATTGTATCAGGCATGATATAGTCAAGCATCTCTAATAAAATTGCACATTTCTTTTATTTTCTTATTAGTATCATTGGATTCTATATATCCTGGTGCAAAACTCCACTCCTTGGTAATATACTCTGTTAGATTTTGAATTATTTTCTTGCTAAAAGACATGATAGATTTCACTGATATCAATAGCAAAACCATATCTGTGTTCCTTAAAGAATGTCCCATAGAATGATTTTTGAACTGTTCTAGGAAAGAAAATGTCCTGTGATCAACATTGCTCAGGGAACACTGCTTACCTTTCCACTGCTTGGAGCATTCCAATATCTATTAGAATATTAATAAAGAATTTCTCAGATATCTGTTGAGTTTTGCCCACAAAATCATTTGCAAAGGAAATGCCTACTAACCACCAATAGAAATTGTATCTGAGGAGCAGTCTTTAGGTAATGATGTAGATGGAGTTGTTGACAAAAACAGTCCATTCTCACACATACAAGTGGATCATCCAGTGTATTCACCACACAACTCAACTACAGCATCCCTGGGCTGGCCCCTCCCTAACCATCCTGATGTTTTAATTAATGGATGCCCTGTGATTCTAGTGAGTAGTTGTAAGAAGTACTATGCCAAGGGCATCTGCATGAATCGCATGTCTGCTCCATGAAGCCTTCACTGAACACTTTGTCCTGATTAGTTTTTTTCTCTTTTCTAAACTCCCATAATACTCATACCTCCCATAATACTGAAACATCAAATGGCTCACTGTTCAATATTTAATTGTACACAAGCTCGAATTTCTGGCTCATTGCTCCCATCCTCATAGCTATTCATTCTCCACTTCCACATGCATGCCCCATATGTTTCAGTTACAACAAACTCTCAGAGCAACCCCAAGCCTGCCTGGTGTTTGTTCAGTTCTGAGTCTGTGAATAATCTGTTTGGGATATCCCTCTCCCTTCCTCCCATTCTGGCCAATTATTACTGGCTTTTCAAGATCTTGTTCAAATGTCATCTCTGTTGCAAGCTTCTCCTGACACAGGAAGCCACACTGTCCTCTGTGTTCTTATGATATTTTTGTATAAACCACATTGTCACACCTAACATATTATGCACAGCTATAGGTAAGAGCTTCTGTTCTTATCCCCTACCTCTGACTAGCAGACACAACTCTGTCTTATCCAGTTGTGTATCTCTTTTGAGAAACTTCCTGGGAGTTTCAAATGCACCAGAAATATTGCACACATTTGATTCCATGCCTTCACTATGCACAAATTTGATTCCATGCCTTAATTATGATGAATAATGTTGCAGTAGACATGGAAACACAGCTATCTCTTTGAGAAATATTATTTTAATTTCCTATGGATATATACCTAGAAGTGGGATTGCTGGATCATATGATAATTCTAATTTTAATTTTACACTGTTTTCTATAATGGTTTCATCAATTTATATTCCTACAGTGAACAAGTTTTCTCTTTTCTCCTGGCCCTCGCCAACATTTATTTCAGGTCTTGATAACAGCCATTTTAAGAGGTGTGAAGTGATATGTCATTGTGGTTTTATTCACATTTCCCTCAACCAGGGGCTGGAGGTTGGGAGAAATTAAAGATATTGGTCAATAGTACAATCTTTCAGTTAGAAGAGGAATAAGTTCTGGAGATTTAGTAATTAGTAAAAGTACTCTAAGGTTTCATCTCACTCTAGTCAGAATGGTAATTATCAAGAATACAAGTGACAATAAATGTTGGCAAGGATGTGGGGAAAAGAAAGTTTAACTCATACATTGCTGGTGCAACTGCAAATTGGCACAAGCACTATGGAAAGCAGTATGGAGATTCTTCAGAAAACTTGGAATGGAACCATCATTTGATCCAACTATCCCACTCCTTGGTTTATATCCAAAGGTCTTAAAATCATCATACTACAGTGAAGTAGGCACATCAATGTTTATAGCAGCACAATTCACAATAGCTAAACTATGGAACCAACCCAGATGCCCTTCAACACATGAATGGATAAAAAAATGTGATATATATATATATATATATATATATATATATATATATATGTAAAATAGTACTCAGCCTTAAAGAAAAATAAAATTATGGCATTTGCAGGTAAATGGATGGAGCTGGAGAATATCATGCTAAGCCAAATAAGGCAGACCCAAAATAACAAAGGCCTAATGTTTTCTCTGATAAGAGGATGCTAATTCATAATGGGGGTGGGGTTGAGCAAGACTGAAGGAACTTTGGATTGGGCAGAGGAGAGAGAGAAGAGATGGAGGCTCTGGGAATAGGAATGACATTAGAACAAGATAGATATTATTACCCTGTATACATGTATGATTACACTACTGGAGTGACTCTGCACCATGTAGAGCCAGAGGAATGAGAAGTGTTCTTCATTTTTTTTTTTTACAAATATGTCAAATGTGCTCTACTATAAAGCAATATAAACAAATAAATAAATAATACTGTATTGTTTACATGAAACTTGATAAGAGGGCAAAATTTTTAAGTGTACTAATTGCGCAGAGATGCACAATAGTAACTGTAACAAAGTTGTGTTCGTTAATTTGTGGTAATTATTACATAGTATATATGTATAACAAGCAATTGCACTATACAATTCGAATACAATTTTTATTAATTAAATATTTTTAAACCAACAAAGAAACCAAATTTAAAAAAAGAAAGAAAGAAACAGACTAAGGCCTATCAATTGTTTTTTTGGCTTTGAGTGACAAAGTCCCACTTTTTAAATTAAAGATGTATGCAAAAAGAGATGGGACTTCAGCTCAAAATTTTAGCTCAAAATATTGCTTGGAAATTCAGGAAAAATATTTAATTTCTTTAATCCTGAGTAGCTGAATTTGGTCTTTCATGTATCTTGTATCCTGTTTGACAACAAAAAATTTACTAAATATACATACGTATTAACTTTATGATTCAGTTCAATAATTTACCTCCTTCCAGGAGAGTCTTCAGTTTCTCTTGGGTAAGTGTCCAGTCTTGGATCAGCCTCCCAAAGCTCCAGGGCTCTTCTCACTGAGGTCTGATGTGTGTGGTAACGAGGCTCCGCATGCTTCAGGAAATGGAAGGCAGGACTTCCCTCTTCTCCTGTAGGTGATTAGATCTCCAGAATGATTTTTTTCCTTCTGTGTCTCCCTCCTTGCCACATTCTTCACTGACTTTGGCATTTATCTTATGATTCGATCTGTATTCTTCAGAGACAGTTGGGGTTGCTCCCTTATTGACTTCCTCATAACTCAGCTCCAATTGGGGCTCCTGTTCTGCCTTCCAGCTTGGGAGCATGGGTGTCTACCATGGCTTCTGATGTGAGAGAACATTTTGTCTTTCCACCAATATTCCTTCACAACAGGTCACCGATTTTCCAATGAGTATCCACACAACTTTGAAATGGAGATGGGGCAGGAAAATCCAGCTACAGCTGCCATTATGGTTGTGTACACCACCCAGCATGGTTGATGGGGCACAAGTGGAGCCACTACTGACTTCCATGCTTCTCTCACCATACCTCAGTCAGTCCTCCCTCTCTAAGTAGACATTTATCTGGCTTTTTTTTTTTAAACTATCCTTCCCTTAATTCCTTGGGGCAAGAAAGAGGCTATCTTTCTTCTTCTTCTTTCTAGTTAATGTTCTCTATGTAAAACCTGGCCTGACATGCCTGTCTGTTAATATGCTTAAGGAAGAAAATTGAAAATAGAATTTAGACAACCCTTTCTCAAGAAAGCAGTTTAGATTTAACGTAACTGTCTTACTGTAAAATTCTATTTTTGAATGTAAGAAGCTGAATATTAAAATTCCTCATTTTCTCTCTACTTTCTAGGAGCCTAGGGATATGGATACTATGAATCAAGTAGGCTGAAAATCGCCTACTTAGAAAAGCTAAAGAAAAAAATTACAGTAATTTTTGAAACATTTTTTTCTTGCTAAAATGGTTCTTTTCTCTATAGAAAGATATCCTCTAGAGCAAATAGTTGTGGATTATTGCATATTCATTATTCTGAGCATTTAGGTTTTGGACTTGAGACCTGTAACTCCTTTATCCTTTTTTCTTTCTTTGGGAGTAGGGATGTCTGTCATATGCTTGTTTCAACGCTGTATTTTGGAAGCACATTACTTTGATTTCACAGACTCATAGCTACAGAGTGACTAGCCTCAGGGTGAATCACAGTTTGAATGTCACCCATATATGATTTAGAAGATATTTAGTTGAGACTGTGAAATGAAGACTTTGGAGATGACAATGGAACCCAACTGATAGAGCTACTAGGACAGAATGAATGTAGTTTCCATAAATGAAATACATGATTTGGGGTGGGGAGCAGGGATAGAAAGCTGTGGTCTGAAAGACTCTTTTTTTTTTTCACAAAGTTCATAGTTTGAAATTCTAACAACCGGTTTGATGGCATTAGAATGTGGAGCTTTGGGAAGATGACTAGGTCTTAAGATGGAATCCTCATGAAAATAATTAGAGTAAATATAAAAGAACTGCCTTGTCCTTTGCACCATGTGAGGATACAGTATGAAGCCACGTCCTATGAACTAGAATGTGGGCTCTCACCATCCGTCCCATTTGATAATGTCTCTGTCTTGGACTTTCAGCCTCCCATAACTGTGAAAAATCAATTTCTATTATTTATAAGCCAGTCAGTTTATAGTATCCTGATGTAGCAGTCATAAGCGCCTAAGACATTCATTCTATATACTTCACAAAGTGCCTAGTATATATTTAAACAGTGTTGGGTTTTTCTTTGGGAAAATCCATTCTACGTGGGTTATTCTAAATAAAGACACATTCTTTCCCATTTACATTTTAATTATCAGGTACGATTCCAATAAGGGAATGAGCAACAAAGATCTGATAAAACATGTATTTTATCAGAAGGTTTTACTCATAATAGATGTTAAATAAGTATTTGTACAATTATGTTTAAATTTAAAAGATAGTAAGCATGTTTTAAAGATTGAAGATTGACTTCTCCACCAACCCATGCATTTGTAGTGTTGTCTTTTGCAGTTCAAACTTCTGAAGTCTGTACTAAACTTCCCAGTGTCATTTATGGTGTGGTATCACCTGATCCCATATTAAGGCATTTTTACTTTCACCTAAGTATTTATTCATTGAGTCATAGAACATAACTTGAAGGGAACTTGTGAGAGTATTTCATGAAGCCACAAGGGAGAACTACCTGTTACAAAGTTTACGAAGAAGCTTTTAAGGACTGAGAATTCGACTTCAGAAGAAAATGGAACCAACACCTAGCATACATAAGAAAGCTCTTCCTTATTTGTGATTTACAGATTTTTTTGCATTCAGAAACCTAAATTTATCTTTGCAGTATAATCTAATTCTAGTGTTGATAAAGAAAACCATTAGCTCTCCTTATCCCTGGTTAAAAGGGAGTTTATATGCAACAAAAACACCATTCAGAAATGTGTTAGGAACTGATTATATCTAAAAGCCCATGAGGTGGTTCTGAAAAACAAATTACATCTATGCAGAATTTTCTCATTTCCATTTGATTTGTATGGCTTCCAAGTTTCTATCTTTTTTATTTGCTGTCATATAGCAATTAGGAATGTATATATGCACGTTGTGAGAAAAATTACCATGCAAATTCTGTAATAGATATTGTTTAACTATTGCTAAACAGGGTTAAAGAGCATCAAAATTCACTCATAAAGCAACTGTATCCTATCATCTTGCTAAGTCTCAGATAAGGCTGGAGTCAGATATAACAAATTCTGCTAAAGCAGCTCATCACCAGGGATAAGAAGTTTTGATTTTATCACCATGCATGCCAACATCTTTAAGAAACAGTTTTGTCAACTCTAGTTCCTGGGTATTATTAGTTTTCTCTCCATCTTCTGCTCTGAATTTTCTCCTTACCTCACACCTTTCTACTCAGCAGTATCTCTATATACTTCCCAAGATGAAGATTTAGTTCCTTTAACCATGTTCAATTTTTATATGACACTTTTATCTATTGAGAGAAGCAAATTATTAAAGTAAATACAGAAGAAACTTTGGCATCATTCAAGTTAAAGAATATCAGGATTTATGGCCAGGTAAGACTGTCTCTACCTTTGATATCATTTCTTCTTCTATTGGACCATTGTTATAGTTGGGGTATGAGATGTCCCCCCAAAGTTCCTGGGTTAATGTAGGAATATTTAGAGGTGATATAATTTTATTGTGAGAGCTATAATCCACTCAGCCCATCTTAATTTGACTAGACTGACTGGGTGGGAATTGTAGGAGTTGGGGCATAGCTGGAGAGGTGGATCACTGACATCATGCCCTGGAAAGGTGCATCTCCCTGTGACCCCTTCCCCTTCCTTTTTTCTTGACTTCTCCATTAGCTAGCTGCTTCCCTCTGCTCTACTCTGCCCACATGATATACTGCTTCACCTTATGCCCTTAACAATGGAGTCCATCCATCATGGACCAAACCTCTGAAACCAGGAACCAAAATAAATTTTTTTCTCCTCCAAAGTGGTTCTTCTCAGTTATTTTATTAACAGCAACACAGACCTAAGTAACACAACAATTTATTCTGCCTTCATTCAGATGATCAGTGGAGTTCAAAAATTAACTTAAGAAAAGTGCTCAAAGGCTTAAGGTGGTTTTTTAGATCAGAACTACTCAAAATGTGGTCTACGGCTTTGTATAAGTCCATGAGCTGTTTGCTTCCAGACTGTAATAAGTGAGCAAATTGAATTTTAGAAACTTTCATGGCAATTTGATGAAATTTAATTTTCAAAATAGCCTTACATTTCTATCTTTTTTGGAAATTTAATTTCTCTAGTAATTTATTGTATTTATGTTGTTAAAGCATTAGGTAGTAACAGATTTAAAAATAAAACATCCTTCACTGGAATATAAGAAACATTGCTTCAGATGCTCATGTAATAATCACTGGAAGCCTAGTAAACATTTTTTTAACATTGCTTAGATATGACATAGAAAATAATATTTTAATATACTTTATTAAAAAAAATAGATGTCCATGAGAAGAAGAACCAATCACTACAGTCAATCTTACAAAGATATAGGACAATAGCAAATTAGGTACTCTTGTTGGGATCTTAAGTACATCCCAAAGGTCCAGAATGGTGCCATTAGGAGGTTGTGAAAATTCTAAGAAGCGGGGTTTAGCAGAGGGCTTTAGGTCATTGGGGTGTGTTCTAAGAGGTGATTGTTGAACCTTGGTCTCTTCCTTTCTCTGTCTTTTTGATTTCCAAACCATAAGGTAAGAGCAGCTTTGTCCCACGACACATTCTCAGCATGATGTGCTCCCATAACCCCAAAGAAATGGAACCAAAGGATTATGGACTAAAACCTCTGAAACTGTTAGTCAAAATAAACCTTTTTTTTAAATTTGTTGATTATGTCAGATGTTTGTAACACTAAAGAAAAACTAATTAATATACTAGGCCTATGCTTATAGGTATGTCTTTGACTAAACAAAGAAATGGTAGAAATAAAAGGGAAAAAAGAGTACATATGGATACTTCTTTTATTTCAAGATATGTATTCCTTTTTTTTCTGTATTAGGACATGTCAGTGACATTTTTGCTATAAATGACAACCACATCTTTTTCAGTTTTGTATATTAAATGTAAGGAAATAAACAAAGAAAAATGTAAAATTAAAGTGCATGTAGAAGGAAAAGGAAATTAATGAGAATATATTTTTCACGAGACAAGAGTTTTTCAGAAAGATAAACTTGAAAATTTATGACACACAAAGAAATCTTTTTCAGGAAGCAATATATCAAAAATGATTTAACCAATATGCTATGTAATATTGTGATCCAGTAAAACAGTTTTTCTCTGGGCAATCTGGAAATGGCAAAATTGTGAGGGGAAAAAAAATCATACCTCATGGTTTAATCAGAATAAGTCTCGCAAGTGCTTTATTTTGTTATTTTTTTTCTGCTTTCTGAGGAATCAGTCATTAGTATCTATCTCAAAAGCACACATTAAACATAAACAGAACTATACCAGGAAGAAGGGTAAGGGGAAAGAAGAGAGCCTGTGAGGACACACCAGATGGACATTATAGTGGGAGAGGAACTTTGATGATAAAGTCCTGTGTCTGTGTTATCTTTTGCAATGTAACAAATCACCCCAAAGCTTAGGAGGCTAAAACAAAACACATTTATTATCCCATAGTTTCTGTGAGTCAGAAATCTGAGCAAAGCTTAGCTGGAGCCCTTGCTTTATCGTTTCTTAGAGGCTGCAACCAAGTTATTGGCATAGAATCTGAGCTCATATATGAAGGCTTACTGAGGGAAGTATCTACTTCCAAGCTTACCATGTATTTGGCAGGATTTGGCAGGATTTTAATTCCTTGTTGGCCATTGGATTTAAGACCTTGATTCTTCCCTGGCAGTTGGCCCAAAGGCTACTGGTGTGGGCATCTCTAACATGGCAGATGACTTCAGCAAAATTTCTAAGTGATGCAGACAATAGGTATAAAGTACAGTAGCAACTCGGAAATCACAATCTTTAATAACCTAATCACTAAAGAGATGCATCCTCAACATTTCTATTTTCTATTGGTTATAAGCTAGTTAAAAAGATTATACAAGGACACGTGTACAGGAAACAGAGATCATTAGGTGTGATCTCTGAAGTCTGTCCACCACATCATGGGGGGAAATATAAATAAAACAAAGGTTAAAGAAGTCATCTTTTCCTTATTAAACAGTAAATAAATTTGAAGGATTGTATGTGCCCCACATTTTAAAGTATACAAGATCTGCCTTCATGTGTTTGTAAGCCCAAAACTTTGATATAACTTTGGGACTCTAGAAAACAGAGAAGTAAATAAATTTAGAAAATATAGAGAGGAAGTGATTTTGTGCCATGACTAGAGAGAGAGGGGAATTCGATAAAGAAGACCCCCAATTCATAAAACTGTCAACCATTACATAAACTTCCATGTGCTCGGTCGGTAATAGGGATTTGACATTCACTCAGGATATTGCATTATTAAGACCACATCAGACTATAGTATAAGAATATTTTCTAAGTTATCAAAAATACCTAATTAATATTAATTTATAATATAAAATACTGTAAAAATTGCCCTAAATTGCAAATCATTTCATCAATTTGGGGGAAAAAAGAATATGTACACTTATCAATAGGTTTTGAAATAACCACTTGGGAAAATTTTCATAAGATTGGAAATAACCATTATTAAGATATTATTAGGATTCAGAGGGACCCAAAATGACAAACTAGGTAGAGTCTGCATTTCTTGTTGATCTGTGACTCAAGTTTCAGGTAGAGGAAATACTGTTTCTCTGCAAGAGAGCCCTCACTACCTACCAATCCCCTGCTCTTTGCCCTCCATTCATCTGCTCAATTGCCAGCTCTACCAGTATATTGTCTACCTTCTGCATGCAGATCACTCACTGATTGCTGACTACTTGCCAGGTTGCCATTTGCCCACATTTTGCCTGCTCATCACCCACTGCCAGAGGTCCATCCACCGCCATTTGCCTACAGACTGCTCACAGACTACCTATAGTGCTGTTGTTCTGGTCACTGATGTGGTCAACTAGTCACTCGGCTATCTCAGTCATGGGAGGTAGAGATGCGGAGTCAACACACAGACACCAGGAGCTGGTGAGAAAAACTGGCTGGTGGCAACCTAGCCAACATCTAGCAGCTCAGTTTATTTTTGGAATGCAATTGTTATAGGGTTCAAATGGGGCGTGCCCATCAATCATACAAAGATAATATCCGTAATCCAATCATTTTATGCCTAATGTAACCACACTATGAGGATGCTATAAATATTGCTATCATCAGGAAGGTCTTTGTCTCTGGAGGAGGGGGCTTTCTAAGTTAGGAGTTTCATGCCTGAAGCTCCTGGCTATCAGTTTCCTGGCCTGGCAGCTTGGCAGTGCTAACCACAAGTGCTAAGGATGTGGTTTCACTAATGGCTCACTAGAGCAGAGCACCCCCATCCTACAGGCATTCCTATTAGGCCTGAACAAGTGTAGATTCTTCAAGCACTCTGAGCTGCTCATAGCTGCTAGCTGTTAGCTATAAACTGAAAGTTATTCTAACAATGCAGAATACCTCTTACCATTACTGCCTAGAAGTCCATTGTCAGGGTACCCGCAGGTTTGGTTACATGTGGCTGCCATCATCTTGGGACATCCACCAGGGCCTGAGAGTGCAAGGCCACAGGTCCTGCAGGTTTGCCACTGCCATTATCTCGGGACATGGCTTGCTCAATCTGGGGACACTGGCCAGTGCCTGGAGATACATTGTCAGGGTACCTGCAGGTCTGGTTGCCCCCGAGGTCTTCCTGCTAGTTGTGCTTGTGGCTAGTTGTGCATCTGGCTTCCTCTTTGTAGGATCACTCTTTTGTGTAAGTGCATTCCTGGTGGTCTCTCTGCAAGTTGGAATAGCATTGACATCTTGGGACTGCAGCAAGGCAGAACCTGGGAATCTGAAGCCGAGGTCCATAAGATTGCAGCTGAGACTGCATGGGTGAGTCTGGGCCTAGAAATCCTGTGGAAAGCCAGAGACTAGGGGCTGTTTCCCTGTGGGAGCACAGTTTGGAGAAAACCAGTCTGTTTCCAGCTCAGTGAGTTCTTAAATATATGGGGACCAAAGGGGCCAGCTATAAAGGGTGGGAAGAATTGAAGAGAGTGTGAGGGCATCTTGTTATTGCCTCACCCAACCAACTGGTCCAGGACCCACTGGACTGGAATTATCATTAAATTTCAGACAACCCCACCTATCAGCGGGAAAAGGGTAGCTGAGAAAAAATTTTGAAAGCCAATGGAAGCAATTCATCAATTTTCCATAGAGAATTTCCTTTTTCTTCTCCCACCCACCTTCACATTGCTACCATCTTTGAATCCAAATATTTCTCATGCATCAATTTATTGAGGAGTGGGATGTCTGAATAGTATATTACAGTTTGGTTGTGTATTCTTATATTTTTTACTTTTTTAAAATCTGTATATCTTTATCTGACTTATTTATCTCCCTGTATTCTCTTTCTCACTTCTCTCATGCTAACAGCCAACCTCTCTTAATTCCTCTTTTGGAAAAATATCATTTTTGTTTATTGTGACAAAACTGTAGATGCCTTAAAAGCAGTTAATTGGTTTAAGGTGGTATATTGTTTACACTGGGTGCTGTTAAAGGTGAGGTACTGGAAGCCTTCGGGGATACTATAAGACTGCAGAGTAGAAACTGTATTGCCTCAGATCCATACCACTAGATGGAAAGACACATAAACAATATGAAAAAACAGGGAAAAAAAGCACCTCAAACAAACCAAGTTGTTTCAATAATAGACAACATAGTAGAAGAAATGTCAGAGAAGGAGTTTAGAATGTACATAGTTAAACTGATCTGCAAAGTAAAGGATAGTATAAGGAGTGAAATCAAAGAGAAATTACAGGAAGTAAAAGATCACTTCAATAAAGAGTTAGAGATTGTGAAAAAATGCAGAAATTCTTGAAATGAAGGAATCGATAAAACAAATTATAAATTCAATGAAAAACATCACCAACAGATTAGACCACTTAGAAAATAGAATCTCAGGCTATGAAGACAAAATACATACTCTTGAAAATAAAGTCAAACATACAGAGAAGATGGAAGAAAACATAAAGAGAATTTCCAAGAAATATGGAATGACATGAGAAGACCAACCTTAAGATTTATTGGAATAGATGAAGGTGTAGAGATACAAACCAAAGGAATGCTCAATCTTTTCAATGAAATTAAATCAGAAAATTTCCCAAATCTAAAGACTGAAATGGAAACATCAAGTACAAGAGGCTCACAGGACCCCAAATATATAAAATTACAGCAGGCATAATGAAAATGACAAATGTATAGAATAAGGATAGAATTTTAAAGGCTGTGAGAGAAAAGAAAATCAAATTACATACAGGGGGAAACCAATTCAACTCTCAGCTGATTTCCTGAGACCCTCAATGCCAGAAAGTCCTGGAATAACATATATCAAGCTCTGAAAGAAAATGGATGCCAACCACAAATTTTATATCCAGCAAAACTAAGCTTCAAAATTGGAGATGAAATAAAACTTTCCATGATATATGAAAATTAAAAAAATTCACAACTAGAAAGCCTACACTACAGAACATTATCAGAAAAATATTCCATGAAGAGGAAATTTTTAAAAAATGAAAACCAGCAAGAAGAGCAACTACACTAAAGGAAAAGCCAATGAAGGAGAAACTAAATCAAGTTTTAAAAAAATAAACCAAAATGACCAGGAATACAAATCATATCTCATTAATAACACTGAATGTTAATGGCCTATACTCACCAATCAAAGAACATAGACTGTGGGATTTAACTTTTTTAAAAAAGCAGACATAACCATATGCTGTCTTGGAGAGACTCACCTCCTAGGAAAGAACATCCACAGACAGAGAGTGAAAGTTTGGAAAAAAACTCATCACTCACATGGATTGTGTAAGCAAGCTGAGATTTCCATCCTCATATCAGATGAAGTGAACTTCAAGCCAAAGTTAGTCATAAGGGACAAAGAAGGACATTCTATACTGTTTAAGGGACTCATCCATCAACAGAACATAACAAATGTAAATATATATGCCCCAAACAATGGAGCATTTTTGTACATCAAGCAAACCCTTCTCAATTTTGAGAATCAAATAGACAACAACACAATAATAATGGGTGACTTTAACACACTCCTCTCACCACTGGATAGATCTTTCACACAAAAACTAAACAAAGAAACTATAGAACTAAATAACACAATATGTTAGACTTAACAGATACATAGAGAATATTTCATCCATCACCGAGTGAATATACTTTCTTCTCAGCAGCCCTACTTCTCTAAAGTAGACTATATGTTATTCCACAAAGCAACTCTTTGCAAACACATACACACACACACACACACACACACACACACAAATAGAAACACTACAGCATTCTGTCAGATCATCATGGAATGAAACTAAAAATCAATGCTAAAATAAAAAAAAATAGAAGCTATCCAACACCTGGAGAGTAAAAAACATGCTATTGAATGATTAATGGGTAGCAGAAGAAATCAGGGAGGAAATAAACAAAAATATTTAGAGGTAAATGAGAATACTGATACAACACATCAAAATCTCTGGGACAATAGGAAGGCAGTACTAAGAGGAAAGTTTATTGCGGTGACCTCATTGGTTAAAAAAATAAAAATTCAACAAATAAATTACCTTATATCTCAAAGTTCTAGAAAAGAAGAACAAATCAACACCCAAAGCAGAAGACAGGAAATAATTAAAATCAGAGCTAAAATCAATAAAATTGAACCAAAATAAACAATTCAAAAAATTGAAAAATTGGTTATTTGAAAAAATAAATTGATAAACCTTTAGCTGCAGTAACAAAGAGAAAGAGAAAACCCAGATTACTAAAATTCATGATGAAAAAGGAAATATCACAACCGATACTACTGAAATACAGAAAATAATTTGAAACTATTTTGAAAATTTATACTTCAATAAAATAAAAATCTTGAAATATCAATAAATTTCTAGAGACATATAAACTAGCCAAACAGAATTAAGAGGATTTACACAATTTAAACAGGTCAATTTCAAGCAGTCAAGTAGAAGATGTCATCAAAAATCTATTAAGCAAGAAAAGCCCAGGACTAGACAGATTCTCAGCCAAGTTCTACAAAACCTTCAAAGAATTAACATCAATACTCCTCAAATTATTCCATGAAACAGAATAGAACCCTTCTAAACTCATCCTATGAGACTAGCATCATCCTGATACCAAAATCAGATAAAAACACATCAAGGAAATAAAACTTTAGACAAATATTCCTGATGAGCATGGATGCAAAAATTCTTAATAAAATTCTGGCAAATTCCATACAAAGCATATTAAAAAGATAGTGCACTATGATTAAGTAGGGTTCATCCCAGGAATGAACTTAAAAAAAAACAATAAATGTAATTCATCACATCAATAGACACTTCGAAGAAAAAGAAATACCATCAATCAACAAAAACACTGGTGAAAAGGGAAACTGATAAATATTTCAACCAGCTTCAGGTTGAGGCCTCTCCAGTTGACAAGTATGTGAGCAATACCAAAAAAGGAAGGATTAATAACCTCCAATCCTTGCACACACTCTCTTACCCTCTCTAGGAAACCCAGGAAGAATGAAAATCAGTCATAGGCAGTGATTATCCACCTTTGTCAATTCTTTTGAAAACTTCACTAAAGATAATTATTTAACTTCTCATTAAGAATCTTTTTTTTTTAATTTGGTGTTTCTCCTGTGATGATTGATTTATGTTTGATTCATGACATGTATGATTGTGTACATATATATATTTTTTCTTTTCATTTTTAGCACACTTATCTTTATAATAGCTATTTTTTCCTAGTCGTTTGAGAGTTAATTCATTTTTTTTTCTTGTATTTTTTTGTTTCATTTTTCTCATTTTTCCCATACACCCAAACTCTCTTATTCTTTCTCACTCTTGTTTAGCTTTTTCTATTTTTCCCCTCCTGTTTTTGTGGTGATTATTGTTGTAGGTGCAATAGTAGACACTTTTTTGTTTGTTTAAATTATTTAGATATTACAATAGAATGAATTTTGACACTTCATACATAAATGGAGAATACCTTCAAATTCTTCTGGTTGTACATGATGCAGTAGGTACTATATTTTAAGGCTTAATATTGTTTGCCTTAGTTGTAGTAATTATTTCTCTCACCCTTTTCTGTGAGATGCTGGAAATCTAGAAGGACACTCCAAGGTTACGGGTATACTCCATTGCTGAACGAAACCCAGCCAAAGATAGCACACCTTGCTCCATGTACAACTTATCCTCACTCAAACTTCAGTTACACTTTAATACAAAAAATAAATCAATAAATAAAAGAGGAAAAGAAACTCCAACCTAATACCAGGACCCATGTGGAAATATTTGCAAGGAATACATAGGTCTCACACAGACATTCACTCCTACAGGAAAAACAGAGGATTATCACAAAGACTGTAGAGAACACATCTATGAGGGGTCTCAATCTAAATTACTCTAGGTCCCTTTGGCAAGGGAAGACTGTGCTCTACACAGAAAAGTAGGAAAAAAATTTCTCCCAATAGATGCATAAACCCAACACAGGAATGACAGAAATATGAAAAAAAATGAGAATAATACAGTGTCTTCTAACATAATTCCACAGCAACCAATTCCAAAGAATCAGTTGAAATGAATGAGATAGCAAATAAAAAGTTTGAATTAATGATTGCAAAAATGATCAATGCATTTAAAAAACACAGAAAAGGAACTAAATGAATTAAGAAAATCAATGCAGGATAAGAATGAAAAATTCAAGAAGAAGACAGAAATATTGAAAAAGAAGCAACCAAAGAGAAATATTGGGAATGAAAGACACAATAACTCAAATATAATTCTCATTTGAAATTCTAATAGAGTAGAACATGTTGAAGACAGACTCTCAAAGATAATTAGGATTTAGTTCAGTGGTGAAGTGCTTTCCTCGCATGTGTAGAGACCTGGATTTAATTCCCAGTACTGGAGAAGGAAGGAAAATATGTAACCATGAGCAGAATATACAAGAACACTAGACAATATTAAGATACCAAATTTAAGAATTATTGGAATTGAAGAGTGTTGTAAGATGCAGGCTAATGGAAGGAGTAACCTCTTTAGGAAAATAATCATGAAAATTTTCCAAACCATGAGAATGAAATGGACTTCCAGATATTGAATGAATTCAGAACCCCAAATAGACAAGATCCAAAAAGGATAGAATTTTAAAACACTCAAGAGAAAGATGTCAGGTCACAGAAGCATGACTATCAGAATTACTTCTAATTACCCAGTACACTCTAAAATCCAGAATGGCCTAAAATAGTTTGTTCTAAGTCCTAAAACAAATAACTGTCAACACAAACTGCTATACTCAGCAAAACTGTCTTCAAAATATAAGAAGAAATAAAAACCTCCCAAGATAAGTAGAAACTAAAAAAATTAATGAGGAGTTAGCCACCATTATAGAAAACACTTGAAGAAATACTTCACCTAGGTCAACTAGACACAAACTCAGTAAAGATTCTTTGGATAAAAATAATGTTAAAAATCAAAAAGACTTACCAGACATCTACAGAATATTTCATCTAACAATAGTAGAATACACTTTTTTCTCAGCAACTTATGGGACCATCTCCAAAATAGACTATTTTAGGACACACAGAAACTCTTAGTAAACACACACACACAAATGATATATTTCCTTGTATACCATCATATCACAATGGAATGAAATTAAAAATCAAGATTATAAAACTTTACAGAAACAATATGAGCACATAGATTGAAGCATATGTTTTTGAACATTGATGGATGATAAAAGAGATCAGAGGAGAAATTTTAAAATTCTTAGTATTAAACAGAAATGGTAATACCATGTCAGAACTTCCTGGGATACTTTGAAGGTGCTTCTAAGAGTACTTTGTAGCTATTGTGCCTGATAAGAAAATCAGATGACCCAAAATAAGCAGCCTAATGATGAATCTCAAATTCCTTAAAAATCAAGAACAAACCAATTCTAAAAACAGTAGAAGGAAAGAAGGAATTAAGACCAGCACCACAATCATTGAAGTAGAGAATTTTAAAAAGTTAAAGATCAATGAAATACAGATAAAAGATTAAAACAATTTATAAGCCCTCAAACTAGCCAAAAGGAGACCCAAATTAACAAAATTATAGATGAAAAAGCAGAAATCACCACAGACATCATAGAAATCCAGACAATTGTTAGAACTATTTTTAAAAACTTATACCCAAGTAAAATGGAAAATCTTGAAGTAATTAATATGCTTCTAGACATACAATCTGCCAAAATTGAATCAAGAGGATATAAGAAACCTAAATACACCAAGAACTAGCAATGAGATAGAAGCTATAATTTTAAAATTCCATCAAAGAAAAAAGCCCAGCACCAGATGAATTCTCAGTTGAATTCTATCAGACCTTTAAGAAGAAATAATTCCACTATTCTTCACATTATTCCATGCAATAAAAAGGGTTAAAATATTTTGAAATTCATTCTATGAAGCCAGCATCACATTATTATCAAAATCATATAAGGACACATCAAAGAAAGAAAACATAAATCAATATCCCTGAAGAATTTAGATGCAAAAATAATTAATAAAATATGAAATCATATTCAACAACATATTAAGAAAGTTGTACCTCATTACAAAGTCTATTTTACCACAGGAATGAAAGGATAGTTGTACAGACATAAGTCAATAAATGTAATTTATCACATAAATAGAATTAAGAATAAAAATTACTTAGACATCTCAATATATTCAGAGAAAGCCTTTGACAAGACACAGTATACCAATTCACGATAATAATTTGGCTATTGTGAATTGTACTGCTATAAACAAGGTTAAGCATTATCATAATATTATACTGAGTTTAATTCTTTAGGATAAATACTGAAGAGTGTTATACCTGGGTCATATGGTAGTTTCATTCCTAGTCTTTTAAGGAAACTCCATACTGATTTCCATAGTGACTAGGGATAAAAGGAACCTACCTCAACATTGTAAAGTCTGCATATAACAAATCTAAAGCCAACCTAATAGTAGATGGGAAAAACCTGACAGCATTTTCTTTAAACTGGAACAAGATTAGATGTCAACTCTCAGACTCTGATTTAATACAGTGCTAGAAATTCTGGCCTGAGCAATTAGACAAAGTAAGGAAATAAAAAGGATAAAAATAGGAAGGAACGAAGTCAAATTATCACTGTTTGCAGATGATATGATCCTATACTTAGACAATCAAAAAGCTCCACTAGAAGACTACTAGAGCTAAGAAACACATTCACAAATGTAGCAATCTACACACTCAACATAAAAATCAATAGCTTTCCTATATACCAAGAAAGAATCTAATGAGAAAGAAATCAGGAAAACAATTCCATTCATAAAAGTCTCAAAAGGAATAAATCTAATCAAGGAGGTAAATGATATCTACAATTTTCAATGAAATTATACAATATTGAAGAAAGAAACTGAGAAAAACACAAGATTGAAAGACCTCTGATGTTCATGGATAGGCAGAATAAATATTATTAAAATGGCCATACTGTCAAAAACAACATACATATTCCATGAAAACCCGCTCAAAATACCAAATGACATTGTTCACAGAACTAGAAAAAAGTTTTCTAATAAAAACTGCATGATAGGCTGCTTATTTGGGGTCATCTGATTTTCTTATTAGGTACCAATAGCTATAAAGTTCTCTTAGAAGCACCTTCAGAGTATCCCAGGAACAGAGTATCCCAACTTGAGAACATTAAGTTAAATAGTCCTAAAATTTATTTGGAGGAATAAAATACCCAGAATATCAAAAACAATTCTAATCTGATAAAGCAATGTAGTAGCCATCATAACAGCTCACTTTAAATTATACTACAGAGCTACTCTAAAAAAACTGCATGATACAGACATAAAAACCCATAGACCAATGGTACAAAACAGAAAAAACAAAGTAAAAGCCTACATAAAAACAGTCATCTGATCCTTGAAAAAAGTTTCCTGTAATGGTTAATTTGAATTATCAACTTGATTGGATTAAAAATGCTGATGATTAAGAGGTTTTTGGGGTGTGTCAAATGAGATTGTTCTAGGAATGACTCGTAAGTGGGATAGCCAACTGAAATGGAGATGCTCCCTAAGCATGGGCAGCACTGACCAATTGGATGATGGCTTGGATGAAATAAAAATTGGAAGAACAAGGATGCAAGCTCAACACTTGAATGTGTTCTTGATTGCTGCTGTGATCATCTGAGGATGTCAAACTCTTGCTTTCTTAACTCTGTCCAAAGTGGACTGTGCCAGTTTTTCTCCAGGAGTTTCCAGAAGCCTTCAGTCCCAGACTAGGGTAGCACCATTGATCCCTCTTGTTCTGGGGCATCAGCCTCTTGGACTGCACAGCTCCTGGTTCCTCCAGCTCTCTAGCCTGCAGATGGCCATTGTGGATTATCTAGCTTCTGCTTGTGTAAACCAATCTAATAAATCCCCTTTTTATAATCATACTTCCTGTTGATTCTGTTGCTCTAGAGAACCCTGTCTAATACAGTGCCAAAAAGTTACATTGGAGAAAAGAGAACCTTTCCTACAAATGGTTCTGCGAAAACTGGTTATTCATACATAGGAGAATGAAACTAGAACTTTATCTCTTACCCAGCACAAAAGGTAATTCAAAATGAATCAAAGATCTAGAAATTAGACCAAAAAATCATGCAATTCCTAGGGAAAAAAAAATGTAGCCTCAACACTCAGCAGGCAATGCCTTTTTATAGAATCCTTAAAGCTCAGGAAATAACATCAAGAGTTAATAAATGGAATGACATCAAATTGAAAAGCTTTTGCCCAAGAAAGGAAACAATTAAGAATGTGAAGAGAGAACCTGCAGAATGGGAGAAAAATCTTAGCTAACTACTTTGACAGAAAATTGGTATCGAGAATATGTAAAGAACTCAAAAAACTTAACACCATTAATAAATGGGTAAATGAACTAAAAAGACACTTCGCAAAAGAAGAAATACAGATGGCCAACAAATATTGGGAAAACCTTCAACATCATTAACAATTAGAGAAACACAAATCAAAACTACATGGAGATTTCATCTCACTCCAGTTAGAATGGTAGTAAACAAAAATATAAACAATAATATTTGATGGAGAGAATGTTGAGATTAAAAAAAAACATGTTTACACTTTTGATGGGATTTTAAATTAGTATAGTCACTATGGAAATCAGTACGGAGTTTCTTTAAAAGGCTAGGAATGAAACTACCATATGACCCAGGTATAAAACTCTTCAGTATTTATCCTAAAGAATTAAACTCAGTATAGTATTATGATACATGCTCACTCGTGTTTATAGCGTTACAATTCACAATAGCCAAACTATGCAACCAACTTAGGTATCTGTCAAAGTATGACTGGATAAAGAAAATGTGGGATATATATATTCAATGGAGTTTTATTCAGCCATGAAGAAAAATGAAATTATGTCATATCCAGGAAAATGAATGCAACTTGAGAACACTGTTAAATGAAATAAAACATTTCAGTCAATTTTTTTTCTCATATATGGAAGCTAGAAAGTTAAAAAAAAATTGGGAAGTATTTCATGAAAATTGAAGAGAGATCAGTAGAGTACAGGATAGGAAGTAGGGGACAGAGAAAGGGAGACAAAAGGGAGATACTGGGGAATGATATTGGCTAAATCCTATTGTTACATTATGTGCACATATGAATATATAACAATCACTATTATCTACAACTATAATGCACCCCAAAATACTTTTCTTCATGTCTGAAATTGACAAATTCTTTCATTACCAGTGAAAATGACTTGTGTTTAAAATACTTGTTGGTATGTTATTTAACATGATTTTCATAATATGATTTGACAGCATGTATCATAAATTTTTAATTTATATACTATCTCCATGACCTCAACACATTATCTCTAATTCTAGAAATCTATACCAAGAACCTAATCAAATTTGCAGGCCAAAAAAAACATGAAAATGAATTTTCATTACATTACTAACAATAGCAGATAATTTGAATAGCAGATAATTTGAAACCATTTAAATGCACACCACACGTAAGAGCAGAGGTTTCAGGTGTTTTTCCAAATGCCCTTTAAGGGCACACACATTAGTCTGGAGGTCTGAAGGAAAAGTAGTTAAGACCATGAGCTTAGTCCTGAAGAATTTATGTTTAATTCTGTCAGTCAGAAGCTGTCATTCTGAGCAATTTCACTAACTTTATTGAGCTTCAGGGTTTTGTTGTTGTTGTTTTGGTAAGAACTTGGGACAGTACTATTTTACAGGATTTTTGTAAAGATTAAGTGAGTGACTGTTTAGAATACTCTCTCACCTGCTACTGTTAGGACCTTGGTGTGTAGGAACTACTAATTATAATGTCTCTTGTTAGTGGTCCACACACCTTTACGTTTTTAGCTTCAGACAGTAGACAGAGGCCCTGGATTCCTTACTGAGACTTTTTCTCTCTAGAAATTGATGCACTTGAAACACCTATAACCTTTAATATTTACTGAAATCATGTGAGAGGAGAATAGCATTCTGTGACCTGTACATATAGTAGAATCTTGAGATTGCTTTTTCAAAATACCTGAGATATGAAGAACTGAAACAACTAGCTTCTTGCCATCCGAAGTGACAAAGAACATAGAGGGAGGGAAAAATAAGACCCAGAAATAATACAGCCCCTATTCCAGCCATTGATCACAAAATCCTATTTTTATCGATGTGTATGTGTGTGGGGGGGAGGGGTTATATAGATTATTTTTACTGAAAAATGTCATGGTCATTTTTACAATTTATTCTCATAACATGAATGACTTGAGTTCTTTGTAGTGATTTTGCCTACCTCTGAAATGGAGCTGTGATAATAAAACAATTAATATATAAAATCTTTAGTCTTCATTCTCTCCCCCTAATACTTCCAGATTGTCACAAAATAGGGTAGTTGATGGATACTAAAGTTGCTTTCAAATAGAAAAGAATATCTTCATGCCATATTAAATCTTTTGATTTCACTTTTGATGTAGCTTTAGAATCATAAATTTTATTGACTTTTCTAAGATAATTGTTTTGAATTAATCTCGTCTTTCCTCACAGTACCACTGAACACTCTATATAAGGTACATTTGAAGTATTCTTTGACTTCATTTTAAAATTTCCTTTGTCCATCTGTATTCAGAGGAACTGCTGTCCTGGATATTTTAATTTTCAAATATCCAACCTCATGGCTTAAAATTTTTGGTGGATCATAATGTCTTTTTTTTTTTCCTCCACAGAAACTGAAAGGCAGTGATCTTTTGGCTCTGTGTTCCCAAGCAGAAACATTTGTCCCTTGCTTAGCCAGAGACATTTCATCTAGGTTTTTTAATCTGAGCAACCATCATAGAGATGAGTTGATGGCCAAAACATCTCTACAGCCTTGGGGTACACAGTGAGACTAGTGAAATCTTGGTCCAGTTGTTCTAGCTTCCAAGCTCTGGAATCCCTGTAGCCTTCCAATAATTTCAGGTGCTAACATCTCTCTTTAATTTTACATATGTGTGCTCAATGAAAACAATGCTTAATTAATAATATTGTCTGTATAGCTTTCTACATCCATTCATATTATATATATATATATATATATATATATATATATATAACTTGAATTTATTATATACAATATAACGTGAATATATTATATACAATACAACATGAATACATTATATACAATATAATGTGAAAATATTATATATAATATAATGTGAAAATATATATGTATATGTATATGTATGTGTGTGTGTGTGTGTGTGTGTGTGTGTGTGTGTATATATATTAATTATCAGGCAGACCTAGGTTCAGATTATGGCTTCAGATGTACAAACATTATGCCTTAATGAAAAATAAAAAATGAAAATTTGACATCTTAAGATTACTTACTATAATGTTAAATAAAATGTGGCAAAAATAATTTAGTTTGAAACTCACTATTAGGAGAAAGAATAATGAATTCAGAATCAGAAAATGTATTATTAGCTCTGCTGCTGAACAATCTGGGGAAAGTAATATGCTCTGATTTTAGTTCTCTCATTTATAAAGTATTGACCAGGATAATTTTCAAGATAATTTTCTAGTTCTAAAATTCTTCAATCTATATAATACATAGTTTCACAGTTGAAAACTGGTATTTTGCACTCTCTCCCTGAGTACATGTGTATGTGTCTGCAAGAGTCAAGTGGTGTGTAACATTACTTCATCCCTCCTTTTTGTGTTGATCCCAAAATGGTATCACTATAGTGTCATGTTATGAAGAGACCAGTTTTAACTAGAGAGATCATCACCTTTGTGTTCCACAGACCCTATGTTGCCAACCACCTGGCATCGACATGATGTTCTTCTGCCTGGAACTCTCCATGCCCCGCTGCAGGTGTCCTGACTTGTCTTAAATGACTCTTCCAAGTGTCAGTTTAAATTTCATTTCTTTAGGGAAACCTTCCTACCCCTTTTCAATCCTCTATTCCTAACCTAGATTGAGCTTTCTTGTGCTAGGCACACATAACATACTTTATTTTTCATCACAATTCTATCCATTATTTTCTCATCAATTAAGTTCTATAAAAGCAAAATATCATTCTTAATTGTATTTCTAGTACATTGCATCATGCCAAGCCCATGGTGAACACACAAATGATATTTGTTGAATTAGAGGAATGAAAGTTACCACCAAAATACAAGCTTAGGTGTTTGAATCCAACACCTGGCTCTCTCCCTGCACTGTTCTCACCAGATACGAGGCCTTGAGCTTGAAAAATGTATCCTGGACTATAAAGCCTTAGCAATATTTGCTGTGATTTTGGATCAGAATGTATTTCTTTTCCTAATGTCCTGGGAATTAGATATTGTATATCTTGGCCAGCATCTCAATCTGCCTTCACTATTCTTTCAGTGGCAAGCTCATCCATCTTTTGATGATATGAATAGGCTATAATGGCTTTGTTTTGGATAATTGATGACTACATAACATTTAAGGACACCCTAGGGTTATGAGTCAAAGCATGGGAGCAATTCCAGAGTCTATCACTCTAATTAAAAGAACAACTCTCTGAGGGTAGAATTCATAATTCTTAGGAATGGAATGGGTGACACTTAGGCGAGGGTCCATAGTTAATGTAAAAGTGAAAGCCACCATAAATCATCCCTTTATGAGAAAATGAATAGCATTTACACAAATAAAAACTGCATTTGTAAGTGACTTAAAGTGCCAAATAATTTCTAAGTTTCCCAAGTCTTTGTAAACAACTACAGAGCCTAATTTTTTGCAGATACTCAATCAATGTTACTGAATTGTAGATTGAAATGGTTACACTTGAGAGAACCATTTCTCCACTGTACATTCCTTATTGATACACAAAGCTAATGGAAAAATTAACTCCAAATACTAAAAGACTAAACATGATTGTAAAAGAAAGTGCAGGATGCATAAAAAGATAGTTAAAGAACATTAAATAGTTGCCATCTCCAAAGATACAAGGAAGGTACACCCAAGTGCCAACAGTACTGTGCCTGACACACAGGGTATCTGCACTCATTCATTAAAATAAGATCCTACCAATATTTGCATTTGGGGAAAAGAGAGGGAGCCCTGATGATGAGCTTTCATTACCATATTGGTAGCTAAATGGAGCCAAAAGTAATAAGCCACAGTCAAACACCATGTGAAGCTTGGTGATGCAGATCTGCAATGCTAAAGTGGCAGACATGTTGGGCTGTAGATCCAGATGTCAGCAGAGACAGCCGGTGTTAGCCCAGGCTGGATACTAGAATTAAAAATACTCTCCATCAAAAAGGACAAGACAAGACTCACTTTCCATGGCTAGATCTGGATCCAGTCAAGAAAAGAAACTGAGTTAGTGTTGTCAACTCTGATACTGTCAGTATCTTTTCCTGGTTCTTTGGTTTGTCACGATACCACTCTCCCTCCCTCTCTTTATTGATGTCTAACTTACTTCTTTTTCTTCTCATTATTCGCTCTCCTCCTCCTCCTCCTCCTCACCATTCTTTCTCTTACTGCCTTCCTCTTCTTCCCTTATCATCTCCATATCTCTCTCTCTCATGCATGTGCGTGCGTGTGTGCGCGCGTGCACACACACACATGCGCACACACACACACCTTTTCACATTTGCTAAAGGACATACACATACACCCCTTTTCTCATTTGCTAAGGTACAAATCAAATGTACACATTTATGTGAACCAGAAATCATTTAAATTTGTAGAAATAATGGCTATAAAATAAAATTTTAGAATTGATAAATAAAAACCATTTACTGGAGTCAAAACACGAATAAAAAGAAAGCAAATTTTAAGGAGTCCTTCAAATGTGAAGTACTTCAAATGTGTACTAAATGAGAAAATTTCAGTAAAATAAAAATGAAAATATTTTAACTATATATTTAGAAACTTAATGAAATAAAATGGGTAACAGAACCTTCGGTGAAAAAGTTCTGAATAATATTTGTGTTCATAATTTAAAGCACACTCAGCATCCTTCATCTATAGAAATTATTTAAAACTTCTGTTAGAAGTCAAACCAGATGACCTCCAAAACTACTTCCTTTTCTAAAACCTTGTTTTCACTATTCCAATATAAAGTTTCTCCTGCAATATATAAAGGTAATGTACCTTGGTACCTTTTATAAGCCAAAACATTTTATTTTTAAACTTTCACAGCTCAGTGGTGTGAGACTTGAACACAGCCTGATCTTTAAGGAAATTGAAAACCTTACTGCAGAATGCCATATGTTTACAAACGTAGGTTACCATACAGTCAACAAAAATTGTCTATCAAACAGAAAGTAGCTTATCATAGAAAGGTAAAAAAAAAAATTATAACTTTTTTTATTCCCATTTAGAAAACTAGTATTTTTTTTTTTATCAGATCATGGTTGTTTCTTATTTTGTCTGAAAACGTTCATCTCCAGTAGAGAAAATAAGAATGTTTCGACCTTGTGAAGATACACAGCTGCTCATGCTGCATTCGTTTTCCCTGCTGGGGAGATTGGAGGTGCATGATTCAATCAAACCTTCTCCTAGGCCCAGCTGTGATCATGTGGAAGAAACACATGCCTGAGGGTCTGGGTCCCTCTCAGGTTGTTTACAGGGAGCAAAAAGTTTTTCTTCCGACTGAGGAAGAAAATCTCCAGCTATTGCTTCTACCCAGGAAGTAATTGAGTTGATGCTGTGCTGGTTCTGGGGAGAAAGAGAAGCAGATTTACCTGGGAAGAAATGCCAGTCATATTTCTCACTCCATGCCAAAAATTCATATGCAAGAAACTTCTCCAAACACTGGCTTGTATAGTTCAGAGACAAGGAATGCCTTTGTTGAAAAGAATAGAGTCTGAGGCCTTCCTCCTTTGGAGGCACACTAGCCTTCTGATCTTGTAAATCCACTATTCATAATGGGAGGCCCTTCTCATTGATCTTCTTCTTCACACTCAACAAACACCAGAAGGTGTGATGTGCACACAGAAGAAAATTAAACTTTTCAGTGAACACATTTTGTACAAAGTTCTGAATATACAAGTTGTTAACTTACATAAGGTTTATGTTTATGGGATTGCTATGTTTGTAAGCTAGGTCACTACTTGTTCATGATGGACCTTGGCATCTCAGCATGTCTAGATACTTTGCTACATCAAAGCATTGTTACAAGAAATATTAACTCAACTGGGATAGTAAGTGTATAGGTGACTTGAATGAATGAATATTCCAGAGAGGATGAGTATATATCATCATGTACTTCATGTATTTTGATAATTGGTTCATAGACATCAAGAAATATTTTGTTTATAGTTTCTTTAATTGACATATTTTAAAGAGATGGAGAGATTATATCTTTGCTATCTTTGCATCTCCTATGAATACATATTATCCTAATTCCAAGCATATCAGAGTTTCTCAATAGTCACATAGTTGTTTTATATATATGTACATATATACATATATATATGTATATATATATATGAATGGTTATTAGTCAAAATTAATAGTCAAAATTGCATCTGATTTCAACAAACAAAATCCTCACAAAATATGGACAAAAATAGCTTATTTTTTAAGGAAAAATGTCCCAGAGAGACAGTCCAAGTTGGGTTTAATACCAATGGTCCTATGGTGCCTTAATGGCACCCAAATGACTTCTGTTTTGTTATAACCTCACCACCCTTATCATTTATCTTTCAGCTCATGCTTGTAAGATACCAGCAACAACTCTAGACATCATATTATGTCCCAGGTAGGGGCAAGGGTGAGGCATGGAGTAAGATGTATGCTAGGTGAATCTGTTCTTTATCTAGAATGCAGCAATTTTCCTAGAGGACCTAACCAATACCTACACTTTCCAGGATAGGGTCACATGGCCAAACCTAGCTGCAAGGTAACTTCAAGGGAAATCAAGACATTCTGCATATGTAGTATCACCTCTCAATGAAACTGAATAATAAAGAAGATCAGGATGGATGTAGGATTGGGCAACTACCAGTAGCTCCTTTAGACAGCACTGTCTGGATATACATGACGGACAGATGATCATAAAGGTGGTATTCAACATTCACTGAAATGATCATGCTTTGTGATTGCTGTTACATGTGCATCCCTGTATTTGGAATGCCCATGTGTCTTTCATGTATGTAGAAAACTATTTGTCATCAAGATGCAGGCCTGGCAACATCGCATCCATATGGAAGCCTTGTCCTCCTCCTTCAAAAGTAGTTTGTTGGTGTCAGGGATCTGAAAAATACCACAAAGTATATGGCATTTTGGAAAGCAGAGTATTTGGAACTGAAGGACATTAAAAGCCTTCTTTTTAACCTTCTTCTGACCTTTTTTCTTCTCCAAGGAAGGTCATGAAAATAGAATTATTCTTTCTCAAAGTGGGTCTTAAAAACTACAACCCCTCCTCAAAATCAGGCATAAAAGCTAGGAATATTACTCTGGAATTCCCCCAGCTTTGTGTCAGAACTGCCTATCAAGAAATAATCTGTGTCTGAGAAAGCAGCTCCAGGGTAGAACTCTTTCCTAGTATGTGCAAGGCCCTGGGTTAAAACCCAAGTACTGCCCCCCCCACCCACACACACTCACACATAATAAGACCTATTTTGTTTAACAGTAGATTGTAAGACGCTCATTCCAGAAGGGGTGCTACCCAGTAGACAGAAGAAAGGGATGCTGCACAAAAGGCCACAAAAGATCTGAAAAGACAGGCCATGTTGAGTTCATTCTCTCCGTCTATTACTGTAAGATCATGCCCTTTTTTGTCCAATCACATTTCTATATAGCTATTCATTCTTTACCAAATAAAAATGACACAATTTTCCTAAGCCTTTGGGTGTTCATTCTGAGGGCTCCCATGTCACATAAAATTTTGATTACAAAAATCTGTTATGTTTTCCTTTGTTGCCCTGTCCTTTGCTATAGGAATGTAAGCCATGACCCTTAAGATGTAGAGGAAAAAAGTATCACATATTTCTGTCCCCACAGTTCCCTAATAGAAAATAAACTCATTGAAGGCAATAATTGTATCTTATTTATATTTGTATTTTCAAGTTTAGAGCAAGAATCCACGCAGTATTTGGTTTGTATTTTATATTTGGAATGCAGACAATCATGCTTCTGGTTAGAGTGCTGTCTCATATAATTTGGGGGGTCTAGAGAACCCACAGGAAAGACCCAAATGACTATCTACAGTTTCAGAGTATTTCAAACATGTGCATGAATGGTAGTCAACATTCCATGGTTGTGCACCATAAAGCAAAATTTTATAAAAGCAAATGCCCTGGGGGACATGAAATACAAATGGCCATTGAGCTGGATGGAGGTGCTGGACTTGATGAGCCAAGAGATACATGCCATGCCCAGCAAGACTCCAGCTCAATAATGCTTAACCATTCTGCCAAATCAAATTCCCCCATGGCTGAACTTGACCAGAGGTAAATGTTTTCAATATCTGGCAAAGAATATGCTCCCAAAAATGTTAGCTCAAAAGGTCTTATTAATCTTATCTCCTACAGCTATACATGATTTCAAAAATCATCTATAAAAACAACTTTACTTAATACAGAACCCTGGTGAACTCTCCAAGAATAACCATTTATAAGTCATATATCTAGGCCACTGCACTATTTTATTCACTGTAGAGAATTGTTGGGCACAAGCCAAATAATTTTGGAGGCTATCTGCTAAATAACAAGACATATAAGAGAGGCTTAAAAGTGATTTTATTGAATGCATGAATAAGTGAGGCAAGCATGCTAATATTTTCAAAGACAAATCAGTTATTACTAACTTTACACAAGTACATGATATTTCTTAATTACCTGTTTAGTTATTAACTACATTAGGGAGTAAATTAAGGGTTTCTTTTTTTAACTCTATGGTAGATCATAGACTCAATCAAGTTTACATAAATTCATAGCACCTGATAAAGTTTAAGTTGTAGCTTCATTTTTTAAAAAATATTTATTTTTTAGTTGTAGATGGACCCAATGCCTTTATTTTACTTATTTTTATGTGGTGCTGAGGATTGAATCCCGGGTCTTACATGTGCGAGGTAAACCACAACCCCAATCCTTTAGCTTCATTTTTTTTTTTTTTATCTTTCACCATCACCATCCTTTGTCTTGAGCTCTCAGAGGTTAACCATTCTGCCCTGGCCCTGATTTTAGATTCGGAGTTTTTTTCCCCCAACTGTATGAAGGAAGAAGTAACAATGTGCCAATTCTTATCCAGGGTCTTAAAACTTTCATATGTTTTCACTCTACTCTCTGGGCCTGTGATACTTAGAGAAAATTAATAACAAACAAATAAAAAAAGCCCAACTGTAAGTTATATAGGGAGTACAATTAATATGTGATGTGATAATCTGTTCTCAATTAGTCCACTTCATTCCTTACTCCAAGTAATGGTTGGTTCAGGACACATGATCCAAAATATGACTGTAGGAGAACAGAATATGCTACCCCATAATATACCTTTTTGTTAAATTTTGAGCTGCTTATTTTAAGAAACCACAGACCTGAGAGTAGCTTTGAAAAATTACCCTTTTATAAAAGACATTTACCTCTATAAAGGGAATCTACATTAGTAAAAGTATCTGTATTCAGAGGGGGCTGCATGCAACAATGTTTATTATCAGTAAGACTTTGTACCTCCCTAAGGGCACAACATTTATTCATTGTACAGGGCTTCCCATAAATTGTGTTTCTACCACCCACTGGAAGTCCAACGTCCTATTCCTGTGTCTCAGGTTTGAGGTTTGAGGTTCATAAAAATTTTACTTGTGACTTTCAACTTCATGATACTGCAAAAGCTATACACATTCAGTAAATTCTTTATCTTGAATTTTGACATCTGGTCTTTCCCAGGCAAGCCATATGCTATATGTTACTCTCCTGCAGTAGTGAGGTATGGCTCCCAGTGACCCACACAGTCACTGATACCCTTTGGTATTCTATGCTACTAAGGTAGGAAGTTGAGTAAGTAGATTAGGTGCATTTAACACATTTTTGACTTGTGAGATTTTCAGTTTATGATAAGTTTACTAGGATATAACCCCAGTGTAACTTAAGGAACATCAGTGTAAGCTTCAATTCAATTGCCTTTCTTCAAGTCTCATATTTTGTGGGACTCCCATATGTACATAATCAATTAACAATGATTTTTTTTTGTTAATCTATGGCGTGTTGATAATCTTTAACCCAGGCAGACACTAGAAAGGTGAAGACAAGTAATTTTCTCCTCCCTAACACAATGTGTTGAGTAAGCATTATTTTTATTTTGAAATGAAAAAAAAATTGAATCTAAGTGAATTTAAGTTAAAAAATGCACAGGTGTAATTTGAAATCAGATCTGCAGAACACCAAATTTTGTGCTCATTTAGCTCTACTAAATCATAATGTCAGAAAATAAATTAGGTATAAAAAAGTTAAAACTGAAGTAATTTAAAACACAGCAGAAAGTTTACAATCTCCATTATGAAAATTTCTAGAAAAAGAAACGTATTAATAATCTAAAAAATTCTGGGAACACCTAATCTATGTTAAGAAGCAAGGAAGAGAAGACGTCACTCTTTTAGCCAGATCCTAAGTAGGATAACAAAGACTCCAGTGCAAGAAGTTTATGATAATGTCTACAGAATGACAAGAACAAACTTTTAGCCATATTAAAGACACAATTGCAACAAATCTAGTTTAGGAGATCTTAATTGACTTTATTTTTTTCATTTTTTTAAAAATTTGTCTTAGTTAGATACACATGACAGTACAATGATTTTGACATACATTTGAATTGACTTTATTGTTTACTCTAGGATCAGGGAGCAGTCTGAACCAAGAACATTTCAGAATGCCAAACTCCATCACAAAAACAGGTTATATTCATAGCCAGAGAAAAGGAAAGGACATAACAGAAAACAGAAGTGAGGTAGAGATAGCCCAACTGTTTACAGTGTCTTGTTTGAACAGTTGGGTGCTTATGACTGGCATAGTCTGAGACTCAGCTACTTGATAGAATAGTAGGTTACAGTCAGTTTACCCATCAAGTTAGGTTACAGTTACCCATCAAGTTAGGTTACCTTTCAGCCAAACTCATAGATAGCTTTGAACCAAATGTAACAAGTGATGATTTCATGGACCATAGTGTGAGAAAAATGATTCTACATATGCAAAGATTAGCCTAAAACCATCACCTAATTGAAAAAGTGACCCCCTTGTACAAACTTTTAAAAATATAATATATGAGAGAGAGAGAAAAGAAAAATTTTAATAGAACTACTTAGCAAATATTTGCCAAAGTGAACCTCCCAATGTGGTCATCAACCAGGTCAGAAGTAAGAACACCATTGCCACTTGGAAAACCCCACTTTGTGTCCCCTCCCAATTTTTAAGTCTTCTTCCTTTTCACAGCTAACCATTAATCTGATTTCTAAAACCTCTGCTTTTGAACTCTATGTATTTTGAATATGCAGTTATATCTGGTTTCTTTCACACCACATTACCTTGTAGATTGTGTCATCAGTGTAGATAATTTCAGTTATCTTCTGGCCCAGCCCCCAGGACTAATACATGAAATCAGAAGAATGTAGTAAAGAATAATGAGGTATAAAAGGAGTTGTTTCACAAAGAACATGTACAAAAACCTTCTGCAAGGACAAGTGATGAACCTTAGTACTTGAGGATGTAAACATATTGTGTGCTTTTGCATATTTAATATTTGGAATATGGATCTCTGCTCCAGAAATGGGTGCATACCAGAAGCAGATATGGTGTTACCCTTTGGCAAGCAACAACAGTAGTAGCACTCTGGAAGTATTATCTCCATACCTGGTAGTGTTAGCTATAGGAGAGATAATCATAGTGAGCCATAGCAGGAGAAGGAGGTAAGTAGCATATCCCATAAGATCAAGAAGATGGATTAACAATGGCCCATGAAACACAGAGGAGACACCCTTGGGGATGTTCAAAACTCTCTCGGACAATTTGAAAGAAATGAGGTTTCTCAAAGCTGAACCAGGGAAATACAATACTCTGTATATTTAATATATTTTAATACTGTGTATATCACCCCAAATAATAGATACTTACATTTGTTACAGTATCTTAGAATCTGAGATCATTGGAATTTATTTTTTCGATGCATGGCAGAAGCATAACATTATTTGATATTAAACTTGATTGTCAAGATACTGCACACATGTGCACACACACAGCTAGAACCACTAGGAAAATAGTTGTTATATAAGCTTTAAACATTGGTAGATGCAGGAAAAGGTTCTAACAGCTTGAAACAATTAAGATAAATGCTTTCTCCTAAAAGTTTATCTTAAAAATTTATGCTTTTAAATTAGTATGTTAATGATGCAAAAAATCTGAAGTTTCTTTATATAAATCATACTGATTTTCATATGCATGCTACTTCCATTTAGATGATAAATTTTTAAAATTAACCTCATGCTTGCTTTTACCTGGATTATTTAAAACAGTTTTTAAAATTTAATGAAATTATAATAAAACTGATTGCATTCTATCATTGTTACAGTATCTTAGAATCTGAGATCATTGGAATTTATTTTTTCCAATGCAAATATTTTTGTATTCTAAGATTTTTTTTCATATAAAAATAAGTATAAAAAGGAAAACAGTTTAGCAGAATAACAGTTTTTTTTTTAAACAATGGACTACATTTCCTTTTGTATTTAAAGCTATATAAACTAACTGGTTGTTACTAAGACAATTCAGTTAGAGGCTAGATGCTAATAGCCAAAACATTTGGTTATTGTTCTTAGTGATTCAATCTCATATCTTTAAGTATTTATCTTAAAATATATTTTTTCTTTAATTTCTCTAAGAACAGAAAGTGTATTTTTATATAACATGAAAACTGTGATATGCTGTTTGAAAATCTAAAAGGGATTCAAGCCCATATCATAAAAAGAATGCATAGCAGAAGCATAACATTATTTGATATTAAACTTGATTGTCAAGATACTGAAAGTCAAACCAAATATGTAACAGCCACACACAATAAAACTCATATAGTTATCCCGAAGTACCAGTGTCAGTCACTTCCCCAGAGGAACTCCCAGAGTACTATGAAATGAAAGATCCAAAATAGTTTAAAAGGGGAAAAATTTTATAAGGATATGTAGCAGTAGACTTCAGCTTCTGCTTTGCTGAATTGAAATTAGAGATATGGTCTTAAAATATGAAAATTGTGCCAAAAATAGCAACTGTGCATATATTGTAAACTATGCAAAGCCTTCAGAAGCCATTTGGGAATCCCACAGAATCCTCATTCATGATGGGAAGGAAGCAGAGTAGACTCTCCATAGCTTTGAAACACAGTTAAAGTGCTCACTGCCTCATGCATGGGCACACACCCTTTGCCCCCGCATAGTTTGGGCAGATTATTGCATTTTCAAAGGTTGGATAGAAAAGATTAAGTCAAATAAATTAACATAATTCAGTTTTGTCTCATATCATTCTCCAACTGTTTCACATCTGTTAATCAGGGCTATCTAGGATTAAAGACTGTCAGAAAACAGGAAACATGACCAAAATTTTTGAGACATCTAATTAGATTTGACAAGATGGAAAGAGTACACCAAATCCCTTCTTTCCTCCCTTATTTTATAATTTTAATAATATGATGATTAGTATTGTTAATTACAGAAGATGAATCAAGCAAAGAAAAAAAATAAATATCACCAGTAATCCCACTTTCAGAGAAAACCTTGTTAACACATTGGTATATTTCCTTCAAGTACCACCCACACACCCCTAGCACTTCTGGGAAAAGGTTTGCAAAATTTGTTGCTTTGTATATAATTGAACCCACACTATTTTTTTGTTTCATGTCATTAACTATTCTTTGTCAACCATGCAGTTATATTTTATTGCTGCATAATTATCCATTTGTGAGAAGACAACTAGATCTGAAGACTCACGCTTCTTTGTCATAGTGTCAGATCCCAGATAAGACTACCAGTTCCAGCCTTTCTCTCATTATTCCATGTGACTGTTTTTGGTCTTTTTTTTTCTGTCAGTGCTGGGGTCTCCAGCACACTAGGGAAGTGTTCTACCACTGAGTCACATACCTAGCCCCCATCTGACTTTGTTTGGGATGATCAAGTATATACATAAACATTTAGGCCATTTCTTCCACACGATAAACAATACAATTTGTATTGTAATGCTTCTTATACAAAGTCTACGTATGTACTTATCAAAGGTAAAGAATTTAAACATTTGTTACAGAAAGAGGATTTATAAGACATAAGAATTACCTACATGAGGCATTAAAGATGCTACGGGGGAAAAATAACATTTAGACAATTTCTCATTCCAGTACAGAAGAACATCCTTCGCTTTTTCCTCATCCTCTATCTAGCATTTTGAACTACAAGCCAAGAGCCTGGGAAACCATGCTATGAATGGCAGGGCTTTCTTCTGCCTGAATCCCTGAATGACTGTATGAAGTAGTTAGTAAGTTATTTTTATTTCTTTTTCACTTACTGTTTATATACTCTGTTAGAAAGAAACAATTTACACTGCTAAGCTACTGAGATTTGGGGTTTATTTTAAGTATCAATCATAATCTTAAAATATCATATGAGTCATGATTTAACTATTCTATTGAATATCAACTGGTCTTAAAATTTAACAGACAGACATAAAATTACAGCACGTGTGTGTGTGTGTGTGTAGCATATCTTCAGGACAAGTCATAGAAAATGCATTATTGTGTTTCTATGAATGAATATTTTTGGCCCATATTATATACGGCCAAATTCACCTTAAAGAAGAATTGAAACCATGTACACTTCAGCAATTGATACATGATATTAGGGAACAATATTGATTTAACTATATTTTGTACATATGAGAATATATAAAAACAAATCCCATCATAATGGAGGAAAATGGTTCCACAGACCCTTAATCTTTTCTAATCTTGCCATACTCACAGAATAATTCTCCATTTTTTACTTTATACCTGAAGTTATATTTAATCCTTTGTTCTCTTTTTTCCAATTCTGTTTCTCCAATTATGTTTAGTTATAAGACCAATATTTTACCCTGCGTACCCTGAATCACACTAGACTAACGCTGCCATTAGATCAACATTATCATAGTCATGACCTTTTTGTTATTTTTGTTGCTATAGAAGATTCAGCACACTAGTGAGAAACTTTGCACCTTTTAGCTGTCCTGTTGTTATGGTTTAGATATGAGGTGTCTCCCAAAAGTTCATGTGTGAGACAATGCAAGAAAATATAGAGGTGAAATGATTGGGTTATGAAAGCCTAACCTAATTATTTAATTGGGAGGTAATTATAGGCAGGTAGGGTAGGGCTGGAGGAGGTGCATCAATGGGGGCAAGCCTTTGGGGGTTATGTTTTGTCCTTGGTGGGCTTCTTCCCTCCTCCACATCATTCTGCCATGTGTTCTGCCTCACTTCAGGCCCAAAGCAACAAAATGAGCTCTCTAGACTGAGACCTCCATAACCATCAGCCCCAATTAAACTTTTCCTACTCTAAAGTTGTTGTTGTCAGGTCTTTTAGTCATAGTCCGGAAAAAAAACTAGCTAATACACCTATTCTTACTACTTCTGAGTATTTACATTGTTCTAGGCCTGGGTCAGAGCCTGATTTTTGCTCTAGATCACCTATCAGTATAAAAGTCCTCTCATGAACTCCAGGCCTCCAGGATGTTGCCTGGACCACCTGACTGGACTATCTAGTCTCTTTTCCCAAGGGCCAGATTCTGTGGCATGTGTTCTGGCCACATTGTTGATACTATCTCCTGCAGGATTGCAAGTCATTACTGGGAGATACCTAATGCTTTGACATCCGCTCATTTTTTTCATTCATACCATAAGTAAATGTTCATGAAGTATCTCCTGTGGTCAGGCATGTGATAGGAAAAGCACCCCAGATGCAGAGATCAAAGGTGTCCCAGAAACATGGCTTTTGCCTCAGAGTTTTGAGGAAGGTAGACCAGTTACCAATGAGTTTGTCTTGCAGGCAGGGGAAAACTTACGTCAGTTGTCTGATTAGAAAATGTTTTTCTCTATAGATATCTAGTTTCAAAAAAGTTTGTTTAGGACAAATAGTTCAGTATTCTCAAATCAATCAAGACAAATAGTTCTGATGTAAGCTAACCAGGAGACAAAGGAATTATATGAAGAGGGGTGATCTCTGTCTGCCTTTATCAGCAAGTTCAGGCAAAAGTTCTGGCCTTGTCACAGTTTATAACAGTAAAAAAAAAAAATGGAATATAATTATGAAAGAAGTCATGAGGTGTCAAGTGAGGGATTAGCAGAGTTTAGAAAGAAAAAAAAATCACACTTCTAAGAGTTGTGCGCTTAAAGAGGGGTCAATTGGAAAAGCATTCCAGCCACAGGAACAACATGGCCAAACCTCTGGAATACAGAACATGGAATGGTCAAAAAATTTAAAAGTTCAAGATATGTTAAAGGAATAAGGGAAGAGAAATGAGATTCAACAAGGATCAGATTAGTTGAAAGGGTGGAGCATATGAAAATAGGCTTTAATTTTATCCTGAGAGCAGTGAGGAGTTATTGAACAGTGCTAAGGAGAGAACGAAGGGATAGGTGATGTTCAGAAAGATCACTCTAGCTGCTAAGTGCAAAATTAACCAGGTCTGCAGAGGAGCACAGGGCAAGGATAGAAACTGGTGATGAAACTTTTGCAATACTTCAGAAGAAAACCAAAAAGAATCCTAGATTAGGCTGATATCCTGATGACTACAGATATATGCCTTGCAGTTTCATTCTCACTGATATCTCTCTTGGATTTCTATACCTCTTTGGAAAAGGGAATTTGGACCTCTGGCCATCTCCTTAGGGCCCAGCACACCTATGAGACCAATTCTGAAGGTGAAATCCCTTGAGGACCAACTTCTTGCCTTCACATCTGTTCTGGAGGTCACACTGTACTCAGAGCCACTCTGGATTTTGTCCCTACTGCCTCTTCCTATCTAAAGCTCTGCACCACCTTGCTCCTAGATGATTCTGCTGTTTTTCACTCAGTCATACACGATGTTCCTGAAACAGACATCATGTAAATGGCTATTTGTATACCACTGTTTGTGATTAAGTAGTCTCATTGTCCCTCTATTAGTTATAGAGTCAAAATCAAAATCTTTTTTAAAACCCTTAGAAAGATTAAATATGTCTTATCTTTAATTTTTTTCACAAACTCTGAGCCAACACAGTCTGTTCACTCATGCCTGAATATGTCCACTTCAGTTTACATGCATAATCTCAGCTGTTCTACTCAGTAGTCTGAGGAAGCAGGATCACATGTTCAAGGCCATCCTGGGCAACTCCAAGACCTTGTCTCAATATTAAAAGTGAAAAGGGTTGGGGATGTTGCTGAGTGATAGAGTGCCCCTGGATTCAATCCTTAATACTAAAATTAAACAAAATAATTTAATTTTTTTAAATAAACTCAATTGAATTTCTTTAACAATTGTCACAAGTTTTACTTCCTCCATGAACAGCATTGCATTACTCTAAAATATCTTCTCCTGTAAGTTACTTTATTATTTTAGTCCTACTAAGAAAAAGAAGTAGCTACCATTTATTTAGAAATTATTGTGTTCCAGAATCTATAATAAGTTTCTATAACTTTTTAATATGCAGAGCTAACTTAGTTAACTCTAAGTTATTTAAGTAGCTATAATAAGGTAATTCTGTAATTAATGTCTACCAAAAAGACTTAGAAAAAAGGTACTACCTTAGCCCCATCTTATACAGGAGGAAACTAAGTTTCAAAAAGACAATTAAATACATTAGCCAAAGCTTTTCAAAGGGTAAGTGTCTAAGCAGCCATGGAAATCTGGGCAGTCCCACTTCAGACACCAAGTGGTAATTTACTAAATTATCATCAAAAACACAAAACTCAGCATACTTGTGTCTGTACCATAGTAATAGCAATTAATATTTTAGGCTATCAGCTTAGTCTTGCATAACTCAGTGCTCTTGACTATTTCAGATTTTCAAATGTGGTCATGACTAGAAATGACCAAGTTTGAGATTATTTGAAAAAAAAAACAAAGATAATATCTTGTGTAGTTTTGTACCTTAATTTCATATCATCTAATGTAGGAGAGTATGCCTCAGAGTGAGTCCAAACTATTTGTTTATATAAAATAGCATATTTGAAAGGTAAAATGCTCTTATAGGGATCAGCACACTTGCTGCTTTATCTGTGATTTGAATAAAGCCTGGATCAACTCAGTAAGCATTTATGAACCAGAAACTGTGCTTCACACTAACTTCAGAAAAACAGAATCATTCTCTTGAAGAGCCCACAGTGTTAGGAGGAAGACAGACAACCTGTAGGTAATATATGCTGCCAGGAAGATACATGCCTATGCTCACAAACAAGGAAATGCAAGATTCTAGATAAGTGGGGAGTGTGGGAGATGCAGGGACCCTGCAAAGAAGGGAATGCCTGAATTTGGTTATGAGAAAGTATACACTTATCACAATATACACTTTTTTTTTGAAAAGCAGGAAAATCATATTACCAATTAAGGGTCTGGCATGTAGAAAGGAGGACCAGAATCATGATGATAAAAAAAAAATGGCAAACTGAAAGTCTCTTGAGAGCTTGGGAGGTCATGATGGGTCATAAGGCTGGAGAGTGGACAAGAGACTTCCAGTGACTTCTTGTCACTGGATTTTAAGGCTGGATTTACATTTTACTCTCCTTGACACCAGAAAGAGTGAATGGCATGGCAGTTGCCTTATTTTTTTTTTTTAAATCTCAAAAGGCATTCTGTATGTACTATGCTCTTTATTCTTTTATCCCCATCTCCATCATAAATTATTTTTAACATTCAAACCTCTTTAATGACAAGAACTACAACTAAATAATAGAGACCATCAAATCATTTCTATAACTTTTCCAAAGTCAAGCTGCCAACGTATAACTGGTCATTAAACATATCCTTTCAGACAGTCATCAACTGATGGTAAAGACAAACATTTTTCTTGATATCACTACTTACTATACTATTTGTTCCTGATAGTAGTAATCCAGTAATTTCACATATACACACACAAAAAAACCCTGAAAGAATAAAAACCAATGTTTCAGTTTTTGATAACTTATCTTAGTCTATAAATACTAAAATGTAGTCTATAAATACTACATTTTACTTCATAAATTGACTTAATAATTTCACTAACCAGTCACAAGAAGAGCCAGACACTATGGTAAGAGTGATGGAAAACATGCTTATGAATGCTTTCAGGAAGATGCAAAGTAGAATTGCAGAGTCTTGCCCTCAAAAGGCTTGGAATCTAGTTGGGGAGGGAATAAGATGCTTAAGATCTTCAAGCACCAGATGAGAAGGACAGACAGATATGTTAAGTGGAATGATCAGTAAATGCCTCAAAGACACCTGAATGTTTTTGACTCAAAGGATGTGGGGATTGAGGAACCATTACTTGAGAAGAAAATGGCAAGCACAAAGATAATCAGAGTTGGGACCATGGAGGCACTTCAGTGTATGTATGAAATTCTGAAGGATGGTGGCAGGAAATGTGCTTTATAAATGGGCTCTGACCATACTGTAGGAGGCTCAAAAAGCCAACTGGGTCTGTGAACCGGCCAAGAACTATAAACACAGTGGGAAACTGTATTTTCACTGCAGCAATTCAAGTCAGAATTCTCAACACTAGACTTGAATTTTTTTTTTCCTTTTCTATAAACCAACGTATGTTTAATTCCTAGGGACACAATGATCAATCTATCATTGCTGAAAACTTCTGTGGGTCAAAGCATTCTGACTACAACTCTACCTCTGCTGCTCCTTAGGGTATGTGTACGCTCCTTGTCTAAGGACATTGGATGCTGCAACTTGGCCTCTACTGCTTTGAGATCAGTCTTTCCCCACTGACATCAGCAAGCCCATATTAATAGTGTGGTAGAGACAGACGAGGCAAGGCACTGAAGATAGCAGGAAATAGTTTTATTTGGCTGTATCCAGATTCAGAGGGCACAGCTTTTGCTGTAATCAATCAATCCCCCTGAACCCCAAGTTCAGGGAGTTTCAGATTTTTATACCCAGCATGTAAGGGGAGGGGCTCAGAAGTTCACAGTCTGCAAAAGTTCACATAAAAGCACCTTTTTCTTTCACTGTTTTGGGCAAGTTAACACTTCAAGGACAACACCTAAGAAGGGGAGAGTGTCTTCTCCCCCCTTTTTCTTCCCCAGGCCAGTTGTTACCATGGATCCCAGTTGGTAACTTATCTTAAAAATGTAGACATCTCTGTGAAGCCCAGCTCAAGGCCAGAGGCCTTTTTTGCACATTTCTACAAATTACTATACTGGATATGTTTGTGAAAAACTAGTAAGGGGGTGTCCAGCACCTGGAGTGCTGGTATCTTCTTGGCCAGTGACCAAGTAAAACAGGGCGATAGGAAAATAGGAAGTCTTTCTACATTGAACTCTTTTGCAGACAGTCCTAAAATCAGTCATGGTGATGATTTCTGGAGAAGCCCAGTTAAGATGTTTCTGTGGAGAAAGGGGGTGCCACTTCAATAGTACCATTTTATACCACTCATCTATGAAGAATAGCCCCCTACAGACTTTCCAAGGAAACCTTAGCTCCCCTCTCTTAGGTATGCTGGAGTCTTAGTGATGGAAGTGCCTTTGACTCTCTTGGGGTAAGTACTAGTGAGATATGAAGGTTCATAAGTCAACATCTTCATCACTTAAAACTGGCTCTCTCCCTGTACCTCTAGAATATGAGACCTATCAAATTCAGGCCACTACTGATTCCAAATTTTAACACTGACATAAACTTTAAAGTCTTTACTAACTGAACAAGGTATACATTAAATCAAGAATCTTCTAAATACAGGCATAAGAATGTAAATGAATAGGTTCAATCAGATATACTGTATTCTGTTCTCCTTACTCTTCTTTAGACTCCACTTATATACACCTATACAGGTTTAGGTTCATATGCATTTGAAAACCCTCAATTCTTTTTGAGTATGAATTATTCCATTCGATTCTGAACTTTTCTTCTAGATACACATTAAAACACAATCCTAGTTATAAAGGTGTCAGCTAAAGGTAACTGGGGTACCTTTGGGAAAAATGGGCATCCTTTGAAGACAACTATCAAAGTTTGTTCCTGTGGCCTCAAACTAGAAATGGAGAGGTCTTCAGACACAGGAAGTTGAGCTGCTTCCACTGGCAAAGGTTATTCACAGTGACTTCAGTGTTGAAGAGCCTCAGCTTCATTATTTCCTAGGTTTAGAATTCTGCTTCTTTCTAACATCCTACTTCTTCTCTTGAGAGAGACTGAAAAGCTATGCATCAGATTACATAGCCATTCTTCAGACTACACAATTAAATTTTATGTCTTGGTTTCTTAAGACTGACTATAGCTATAAGAAATAAGAGATTCTTTGTAATACTAGAGAAATTCTGCAATCCTGTGGTTTTGACAAACTTAGATTTTAACCCTGAGTTAATCAAACCTGTTTTGTCAGTTCTCCATTCCACTCAGTTTTAACAGTTCCACTTCACAGATACATGTCCATTATTACTGACATAATGGTCAAATGCCATAGCCACTTGTCCTCCATGGCACTTATTTCAGAAGGCATTTCATTACAATCAACCATATGTTTTAAGTGGATTAATTTAATGGATTATGGTGCTATTGCTATTCCGTGGATTACTAGTATCTCATGATCTGATACCATCTGTAGACTAACCTAGTGAAGACTTAGTTACCATGACCGTGGAAAAAGCAAAAGTTGGAGCTCAATCATATACTATGCAAGTCCATTATATGAAGAAATCAATATGCATGAATCAAAAATCAATATATAGTACTTGCTCTGTAGCAAGAATAAATGATTCTATAAATAAAATGGCAGATGAGGAAGAATCTCTTCTTACTTTCAGAGCTATCATTTTATAAAATTTTGTTTCTTATTTCTAAAACATTAAACTCTGTTGACTTGCAGGCTTTCTTTGCTTCTCACAGGAGGAAGACAACACTAAGTGACATAATAGTTTCGTTGAATTGGAAGTTGAGATTGTCACTTTGCCAGAGTCAACACGATTTAATTCAGTCATGACATCGAATCTGTAGGCAATGTTGTCTGAGATAACTGATCCAGATTCTGATACACAAAGAGGACAGGGACCCGGGGAATTCTCTAAGAAACCACTTAGGGATGCTTCCTTTTTCTTATAGTAAAAGTTAATTTAAAACTATCATAATGACAACAAAAGGCATAACTACTAAGGAGTTTATACCCTTCAGGAATGAAGTCATAGTTTATCCTGTGAAGAAAAGAATCCTGGTTATCAAAATACTGACTGAGGTGAAAGGAAACACAGAATGGTTAGTGATGGATGATACAAATATCAACTATGGCTTCAGAACCAACTACAGAAATGGTAGAAGCATTGCATATATTTGTATGTATTAAATAGTCTCTTTGCCTTTTCTCATTAATATTTTATATTTGAAAACATCAGTTGTTAGTGTAAAATTTAGTTTTAGGTAGTGAAATATTCAGCTAGAACTCTAACTTCCAGAAGTGAATACAAACATTGGGATTTTGAATCTTCCCATTTTAGGAAGAGGTTTAGTGCATCTTTGTTTTTAAAAAAGAAGTTGCAAGCTGCAGGTATAGCTCAGTGGTAGACTGGTAGCCTAATGTGCATGAAGCCTTGAGTTTGAAAAAAAAGAAACAAAAAGGCAGAAATAGAAAATTGTTTTGATGCCCCATGGAAGTTCAAATGTGTGAGCGGATGTGAGTGGATGTCAAGTAGTTGAAAGATCAGAATGTGCAGGTTATTAAGTATGTGTTTTTCAGCTTCAAGCTCAACTATCTGTAGTTGGTTTTGCAATGTTGGAAATGAAACTCAGCAAACTTCAAAATGCTTGGTCATCTGAGGCCTATTGGATCCTGCAAATAAGAGCTCTTGAACTGATTGGAAGGCTGGGGGAAAGAAAAACGAGTTTCTTTTTGTACCTGATCTAATCCTGTCAATCTTGTTGCAGCAATCATTTTTCATCCTGGCAGTAGGAAGCAGCAGTTGAACTCCTATTTGCAGTTTCTTCTGTACTTGAAACCCAACCTCAACAATATCTAGGAGATTTGCCAGGGAGTAACCCCTGCTTAGGGTCCAGAGCCCAGTTCAGCAGGGCCACTACTTTAGGACCCTAACCTTCTTGCATTGACTTTCTGTTATACCTACATGTCCTATGTGAGTATTTTCGGTTCTCTAATAATTGGTTAACAAATCCTTGTATTAAATCACCTCTACTGAATTAACAGGTTCCATTTCTTCCCCCAATTGGACACTGAGTGACTATATAGTAAGGAGGTTTTATGATGAAATGTTTTAAATTTGACTCCTGTCCATTAAAACTGGGCTATAGAATTAACTTGTGTGTTTCCTGAATGAGTCTAATGGTCTCAACATCACTATTTTAAGCAGCTTTACTGCTATTTGTTATTAAGCAAACTTTTGCATGTGTGTTGCTTTTGCTTTGGTTGATTTTCAGGTATGTATGTGACCACAGCTCTACTGATCTATGGTCTATGAACTGGTCTATGTACCAAGGCCAGTTAGTTGTAGGATCATAGATGAGCACTTAAAATCCAAACTACCCAAGTTTGAATTACTTTTCTACATAATAATTCTGTAACTTTAGGGAAGTGATTTAGCCCATCTATGCCCATCTGTAAAATGAAAGTAACGAGTGTATCTAATTCTGGAGGTTGTATAAACTATTAGATGAAGTAAATTTATTTAAATTTTTAAAAAGAAGAAGAAAAACACTGAGACATATACCTAGTTCTGAATATGTACTCCATACATTTTGCTGTTGTTACTGTGATTTGCCATCTGCATCTGTGAATCTGGGAACTCAGACTATTTTACTGCTAACATATATCAAGTGAGAGCTTGTGCGTTTCTCACTACAGTTTGAATGAGTTCATCTAACCTCTTAGCTGCAATCTGGCAAATCATCTTTCCTCATTGAGACAAATCCATATGTGCTTAGGATAAGGTGCTCACTGTGAGCCTTAATTAGTGTCAGCAGTTCATCCACTTTCATTCTGGGGGCGTGAACTCAACTATTTTGATTTCTTTTTGCATATGAAGCATTAGTAAATCAGCAGGGAAAGCATATGAAATACATAAAGTAATTCTGGCTTTTTAAAATATCACATTTGTATTTGTCACACAAAGCCCATACCATGACCTTAGTCCATTGCTGTCAAATGACTTGTTGAAAACTAAATTTGGACTAACAGGATCAGAGGATAAGGCCAAAAATGTGGTCTGGGATGTACAATTGTCTAATGTCACCAGCAGGACTGGTCCTCTAGAATGAGATGAAAGGGAGTATCTCCCAGGATTATCCCAATGGTATCTCTGTTTGCTTCTCCATTCTGTAATCTATAAATCCAAGTCTTGTTCTCTCCCCCAAAGCTTAGAAATCAATATGATCAGCTATCTATTTTCTTTCAGGAAAATTATACTCAAAATCTAATTTCTTTTGCTTCTCTTTAATTTATTAACGAACTCTATGTGACACCTCTGTGCACATTCTTACCACAAACCTTAGATTTTTGGAACTGCAATTTCAAACATATACCAGATATTGTATTCAACTTCCAGATCGACAAAAATTTTACAAAGAATAAAAGCCAGAATTGTCAAGAATGTGGGAAAATTTACTCTTGTACATTGCTGATAGGTATGTAGATCCATACCAGACTTTTAAAAATTGTCTGGCAATAATGATATTAAAATGTTCAGCTTTGAACTCCACATTTGTCCTCTTAAAAGATCAACCCCCACCAAAAAAAGCACCAGTACTTAAGAAATCAATCAGAAGAACATTTGTTTCAGTACTTTTTGCTGTGCTGAAAAAGAGGAAAATATAATTTCCCAGAAATAGTATTCAAATAAAATAGAACATCTAGATTTTATAATGTTTTAAAGGTGCTTGAAAAGGATATGAAAGTGAAGAAAGTGAATTAGAAAAAATATATATAGCATGATATAACATTGATGAAGAATAAGGAGGAGGAAGAAGAGGAAAGAAGAGGTGAATGTACTTTTTCCTACGTATACATAAGTCTAGATGCAGAGAAGGAAATGATGCGTGTGTTTAGCAATGGGACCCAGATGGGAAGGATTATATTCTTTATAATCTTTGTATTGTTTAAAAGCCAGAATTGTCTTTTATAATTATTATAATACTTTTATAATTATTATAATTATTTTATAATTATTTCATCATTATTATAATTCTTATTATAATAGTCATGTTTTTACTGAGAATCTTTAAATTTAACAAAACAAAAAGTGAAAAATTATCATAATAGAAAAGAGAAATAAAGTTAAGAACTCTCTAAATGTCCACATCTAATTAGAAGACAATCAAAGTAGCACTGGAACCCAGGATTGGGTAATTCTGAAATTCATCATCCTGAATGTTTTACACATACTTTCTCTGGCCTTGTAAAATAATAGATTTCAAGGGAACAAGAGGAAGCAGTGCTTTTTAGCTGGGAGAATATCCCCAGTCCCTTTGGAAATTAAATTGTATGAAAAGGCATTTTTTTTTATGGGGTTCACCATACCCATTAGTAAAAATGTAAGCAGAACAGCTTGCTGCTGCTCTCCTTTTGCAACATTTAACAAGGAGCCACTTCCAGTAGTACCCAAGAATATTAGAATAATGTAAAGTCATCATTTGGCACTCATACAGAAAACCATTGCCCAGCACTGCCGAGGTAAGAGGAAAAGGCATTGTTTTCTGACCCTTCACTTCATTTTTTAGGACCAGCATTTCCTTTTAGGCAAGAAAAAGAATGTGGGTTTGTAAAACAGCTCAGCAGGTAAACCATGAGCTCAGGTATATGCAATATGTCAACTGCATCTAAAGGCACCTCCCTCAACCTTCCAGTGTGACGGTTAAAAGGAATGATAACTCTGAAGTCTTGTTTATCTAGTGGCTTGTTTTTTATGCAAATGCCACCCCTCAGGGAAAGAGGAGCCCAAGCGGAATTCATAAGCAGTCCTAGACCGCTGATGAGAAAAGCAATAAGCCTCTGTGAAAAGTCCTGCATCCAACATATCCCCAGGGACCTCATCTTATGAGCATTACTATGCAATGTGAATTAAATCCGAAACAGAAAACAGCTGCCTGGCGCCTTGGAGTTGATTACCATCCTCCCTGGAGGCTGAGGCTTTCTGCATCATCAACCTGGCACCAAGGGATAAACCTGTAGGAACCACGTGGCCTTACTGAGCTCAATGCCAATGGAAGTTGGCAAGCCCTTTGGATGAAGGGTGAACATTAGAGCACCAAGCATATTCCCTGATTATGAAAGTCAAGGTCTAAATTATCCAGAGAATGCATGGAGGTGGGAAGATATGGAGAAGGGGAGTTTGCCATAAAAGTGATTTTAAAACCACGGTAACTAAATATCAAAGCACTAAATCAAGGGTAGCAATCACAGAACCAGACACAAAAAACATTGCAGGCAGGACCCTGCAACTCTTTGTGAAAGTTGCTATTCTGTGCATGCAAAATGAAAAAATAAATAAATAAATAAAAGAAATTGAATCCATAAGGACCAAAAGCCCTCCAGCCCAAAACTAAAGTGAAGAGATGGCATTTCATTTCTCTCTATTCCTTTAATCAAACCAATTCACTTCATCTTAGATTTATCATTTCATAAGTTGGATGTAGATATGGGATTAAAAGAGGTTTGCTAAAGGGGTCTGTTACATAAAAATAAGTTTTCACAGTTTACTTTTTCCAAGTATAACCCAGAAACAGTTCCTGCTATTAGTCAGGAAACAAAATAATTGAAAGAATTAGAAAGCATACAAAATATCAAACTCAGCTAAATATCTGGCACACTTAATGAGAATTTTAAAAAATGTCTTTGCTTTTGTCTTTAGGGTGAAAATCTAAATGTCAACAAATGAGTGTTACTGTCAGGGACTGAATAATTAACTCTCAGCTCAATGTCATTTTTTCATCAGTACCTAGAGCCTTGTGGAACTAGAGATAATTTTCATTAAGAACTTTCTCTTTCCCCAAATAACTCCTGCTCGGAGAATTAACAGCACATTGACATCTCCCTTTTCATGTTATTGTTTTGATTTGATTGTAAGACCTCATCCAAACTGCCACAGGGAGAATGCAACTGTGTGTGCTTCTCTTCTTGTCCTTCTCCTTTCCTTTCCGCTTCTTGGCTCCTGTGAGGGCACAGATTCATCCCAAACCACACGAATGAATAATGGCAGAAATGAAAATAGAAAGAATTTCTTGAGTTTTTAAATGGGAGCTTTTAGGTAACAGTGAGTTCTGATTACCCTCCCTCCCCTTCACTGATTGTGTCCTGGGTTGACCAGATGGGTGATCAATATAGACACCAAATGCCAGAGGAGCCATGTGGATACAGGCACACAGTGCTACAACAGGAAGAAAAAAAAAAAAAACACCCTGAAGCCCACTAGTAAACTGGACTTTAGGCAATGGGGGAAAAAAAATAAAAAACCTCTTCCCAGAGCAGACTCTATCTGGAACAGTGTTTGTCTTGCAACCCAGAGACAATAGGGAGGAAGCTGCTTCTAAGAGGGACCAGAAGACAAGCTGGGGAAAGAGACTCCCTCTGTGTTCTCAGGATAGCAAGGCAAACAAAGCTTCTGACTGTCCCTCTCTGCTTGTGTTGCAAAGTGGTCAGCAGGATTATCTATCTGTGAGTTCAAATAACACCTTCTCCTCAGGGGTGCAGGCCTGGCCACAGGCAGGTGTAATAACACTGAAGAGGCCCTTCAAGCTGGCTGCCTGCCCAGCAGAGATGCAAACAGAAAGGCTGATAGGCACAGGGCACAAAGCTCAGACACCAGACTGAAAGCTGCATTTGTTTGTGAAGTTTTCTTTATCTCAGGGTCAAAACTCCTGGAGTAAAAATGAGAAGGAAAAAAAAAAAAAAAAGTTCAAACTGTTGCCTTTGTCTATATAAGGTGATCTCTACCTTTTCAAGTGCAACAATTTCTTCCTAAAATTAAAAGAAAATTGTGAATCTTCCTGTGTGCCAGTAGTTATAATTTATATTCCTTAATTGAGAGTATACATAGTGACCAAATGGCTACACAAATTAAAAAATATTTTGAAATTAATGTTTATGAAGCTCATCACAATTTGTGAGAAACTATACAATGTGATAAACATTTGATTAAATGGCAGAGTTTTGATGTTAGGTATTTATTCAGACAATAGAAAGTTTTTCTCAGGTCTGTTTTAATTAAAAAAGAATAAACAAGCCTATATAGGAGGGAACTTTTAATTTTTCTTCATCATTCTTTCCTGCATTCCTTTGAAAGACCCTAGCCCAGTCAGCCCAGTTACCTAAGGCCAAGATATGAAACCAAGATACCAGACAGGCCATAAACAGGTTCAGGCGCCAGGCATGCTCTCCGGACAACCCGTTGAAGAACAGAGCACCCGCATCCTGAGGCATGAATGAATAAACCGGAACAGATAAGCAGGAACAGAAAGAATAGAATGCAGACCTGTGGTTTTTGGAATGCAGACCTGTACCCCCTAGGTGGCCTATATGCTAGATTTAAACAAACCAATAAGAAACCTGTTGCTTCCCGCGCGCGCGAAACCTGTCCCAAACCCTATAAAAATCTCTGTATCCCCAAGTCCGGTGTGCCAGTTCACCAAAGCTCCGGCTGAGGTTCTGCTGGGCACCCGCAGGCGCCTGTGTCCCAATAAACCAACCTCTTGCTTTTGCAGCCAGTGTTTCGTGTGATTCTCCTTGGACAGGGATACGGGGGTCTTTCAGTGGACGGGGGTCTTTCATTGGAGGTCCCACCGAGATAGCCCCCCCACCCCTTCCGGATCCCTGCCCTAGGACCACCGGCATCACTGGGAGGTAAGCTGGCCAGCTCATGTCGTGTTTGTTGTGTTGTCTGGTGTCACTTCTATGTCTGTAATGTTTGTAACTCTTGGCTGATACTTTGTTTCTATGCGCTGCATCTGTACGATTACGCGTAGTCGCTCTGTATTCTGGGCAGCTTGAGAAGGAGTTGACGAACTCCGACTTCTCTCCTGCCACCCCGGGAGATGTCCCAGGGATTTTTGTAGGCAACGGTGGAGCTTGTGCTCCATCTAAGCCATCTGTATCTGTAGGCGACGGTGGAGCTTGTGCTCCATCTAAGCCATCTGTATCTGTAGGCGACGGTGGAGCTTGTGCTCCATCTAAGCCATCTGTATCTGTAGGCGACGGTGGAGCTTGTGCTCCATCTAAGCCATCTGTATCTGTAGGCGACGGTGGAGCTTGTGCTCCATCTAAGCCATCTGTATCTGTAGGCGGCGGTGGAGCTTGTGCTCCATCTAAGCCATCTGTATCTGTAGGCGGCGGTGGAGCTTCGGCTCCATCTAAGCCATCTGTATCTGTAGGCAACGGTGGAGCTTCTGCTCCACCTAAGCCATCTGATCTGGCAGCGCTCTTTCTATTCGGTCTGATTGTAGTGTTATTGTGATTATTGTGTTATTGTATCTCCTCATCTGTGCTCCACGATCTCCTTCCGAAGCCCCACACCCACCCTATCAGCCCCAACCCATACCCGCTCCTGATTCCATCCAGGTTTCCTCGGAGAAAGAAGAAGAACAAGTAGATCCAGCCACCAATAACCCTCCGGGTCCATCCCCCTTGGTCAGGAGACGTCCCCAGCCCCTTTCTGTGTTCTGAGTGGGTTGCCTGTAGTAAAGTATTCTGTGAAGTATTTGGTAAAGTATTTTGTAGCTGATGGATCCGCGATCCGCCTGAGTTTCTGGGTAGCAATCCACGACGCGCTGCGAATTCTGTGGCCGCGCTGCGAATTCTGTGTTTTATGTTTTTGTTTCTGTTGTCCTGTCTGTCTCCACCCCAACACCCTGGCAAGAGAACTAATCTCCCAATCTGGGGTTGTCAGACCCAATCCGAGGGGGATGCTCTCCCAATCTGTTTGTCTGAAGGGAAGGCCCCAGTCGGCTTGGGGCCAGCACCCATTTTCATTTTTTTGACAATCTGAAAAGGGAATCTATGTCTTTGTGTGTGTCTCTGTGTGTCTTTTTGTCTGTGTCTCTGTTAAGTGTAATGGTGAGCACTCTGGACTCTGAATCCAGTTAAGTGTGATAGCATTGTTTTACTTTGAACCGATGCAGAGTCCCAAATTCTAATCTGCCTTAGAGGTGTGGAGATAACTTTAGCTAGATTTTAATCTAAATTGTAAGCAAGATTAGGGAAGCAGTGTTTTTTTTTTTTTTCCCATAGTTGGCCTGAGTACACCCGCTGCAGTTAAGGAATGCCTGCTGGGGATCTAAGAACTTTGATATCTTGCTTTAACTTTTCTCAAAACCCGGTCCTCATTATTAAATTGGCATTAATTGGCCTTGGGGATGGGAGCCGAACTTTCAGTCATAAATTCTGTCCCAGACGGGGATTCCACACCGAGGTAAGTGCACGCACCCCATGTCTGTTTGAGATGCATCTTTCTCTCTCTCTTTCTTTCTGGAGGTAAGGTGGGCACCCGTCGGCTACTTAAACGCAACTAGTGCAGCCGCCACTCTACAAGACTCGGGTGAGAGGTTTCTCGGCCTAGGCAGCTCTCAATCACCTGTTCGGTACAGAGCAGGCATGTTGGGTTCTGCCAAAGCCGCTTCCAAAACTTTTCTGTCTAGGCCTGGAGAGCAATTGGCGTGAGTACACAGTGTCCCTAATCCCGATCTGCCTCGGATGCGTGGAGGTGGAGGAAGGAGTTTGGAACAACTGCGGAATCCCGGTCTGGGCTACTCTCAGACGTTTCCAAAGGTTCCTTTCTCTTGAGCCCTCTCCCGACAGCCCTCAGGGGTATCTAGGGTGATCGGTAGATGAATGGCATTGAGGGAAAGCCCCAATCACATTTGCCTCCGTATGGGCCATGCAACACTCCCAACCCCGCATCCATTCCTCCTGGATGCTTCCCTTCCTTCGAGGGTCAGAAATGTTAGCAATTCAGGTTGTAGGACTGAGAAAAAGGCATGGGATAATTAGTAAGATCTGCCCAGGTTCCCTAAGGTGCATAGGTAACTTTCAATAGTCTGTTTTACCGCCCAATGTTTAAAATGTGCTGTGTTCCTTAAGCTGCTAAGAACAAAGAAAGTAGCTTAATGATCCTGAAGGAACTTCTTCTGATGGTGGCTTTTATATTATCAAGAAAGATCCTATTCTCAGTTTTGTGTGAGCAAGTTTTTCTAGTGTAGGAAGATAAATTGTGACTTATGGTTAAAATGCCTTAGGCATAAAGTTTCTGCTCAAGAATTCCGGTTTTCCCAGTTCCTTCCAGACCTCAGCCAGGGCTCAAGCTGATATGCAAACGGAAGCAGCTTGGAGCTCAGGCCCAAGGAAAAAAAAAAAGGTAAAGGTGTCTTTTATCTGAACTCAAACTAGATCAAACCAAAGAGTAAATTGTATGGCATCTACTAATTACTGGCCGGTCAACTTTTTAGGATTTTTGCTTTTTTCTTAGATTCTGTATTTTTATTTTTTTTCTTTGAGCTCATGATTTTGTTCCTACAGACAAGTTAATGTTTTTCTGATAAGTTCTATTTTTGATCAACTGGAGTTTTTTTTTTTTTTTTTTTAACATTGCAATGAGATTTTACCTGAGAAAGCTGCAAGGCCTTCACCATTGTGTTATGTGTTACACTTGTGTTACGTGTTATATGTCGGTATGTCTGTATGTGTATATGTCCATATATCCTGCAGTGATATGACAATTGACAGATGAGGAGCGCTCATGAAAAATTTTTAAAAAATGGATCCAAATATCTTTGATTCACGTGATTCAAATGGTTCAATTTAAATTGGGTAAACAGATGAAAGTAAAGATGTCTTTAAAATTAAGCTTATAAGTTTTTCTAGGTGTTCAAAAAGGCCATAATAAAATGTTGATGTCTATGAAATAATCTGCTTAGATTCAAAGGTTTACAGGTATTGTTTCAAAATGTGAACAGAAGGAGGTTAACAAATAAAAAAGAAAAACTAGAAGGTTCTAGGTATGGATTTAATAGAGGGAAAGTGTGTTTCTGGATAGGAGTTTAAGTAATTAAGAGGGTTTAAGTAAGTGATAAAGGAGGTTTATGTAAATTGGTTATGTGTATAAGTTTTTGAGTAAGTTACACAACTATGGTTAAACAACAACTGTTATTTTTCAATACTTTCTTGTGCTCTCTTGCTCTGAATAATGAAGTTCCTTCAAATCCGATTGCAGAAAGTCTCAAATCAAACTTCCAACCAGCTTCTGCTTAGGCACTACCAGTCTCTGACGACCGATGGACCCCCAGCATCTTCAAGAGAACAATTCACTCAGTGCTGAAGCTCACTACCAGGCACGATGGAATGCGGCAGACATGGGACAGCAGGAAACAATAAGTTCAGAGAACCTCTTAATCTGCCATCCTGGATTCATGAGTCTTTATGTCCTTTTAAGCTTCCTCATGGTCCTTGGTCTCTTTTCTGTCAGCCCCCCAACATGGAACTTCTGCCAGAAATTGATCTTTGCTCTAATTTTTATCTTCATTCTGTTTTTATTCGCTCTGATCTTCTTCAGGTGCTGGTGATGATATCTGAAAAAACTTGCCAATAGACGGGTTGCCTGCCATTTATCCAAGCCCTGCCATCTCCCCCTTAGTCATTTCTTTAAAAGCCAAACTTGGTTAGGATAAAATCATCAATGTAATTGTGATGTTACTAATGTGTTCATATCTTCCAGGTATACAAGTCTGTAAGGTAAAAGCTTTACAAGCTGGTGTTCTAAAGTTGCATGGTAATTTTAGGCTCAAAGAAAAAAACATGTTGGAAATTTATTTATCATTTGTGTTTTATAACTGGACTTGTTATCAGTAAGATATGTAAAGTTCTATGTTACTTTCTACACTGAGATATAATTTAAATGTATTTTTAAGACAATGAGAGCCTAATCTGGGTAAAGGTTTTATTGTAAAACACAGAAGTACTTTGCTACTTTCCTACAAGAGGTTAAAAGCTTTCAGCCTTCCCTTAATTCATGTTTTAGGTGTGATATTATGTTGTGGTAGCTAATGTCCATGTAAACTTGAGCAATAGTTTATGTAGGCTTTGTAAAATGATGTCTAAAAGCAAAGATAAGCTTCAGAACTATAGTATTTAAGATTTATAAAGAGCCCTGCCTTACTTGAGATAAAACTCTATGTCCCATCTCACTGCATGTGAAAGTGACCATGAAAGAAATAGGCCAGATTTCAGTGCATTTAAGGTTGTGTCAAAAGTTGGTTTTTGTCACGATTGCCAGGACCTCAAACAGGGGATTATAATGTATAACTCTGCCAGAATTCAAGGTAGCTATTATATGAACTAAATGTTTTTACTCTTGATAATTTTATCTTGTAGTTTTCTTATAAATGGCTTAAAGATTGCCTGTTAATGTTTTGCAGAGGTACTGATTTAAGAACACACAACCTGGGTTGATTTAAGATAATGAGTTATCACCTACAGGATAGAGAGATAGGTACTAAAGCCCAGTACTTAGTATAAGGCTGTTGAAACTTATTTGCTAGATGTTTAAGATTAAGTTTTAAAATTAAAGCTAAATTAAAGGGCCAAGAAAACCAATATTTGGCTCTTGCCCTCTGAGTCAGTCTAAATCAGGGATAGGGGACTTCTCCAAAGGGCTTTGCAACTCTAGGCCACATAACCTCCTGATCAGGGAGATTAATGAGACCAGTGGAGGACAGAAAGCCAATCAGTGCATTTGCTGTGAAGAGGAGGGTCATCAGAAAAGGGAGACATCCCTGATGCTTCCGAGGGAAGCCACGAGGTCAAGCAAGGCCTGGACCCATCCTTGCGCAAATGGCACTAGCAGAATTGAGAAGCTGCTGTGAAGTTCCCGAGGACTCCCAGGAGGCTGACTGTTAACAATAGGTAGAAACAGAAGTCAGTTTGACTTGCTTCATCTTAAACACTTAGCAAAGACAGTCAAAGCCAAAAACAAAGCTGTTCCTGGGCATTTTAAATGATAATAATAGTTAAATGTAACCTCCACAATAAGTAAACTGGAGGCTGCAAAAGAGACTCTTAGGTAGGAATGCCTGATAACTGTCAAAGGGACTGCTAGAGTAGTTTTAGTCTAAGGCCTTTATTTCTAACCAACACAGGTAGGCTTGATGTTTGCTAGTATGGTTATCCAGCCCTAAGTAACAGAATTAAAGATTTCTCTATTAGACACAGGTCATACTAATAAAAGGATCTTGCAAGATCAGATGATATTAAATTATTAAACTATATCTTAAGGGAAGGACAACTGTAACCCTAAAAGTTAAATGTTGTGTTTACATCCTGATAATTCTGGCAATGTGACAAATATCCTTAAAGATTTACATGCTCAGATAGAAGCCATGTCCTCAGCAACTTTATCATGGAAACAATATCTTAGCTTCTGGTTCTTGGTACTTCCTGGTGGAAAACATTGTTAGTCTTTGTCTTTGCCATCATACTCATTGGCATATTCCTGTGCTATGGCATTCATTGCTGCATCAATATGGTTCCAGCACTAATGAATTCTTGTTTCTCTTATAGACCACCCATCACTCAAATGGCCCTCCAGCCTATCATGGACCACTCAATAGACCCGATTTTTAAAAGGGGATTCCAAACTGCTTGCCCCAACATCGCCCCTTTTTGTCAGCCTGAAGAAGCCAGAAAGATCTTCGCCCCCTTTCCTTACAGCAGTAAGGAGTTCCCAAATTAGAGGGGGGAATGAAGCCAGATTTAAAGTTAGGTAGTCAGTGTAGTTAGGTAAATCGGGTCTAATATCGAGTGAAATCTAAAATGGAGGCCATGCTGGGAATGACTCAGGGAAAACACAGGACAATGGATATAAGATTCTATCCATGATAAAGAAAAAGGGGGGAATGAAAGACCCTAGCCCAGTCAGCCCAGTTACCTAAGGCCAAGATATGAAACCAAGATACCAGACAGGCCATAAACAGGTTCAGGCGCCAGGCATGCTCTCCGGACAACCCGTTGAAGAACAGAGCACCCGCATCCTGAGGCATGAATGAATAAACCGGAACAGATAAGCAGGAACAGAAAGAATAGAATGCAGACCTGTGGTTTTTGGAATGCAGACCTGTACCCCCTAGGTGGCCTATATGCTAGATTTAAACAAACCAATAAGAAACCTGTTGCTTCCCGCGCGCGCGAAACCTGTCCCAAACCCTATAAAAATCTCTGTATCCCCAAGTCCGGTGTGCCAGTTCACCAAAGCTCCGGCTGAGGTTCTGCTGGGCACCCGCAGGCGCCTGTGTCCCAATAAACCAACCTCTTGCTTTTGCAGCCAGTGTTTCGTGTGATTCTCCTTGGACAGGGATACGGGGGTCTTTCAGTGGACGGGGGTCTTTCACCTTACCTTCTGTGTCAGTCCCTGCTGTCGCAGGATAAAGGCCATCATGTTGGAGGTGAAGCAGGATCAGAAGGAGTAGATTTAGAATTGACCACAGCTATCAAAGTCTCTGGTTCTAGGTATTTTAATATTTTATAATGGGAATATTCTATTTGCCAAAGCAGGGCAAACAAAAATTATCCACATGTAGACATCCCTCAGTTTCAATAACTAAATACTTATCCGTCTTGTTCTCTCTCATCAGACCCTATTTTTGTCTCATTATTAAGACAGATACCAGTGTATATTCTGTTAGGAAATACTTTTATATAGCATTTCTATTGTTGATGCTATTTTGTTTATTGAAGGTTCATACAAATACATGTCATTATTATGCCTCACCAAATTAACAATTTCCTATGATGATCTAATACATACTCTATACATGAATTCACCCAATTCTCTTAGAGATGATGTTTATATTTGTTAAATTCAGATCCAAACAAAACTCATATATCACATTTGGTTGTCTCTTGAGTTTTGTTTTTCTGTTTGTTTTCATGTCTAACAATTCTTATTTCCAAGTCATACATTGTTGAAAAAAAAAAACCCCAGGTAATTTGACTTGGAGCATTAATCATTTTCTGGATGTGGCTAATTGCTTCCTTTTGGTAACATTGACTTGTTCCTCTTTTCCAGTGACTTCTGTAAACTAGCAGTAGATAAAAGAATGAATAAAGTGCATTCTGATTTCCTTTGCAAGCACAGGTGTACTTCTATTTATGTCACCTCAGGAAGCATGTAAAGTAGTGGATCAATGTTTTATACATATCAAGATTAAGTCTTAGATTTCAGAAAGTAATAAGACAAGAATGATGGAAAGAACATGAACGAAAAAGAATGTATAGGTAGTGATGTTTTATCTGGAGATAAAAAGGGGATGTTAACAGGAACTTAGGGTTCCATGAACCTGAGAGAGCCGATTGGAACTTGTCCCCTCTTCTGGTTGAAGTAATAACAGTTATAGTCATAAAAGCCATGTTCAAGTCTACTGAGATTTTAAGGGTAAAGGAGGTTTATACCATATTTTCCATGCTGAATTCTAAGAAGGAATATCATCTTAGAGAAAACTTCCATCAGAGGGCAAGAAACTTTCCAGGGCTCTGTAGCCACTCATCAGACCAGCCCAAAGTTCAGCCAATCAGGGTACAGAACCTGGCAAAGAGAAGCTGAGCACTGAAAGCAGTAGCTAGAGGTCTGCTGGAACTGTCAGTTTGAGCCAAGCACTGGAAGACAAAAGCACAGAAATCTCAGGAGGTGTTCACATGGAAGACTGATAATAGCCTGGAACCACAACTCTCTAATCTTACTACTTGGCAGACAGACAGTGCATATCTGCTCCCACTGAGAAGCATCATATTTGCCCAAACACAAACTGATACCAGTAAGCAGTGAGTTTCCTGATTTTTCCAATAGGATAATTTTTTAAAAATCAACTTTGACTAACTGAAACATATAAATGTAAAATCTTATAGACATAGGAGAAAACCCCAGATATCCATTTATAATAATAATTCACTAATTACACATGTCCATTGACAATTAAATGCAGTACTTTCTCCATTCTAACATTTCAAAAAACTGTTCACATTCTTAATATGCACTGTGACACAGTGATGGACTGCAATGACCCACCAATATTTTTTTTTGAAGCATATCACATTTCGTTTACATCTAAGTTGTTTGAAATGAACACGTTTTGAATCTTGCACAACAAAACTGTGTTACTGAAGATGATATTCCAAGCCCCTACCGCAAAACTTTAGAATTATACTTTTATTCTGCTCTGCAGCTGGTATGAAATTCTGGTCTCTTTAATATAACCATTTACATATCTTGCTTCTTGAATATATTTTAAATCTTACTTATTATAACTACTAACTTACAATTATAAGGCAATAGCCCCAAGAAATTAACATAAATTTGTATTAATTTCCCTTTTTTTAAAGCTTTGTCAGGTGACCTCCATATGTATCCCAAATTGCTATTTTCAGGCTTATGTGTCTTCCCTAACTTCAGTGCTATGCTATTCAAGATGGGAATGGGGTGGGGGGGAGTACTCTTCACAGTAGGAGAGTATTTGTGAGAGACGCAAAATAGGATAAGTCTCTTTTTCTAGTATAATTTTGTAGGAAAAAAAAAATCTGCCTTGCAGTTGGGCACATGTAAACGATGCCTTCTCCCTACTAGTCATATATAAAAATAAACCCAGGAAATGGGAAAACAGAAAATAATAAATTCAAGTAAGTTTTAAATCTGGATAATTGAGAAGGAATCACTAATATTTCTTGGAAGTAACTAAATAATATTTTGCTATTGGGCAGAATGGAAGCTCTAAACAGAAATTAAGATACTACAGGAAAATAAAGTAAGTTTCATTTTTTCCACAAATGAACGTATGATTGTAAAATCTGGAACTATCTGTAGTGGGGTGATTATAATAGAAGAATTAATGAAATTTAATTTAGTATAATGAAGATACACTGAGTTCTTAAATTGCAGATATTGAGCTTGGCACCAAATGCACAAGAGTAGTAAGATAAATTAAGCTCTTGTAAAACTCCCCCTCATTAAGTTTTCAGTATTCCAATCATACTCTATCTTTCCTGACACCATCTTAATATCAGACCCTGATTGTGGATGTGTGCACCAGCAGATTTCAGGATTATTTTCAAAAGCCTCAGTGTCCACCCCTCTTAGTCCCATTGGGCTGTTATTCATTAAAAGCACTGCTGACTGGATAGAGAGAGTAATTGATTATATTAAAACTTTATCTTAATAAGTTAAATCATCAGCTCATTAACCACACTTATTGGAGATATTACTACCAAGGCAGGTAATAAAATGAAGTACAATGGAGATGCTGCTAAAAAGTTAGGTAGTATATTAGCAAGGTCTCTCTCTGTTCTTCATTAATTCAAGTTACGAACAAGTTACTAACACTTAAAGAACTGAGAGGACAGAGTAATGAAGGGAAGCACTGAGCTCAATGCCTGCCTTCACAAGGCCCAAGTGGTGACGTGTTGGTCTTGAAAATGCTGTCATCCAGAGCACAGAGCTGTTAGTGCTATTGCTCAAGTTGCAATTCTGTCATCTGCAGATAGCTTTATGAATCTGGGATCATGGATGCATTGTTCATGCTGGGATCTATTTTATTTCTCTCTAGCATTTGGATCAGTTAATCAAACTTCCTAATTTCCGTTTTCCATATCAACTGGTGTCATTGTACCAAATCCATCTTTGCTTAGAATGATAATTTGAAGCTTAGTAAATGCATTTCATCTGTAGTCCAAGGCAGTACATTTATTGCTGGAATGTGAGTTCAATGTTTTGATTCTTGAGCATATGTGGAATTGGGAATCAATTGGGAAGACGAGATAAAAATGTATCTAACTTTAGCTTCTGATAATTTAATATTTTTTAAAGAGCAGCAATTACCTTAAAATTATAATCATGCAAAGGTTTGTAATAGAGAAAACAGTGGATCTTAGTCAAGTTCAACAAACTTGTCTCGAGGGCCAGAAACTGCTCTGGATACTGAGTGTAAATATAGAGAGTAGAAAGGAAGTCTACAGGTAAATAAAAAACTGCTCAAAATCTTCTCCCAGGAACAATGCTTTTTCAATGATGAATGATTTTCCTATCTCCCACCTACCTACCCTACCACCCCTGCCCTCCCTCAAACCCAGGTATAAATATATTTTTTCTTCAGAATTTCTTTCAAAACTCTAATTGTTCTATTTTCCATGGCCCAAACCTTCTGTTTTAGCCATCTGAATCAAGGATTCAATAAAAATTTATTAATTAAAAACTGAATTTTAAATAACTAAATAGTTAATGCATGAGATCAGCCATGTAAGTTCTATAGAGCTAATATTGTTAAAAGATAATGCTACATGGTTATTTATATTTTACAAAGATAATTTGTAAGATGCCAGTTTAGAATTATGATAACTTTGCAGAGACATTAACTCGGAAGTAAAATAGCAAGAAAAGTGGTAAGAGAAGAAAACAGATGAAGGAGATAGATATACTAAAATAAGGTCTTGTTTGGAAGGAGTAAGGAAAAAGAAGGAATATTCCATTTTCTGAAAAATTGCCCCTGCTGCTCAGTCTTCCTTTGTCACTTAATCCCCAAAGTATTGGTGTAGACTAGATATTGTCAACTTTTAGGGAAGATGAAGTTGAGACCCAGGAAATGTATATGACTTAACCAAAGTCACTTAAATAGTAAATGGAAGAGCCAGAGTTTTGATCCACATTCACCTGCTTCTTAGACATGTTCTCTTTGCACTATTGAGTGATCATAAAAATTTCAGTATTTGACTGTTACATATTTTATTATAGGGAGCTATTTTAAAACTGCTTAATTGTTTTGAAAGTAGTGCTACCATGCATAATAGTCATTTGTAATTATCAGGCAAGGAATGTTAGTCCAAACTGGGTCTCACCAGAGAACTCTTTGGATTAACTTGAAATCATCCTTCTATCCTCAGACATTGCAAATAACAAGAACATCATTGTGTGTGATTGCATTTGCACTTCTGAGAAGATGTCAAAAATATATAGAAAAGTAAAGCCCAGGGAAGAGATGCATCCATCAATCAAGTAAATATAAAAGCCTTTGACATAAAAGCTCACTATGTGCCAAGTACTAGGCCAGGCTCAGGATCTTACCATCAGAATCTTCCATCCAAAAAAAAAAAAAAAAAAAGATGAGAGTGCTGCAAGTTTAGACTAGGAATTCAAAATCACAATATGAGGAGAAATTCTTGAAGTTTGAAAGAAAAAGTGGTTGTAATAAGGAAATATTATGTCAGAAATGGGGAAGCAAATTTATATGCTGGTATCTGAGAGTTAGAACAATCTCAACACAATGAAGCATTTTAAATGTTCAGGAAACTTTATGAGTGATAGAAAACTATTAAAAGAAATTACCTTTGTGGCAGGACACTTGACTCTGAAGTTAATAACGTGAAGGAAAGATTTCACTTCTCTAATACTGCTTCCAACTACAGATAAAATCTAGACTCCATTTACAATGGCATTACCCTGATATGTTACTCCTACATTTTCATTTATTTGGTCAATCATTTATTGAGCATCTACCTTGTGCCATCCATTCATGGATGCCACAGGTAAGCATCTGTTTGAATTTATATATTAAGCCAACGGGGGCACAGACAGTTCCAGGACATTGTCATATTATGGCATGTAGACACTTATCTACTAGCCACACTAGCCATTATTTACTGAAAATGATGAAAGAGGCTACAGAGAAGAATTAGGTCCTAAGAGAATACACCTGTGCACCCTGATCTTTCCTTCCCAAGAAGTCAGGAATCCCTGAGAAAGTGAAGCTAAAATCCAAATTAACCTGGCAAATGAGTTATGAATGGGAAGGACACAGAGCATTCCAACTGGCAAGTTGCCACATGAAGACCATTATGAACAAAGTGTGCATGCAAAGAGGCAAAGGACAGTGGGATTTGAGTCTGAAGGGATCAGGATACACCCCCTAGGCCACAGGAAGAAGTTTGGAATTCATGCTGTGAGCAGCAGGAAGCCATCACACTAGCCCAACTTACCCAGACACACAGGTGTTTGTTCTCATATTCCTTGATAAGGAATGTGGGAGGAAGCCATAGAAAAAGAGACTGACATGGATGAGGGACAATGAGACTCAATATTTTATTTAAGCAGCATAGCAAAACATTTCCCCTGACACAGATGAAAAAAACTGAGTTTCAGTGACTTCTCTGAGATCAATTTCTATACCAATGGTAAGACTTAACTTCATGCCTTGCCCTCTTTCTCTGAGTCTCATTCTTGCACCCATTCCTTCTCATGAAGAATTTCTACCTCCTCTCCTCTTTCTCCTCCTGTCACATCATGCTCTTCATCCACCCTCACAGTAGCCACATTCCTCATGAAACAAAGGCACTCAGTCTACATTGTTCACTCTCATTTCCCCAGGACTGAGATGATTCCCTAATACGCGTCACAGGTTCAATAAGTATTGTTGGATGAATTCCAACTTTCTTTACCATCTGCTCTTCTCTGCTCCCCTGGGCATTATTTGACACTTCTATGCTCATGATTTACAGACACACATTTTTAGCTCTAGCCTCTAACTGGACTTGCACATTGGTGCTCCTGGACATCTTTTAATATCTTGCCAGTGCGTCAAGTTTAATATATTCCTCTACTTGCTCCAACACTTTTTTTTCCAGCCTTTCCTAATTTATTAAAAAGGTGAACCACTTTTTCCTCAGAAATTTAGTCCAAAGCTGTCTAGCCTTTTGATTATTCACATACAAAGAACTCAGAAGTTAGATGGAGCCTCCCTGCAGCTGGTACATGGAGTTTAACATAATCTGAACTCTTTTCTACCAACGCAGAGAGAGAAATCTCTCCCATTTCTGTTCTAATTGCAGAGCATGCTTCCTCAGGTCTTCCTAACTCTGTTTTTTATCTTGTCTGTATCATCTTGATTTTATCCTTCACTGGTCCCACCACCACCCACCCCAAAATACCTGTTCAAACCAACAATCTTATGAATTCAACTTCCCCGAGGACTTGAAAGTGTTACATGGGTGAGAATATGTGTCAGTTGTCCTTCCATTTGCTACAATAAATACCCCAAAGCATCAATTCATAAAGAGAAAAGATTCATTTGGGCTCATATTTTTGGAAGTTCCAGTCACAAACTGTGACCCTGATGCTTTGGGCCTGTCCTGAGGTACCCCATCCCGGTGATAGTTTGCATTGGAACAAATTCTTGCTTCATGGTCAGGAAGCCAAAAAGAAAGAATAAGGGTTTGGACCCAACATTCTCCTCAAAAGCACAACTCCAGTGACCTACAGAACTCCCACCAGGTCCTACCTTTTAAAAACTTCTTCCACTTCCCCAAAGTGATGCATTGAGGACTGAGGCTTTCCCACATGGACCTTCACGAGACATTCAAGATCCAACTATAACAGACCATATCCAGCACCAAACAGCATTCATCCAACACCCATTGGCATTCTTCCTTTCAAGTGGGCCCTTTCCAGAACCCACATGCTGTGCTTGGTGACTTTTCCTCCATAATGATCATCCATACCCCACACAGACTCCTCCTAATGCTGCTTCTTATTGAGTAGTCTCAGCCGGTCAGTGTGCCTTCTCTGGATTCCTGGAATCCCAATGAATAATTTTTCTATTTGTTACAACTACTTGGTCACCATTTCCTGCGTAGTCCTCCTTTATATTAATTTCACATTTCCAACTATGCCATTACTACTGCTGTCCCACTATGGGCCCTCAGAGAATCTCTTTCTGAATCCTTTCATATCTTTAACTCAGTCCTCAGATTCTAGGCCCTTCCTAAAGTAAGTCTGATTATACCACCTGCAAATCCAAACCCATTAGCATAATATTTGAACCCTGCCACAGATTGACATCATCTAATATTTCACATATTGAGTCTACATTTCTACTGTTGACACAGCAAGCAAAATATTGGTCATTCAAACCCACAGCCATGCTTCTTAAAATTCACTTTTTCTTATTATTTTCTCTCTTTCAAAGATGTATCCCTTTCTTCGATTCATAACCACTTATTTATGGCCTTTGAAAATGCTTTTCACTCTTATTATAATTATGCTAAATCCATCCTACCTCAGTTCACATTTTTTTTTATCATCTGCACTTTGTAACATCTCCATTATCCTACTCTTAACAACTCCCTGAAAGTACAATTTACACTTTGCATTTCTTTACACTATATTTTAAGAACTGCAAAGTCAGGAAGGGTATTTTACTATTTCTTAAAAAAAAATCCCTGTGGTCCTTAACATACACTAGGAATTCAATTACTTTCAATATGATTTGACAAAAATATACAGGAGATAATTCCTAAGTTCTAATGGCTGTTGTAGAAATCATTCCAGCTCAACCACTTACTTTTAAAAGTAGAATTGTTCTCAGTACAATCAACTTCAAAGGTTAATTTGACGTGAATTTTGTTGTCATCCCTCTCTCTCCACATCTGAGCAGGACACTCAGTAGGGGAGAGTCTGTCAGGGAAGAAGGGCTTGCAAAGCTTCAGTGAAAATGTCACATAGACCTCTCACTGGTTGCAGAATTCTACCTAAATGGCTAATCTGTAGCTCAGCCAATAATCTGCAAGTATGAAGGTAGCTGCTGGCAAAATTACAATTCACCACACAAAAATATAAATAGAAACACCCCTGGAACAAGTGAGCAGCTTGCATTTGTTTCCAGTGGTGGACAGCCATACTTCTACTTGACAGAATCATGTTCACTGTACCCAATTTACTCCTGGTTCCCCATTGACAAGCATACTGTGTGTATCATATGTTCCCTGCTCATTGAATCACATTTAAATTTTCAATTTCCTCTTAAACCTCATTTACAGCCCAAACTTACAACTAACTGGATATATTTTGCTCATCTCGTCCTGACCCCTGTGGCTTTCTGATTTCACATTCAGTGTGGGTTAGGTGGATGATGAGCATATTTCAGAGGCCTGTCTTTGAGATTTTTTAATTTTCCTCACTCTGAATATAGATATCTACTACACGAGAGAGAGTGGTTTGGTTTATCTAAACACTTTTTGTCTAAAAACTTTTTTTTTTCCCATTTTACCTGTCTAACTAGTGTATTTCTCTTGACACTAAAGTTTTTAATATATTTTGAACCACTTATTTATCCTTGAGTTCTGAAAGTCCTGGGTTTCCTTATTTTTTGACTGGGTTTTCTCAAGGTGGAAAGAATACACATGAATTTGCAAAGAGACGTTGTGTCCATTTGGATTGTTACTAACTTACTTTTATATCTTTATCACATTAAAATTTAATACTAAATTATTTTATCTTATATGAATATAAACATTCAAATCTATGCATATTTTACTTTATTCATTGAGGTCCTATGTAAAAATGTGAAATCCAAATCTCTTTCAAAAGTCAAAGCTTTTTGAGTACTGATAATGCCACAAGTTTAATGGTTTAACATATAAAACTTTGTTAATGGCATTGAATTATTTAAAATATTATATTTAATCACCTTCAGGCTATGTGTATATGAAGTATATCAGAAATAAAAATAAATTTTGTGTTAAGTCTTGAGTCTCATCCATGAAATTATATCTCATTACATATATGAAAATATTTCCAAATCTATAAAATATGTGAAATCTAAAACTTCTGGTTCCAAGCATTTTGGATAAGACATATTCAACCTGTACCACATTTACTCTAGTAATTAATCTGTCTTTTACTCTGAGGGATATAATTGGTTGACTGCAGGGGGGTGCATGAGAATTTGGGTTCTACTATCTCTTCAGCCATCTGCATTAACAGATGTGATTCTCATTCTGATATATTAAAGGAAAACAACACTCCAGAATAGCATATTAAACAACAGCAAAAATAAAGTTTACACTTTCTTCCTCGAGGTACTTGATGGTAAAGGAAAAGACAGCTTTAAGACAGGTAATTCATGCTATGAGTAATGGATACAGGATCAGAGAAGAAGAAGAACATTTGCAAGGTACTAAAATTGGTGTTCCATGTAGTATATCATTCCTCTCAAGTTCCATATTTGAAATATAAGTGGTAAAAGAAGCATGAGGCTTTCAAGTTTAAACTCATTGGCAGTATCTTTTCATATGAAAAGATACACATTATGGACCTGAGTTTTCTTTGACCCCATGTCAAAAAGAGTACTTTGGCAAAAAAAAAAAAAATAGGATAGTACCCAAATGGTTTAAAGGATGAGAAATTACTATTTCTCTAATATTCCATAATTGGCAGGCATCATAGGTACATGAGTTTGGGCTTCAGGAAGATTAGCCCAGTAAATGGTAGACTGTGGGAATAGAAGGCTCCTTCTACCTGAGCTATAATCCTTGAGAGAGAACTTTCTTCAACTCCTTCAATGTTGAACATCCTTTGGTCTGTATACCAATGTGTAACTCACAAACACTTCACCAGATTCACCTTGGAAATTTCTTAAACATGCACATTCCTAAATTCCTATGCACACTGTAGAACAGTATGTTCCCCAAAATTTGAGATCCTTCAGTTGAAACTTAATACTAATCTTTTCCTAACTTTTATTTTTTTTTGGTGGGGGGGAGTACCAGAGATTGAAATCAGAATCTCTCAACCAATGAGCCACATCCCCAACCCTATTTTGTATTTATTTAGAGACAGGGTCTCACTGAGTTGCTTAGCACCTCATTTTTTGCTGAAGCTGGCTTTGAACTCACAATCCTCCTGCCTCAGCCTCCTGAACCGGTGGATTATAGGCCTGCACCACTGTGCCAACTTTTCCTAACCTTGTAATGTACGAATAAAGGTGTGCATCTGTTTCAAGCAGTTGATCTGAATCTTCAAAGCATTCTACCATCACAATACTTGGCCCATTCCAGACCCAAATGTCATATATTCTTTCTTTCATCTGTTCTTATTCAAAGTTGTTTTCATTTCATTCATTCTTCTGTCCCCAGTGGTCATAAAATAGTTGATCTATACATTCTGCATAATAAATATCCCTTTCTATACCAGAAATTTCTTTATACATCCTGGTAGAGGCCATATAGTATGGGGAAGAACAAGCCATCTTGAAGAAATCTCACATTGAAACCAGATTGCATGTTGAAATTTTCACTTGCATGCCAGGTGACAGGTGCTCTAGAAGTGAAGGTTGGAGTTCATGGCATTGCTCCATTGATCCCTGTTCACTCTAATATATCTATGAGCATTTGAAAATATCCCTCCAAGTCTCTCAACACTGAAATTGAAAGGAAAACAGTAAAAAGAATGTGTGAAATAAACCAAGGACATTTTACATACTTACATGTCAGATTGTTCAATGGAAGACATTTCTATAGGATAATTTTTAAAAAATAATATGATGCACAATTTTTTTTTCTATTGTTAGTACATTGAACAAGCAAATAATTCTTGTGGAAGTCAAGACATGTTCATCTTACACACACATGGGGATCTTGCCAAAAAAAACCATTAAATTAGCTGCCAGCAAAGATGGAAAGTAAAATAAAATCCAAAAGACACCCCAGGATTTTACTGAGATGGTTTCAGTTTCCAGAGTGAAACAATGTGGTTATCCATGTGGAAAAGGAATGAATCTTAAATATTACTTTACATCAATCACAGATTACATCCTGCAGGATTATAAAATTAAATGTGAAAGTTCAAAAAAAAATATTAAAGATCTTTGGCAAACATTTATCTCTCAAAAGAGAAAAATTACCAAATTAAAGAACTGAAAAATCCAAATAAAATGAAGACAAACTACAAAATAAATACAAAGAGCAAAATAATAAAAGATAAAAGTGTCAAAATTATTAAATTAAAAAACACATTAGAGAAGACCAAGTCTAAAAGTTAATCATTTAAAAAAATAAAATTTGAGCCATAATTATGAAGAAAAATATAGATGAGACAGAGACAAAGAGGTATTCCTCAAAGAATATTAGAAATGGAAAAAAGCTACAAATATGCAAGAGATTAAAAAATAAATGAGAATTATGAAGAACATCATACCAACAAATGCAAGCTGCTTATGTGAAATCAAGTAATTCCTAGGAAAAAATGAATTATCAACTAGAATACAAAGATCTAGAGAGGTTTTGTTCATAAATTCTATCACACAATGAAGAAACATTTGAATACTGTCTTATGATTAAGGAATAGATAATTCAAAAACTGAATAAATTTCATTACAAGAATAAAAAAGTAGAGATAAATGAGAATAGCAATATGAAATATAAAAATCTCTGGGACACTACGAAGGTAGTGTTAAAAGGAAAGTTTATTGCATTGAGCTCATTCATTAAAAGTATAGAAAGTTAAACAAAAAGAATAGAAAGTTAATGAATAAATGATCTAACATTATATCTCAAAACCCTAGAAAAAGAAGAAGAAATCAACACCAAAAGCAGAGAAGACAGGAAATAATTAAAATCAGAGCTGAATTCACTGAAATAGAAACAAAAGAAACAATTCAAAACATTGACAAAACAAAGAGTTGGATTTTTGAAAAAATAAATAAAATTGACAAACCCTTACTCATGCTAACCAAGAGAGAGAAAACTCAAATTACTAAAACTCATCACGAAAAAGGAACTATCACAATAAACACTACTAAAATACAGAAGATAATCAGAAACTACTTTGAAAATTTATACTCCAATAAAATAGAAAATCTTGAACACATTGACAAATTCCTAGAAACATATGACTTACTCAAACTGAATCAGGTAGACATACAGGATTTAAATAGATCAATTTCAAACAATGAACTAGAAGACACCATAAAAGCCTACCAATTAAAAAAGCTCAGGACCAGACAGATTCTCAATTGAGTTCTACAAGATCTTCAAAGAAAAATTAACACCAATATACTCAACTTATTCTATGAACTAGAAAAAGAGGAAACCCTTCCAAACTTATTCTATGAAGCTAGTATCATAATGATACCAAAAAGAAAGAAAGAAAGAAAGAAAGAAAGAAAGAAAGAAAGAAAACTTCAGACCAATATCCCTGTTAAACATAAAAGCAGCAATTCTCAATAAAATTCTGGCAAATTGTATACAAAAACATATTTTTAAAAAGTGCACCATGATCAAGTGGAGTTCATCCCAGGGATGCAAGTTTGGTTCAACATACAGAAATCAATAAACATAGCTCAGATCAATGGACTTAAAGACAAGAATCATATGATCATTTCAATAGATGCAGAAAAAGCATTTGGCAAAATACAGTCACTCTTCACACTCAAAACACTAGGAACAATAGGAACATAACCAACATTATAAATGCTATATATGCTAAACCCAAGGCCAACATCATTCTAAATGGAGAATAATTGAAAGAATTCTTTCTAAGAACTGGAACAAGACAGGGATGCCCTCTTTTACCACTTTTATTCAATATTGTCCTTGAAAATTTAGCCAGAGCAATTTCAAGAAAGAAATAAAGGGACACAAGGACACAAAGAGGAAAAAAAGAACTCAAACTATCACTATTTGCTGAAAACAGGATTCCATACTTAGAAGATACAAAAAATTCCACCAGAAAACTTCTAAAACTAATACATGAATTCAGCAAGGGAACAATATATAAACCCAACACCCATAAATCAAATGCATTCCTTTAAATCAGTGGTGAATCCACTAAAAAATAAATTAGAAAATCTACTCCACTCACAATAACCTGAAAAATTAAAATACTTGAAAAATCAATGTAACAAAAAAAGGTGAAAGTCTTCTATAGTGAAAACTACAGAACCCTATAATATGAAATTGAAGAAGACCTTAGAAGATAGAAAGATCTCCCATACCTTTGGAGAGACAGAACTAATATTTTCAAAACCGTCACATTACCAAAAGCATTATACAGATTTAATGCAATTCCTATTAAAATTTCAATGACATTCTTCATAAAACTTGAAAAGACAATCATGAAATTCATTTGGAAAAATAAGAGACTGAAAATAGCCAAAGCAATACTTAGCAATAAAAGTGAAGCAGGAGGCATCACAATACCAGACCTTAAATTATACTTATAGAACCATAGTAACAAAGCAACATGGTATTGGCAACAAAAATAGACATGTAAACCAATGGTACAGAATAGAAGACACAAAAACAAACCCACAAAAATACTGTTACTCATACTAGACAAAGGTTCCAAAAACATTCATTGGAGAAAAGATAGCCTCTTCAACAAATGGTGCTGGGAGGGCTGGGGTTGTGGTCAGTGGTAGAGCGCTCACCTGGCACATGCAGGGCCCTGGGTCGATCCTCAGCACCCCATATGAATAGATAAGGTTATTGTGTCCAACTACAACTTAATAAATAAATAAATAATTTTAAAAAATGGTGCTGGGAAAACTGAAAAATCCATATGTAGTAAAATGAAATTATACCCCTATCTCTCACCCTGCACAAAACTCAACTCAAAGACTTGGGCATTAGAACACAGACTCTGAGCCTACTAGAAGTAAAAGTAGGCTCAAATCTTCACCATGTTGGCTTAGAAACTCCCTTAACAAGACCCCTAAAGTGCAAGAAGTAAAATCAAGAATCAATGAATGGAATGGATTCAAACTAAAAAGCTTCTTCTCTGCAAAGGAAACAACCAAGATTGTGAAGGGAGAGCCTATAGAATGGGAGAAAATATTTACCACATGTACCTCAGATAAAGCATTCATCTCCAAGATATATAAAGAACTCAAAAAACTTAACACCATAAAACCAAATGCCCCAATCAATAAATGGGCTAAGGATCTGAACAGATATTTCACCCAAAAACACAATGAATCAAAATATATGAAAAAAATGTTCAACATTTCTACCAACTAGATAAATGCAGATCAAAACTACCCTGAGATTCCATCTCATTCCTGTCAGAACAGCAATTATCAAGAATACAAGCATCAACAAATGTTGGTGAGGATGTAGGGAAAAGGAAACACTCAAACATTGCTGGTGGGGGGTGCAAATTGGTGTGACCACTCTGGAAAGTAATATGGAGATGCCTCAGAAAGCTTGGAATGGAACCACCATTTGACCCACTAAGTATATACCCAGAGGACTTAAAAGCAGCATACTGCAATAATGCAGCTACATCAAGGTTTATAGCAGCTCAATTCACAGTAGCTAAGCTATGGAACCAATCTAGGTGCCCTTCAACGGAAAAATGGGTAAAGAAACTGGTACATATACAAATGGAATATTATCGAGTCTTAAACAAGAGTGAAATTATGGTATTTTCTGGTAAATGGATGAAACTTGAGAATATTATGCTAAGCAAAATAAGCCAATCACAAAGAATCAAAGGCTGAATGTTTTTTCTGATATGTGGATGCTAATTCACAGTAAGTAGGGGGTGTGGCTAGGGAAGAATAGAGATACTTTGGATTAGACAGAGGGGAGTGAAGGGAGCGGAGGGATTATAGGGATAGGAAGGACAGTGGAATGAATCAGACATTATTACCCTATGTGCCTATATGATTATGCGACTGGTGTAATTCTACATGAGAAGTTACACTCCATTTATGTATTATATGTCAAAATGCATTCTACAGTCATGTATAACTAGTTAGAACAAATTTTAAAAAGAAAAGTGCCAGCAATGATGATGCATGCCTGTAATTCCAGCAACTCAGAGGCTGAGGCAGGAAGGTTGCAAGTTTTAGACCAGCTAGGCAACTTAGTTGAAACCCTAAGCAATTTAGCAAGATTCTGTTCTCATAATTAAAAAAAAAAAGCACTGAGGATGTAACTCAGTGGTAAAGCACCCCCAGATTTAATTCCCAATACCCCCTGCCAAAAATACATTTAATTCACCTAACCTAATAAACTTCATAGCTTAAATTAGCCTATTGTACAGAAGACTTAAATTAGACAACAACCAGGCAAAATCATCTAATGAAAAGCCTATTTTATGACAAAAAACAATAAATGTCATAAGAGGTGTAATAGTTCTGTGATAATTTTATAAGTCACATTTATCTTAGATAATAAATCAAAGACATTTTAAGTATTGAATACTACTGGCCAGGCTCATTCCTGAAGATAGACATAAAATTTTCAAACAAAACATTAGTAAATAAAAATGCAGAGGTTATTTCTACAGTCTTAAAAAATTCAAACTATAACTAAGTTGATTTAGTCGGGAAATGTAATTTGGTTTAGTTATTAGAAAGTACATGAGAGTAATTTTTCATATTAACATATTAAAAGATGAAATCACATAGTGAGCTAAATCGATATAGAAAACAAATAAGAATAGAAGGTAGCTACTTCCTTAAATTACCAAAAGAGAAATTGACAGGGCTTCAGTATACTGGGTGCCCCAGCACAGAGCCTGGTGGCCACTGGTGTCTCCATTGCAACTAGATGTGACCACAAGGCAGAATTCTGACTATCGGAATGCAAGAGAAAGTGATATGCACTATTATTTCCATAAAAATCTCCTTCATGATTTATGTACTCACTTCGCCCTCTGCCTATCACTGAACTCTGAGGGTTGAGTCATGAACTTGAAGTTATTGAGTTACTATATGTAACAAGATACTCAGCACCAAAACCAATACTGGCTACAATAAGCTCAATAAATAAAATTTGAAGTGTTAAATATTTTGGCTGTTTGTTTTAGCAAGTACAGTAATATTAACTGATACACTTGATAAAAAAATATTAACCAACCATTCACAAAGAATATCCTACTGCATGTAAATATTGGAGGTTATAGTCAGCACAGTAGAACAAGAAAAAGAAATTCAGAGATTAGAAAAAATCGTATTGCTTTTAGCACAGAACATATGATTCTGTACAAAATAAATCCAATCAACTTCACTGACATCCAGAATACAAAAGAAAAAATACTATGTCCTCCCCACAAGTATACAAAATGACATTCAAAGTCACTAATTATCAAATTTTATATATCTCAACACCAGAGTGAGATATCTCCTCAAATTGGTCGGAATAGGTATTATCAAAACCATGAAGAACAATTAGTGTTGGAGAGTTTGTGGAGAAATTGTAACCCTTATAAAATGCGAGGGACTGCAAAATGACACAGATGCAGTGAAGAACAGCATGGAGATTCTTTCACAAAATTAAAAATAGAACTGCCATATGATCCAACCATCCTTCTTCTAGGTCTTTATCCAAAAAAGTTGTAATCAGAGTCTCAAAGAGATGTTAGCACCTTAACAAGATTCCTTAGGGCATTATTCATAATAGCCAAGAGGTAGAATTGATTTCAGAGTCTAACATCACAAAAATGCATAAAGAAAAACTCATAAACTCATAGTTTACAAATATTTCTAGATACAAGATCAATATAGAAAAGTCTATTTCATTTGTATATATTAACAATAAATTCTTGAAAATTGAATTTTAAAAAATTAGCAACAAAATGTGAGGAGAACTGAAATACATACAAAGGAGATAAGAATATCTCAAAAAGTACAAAAACTTGTATAAAGATATTTTAAGCTGGACGTGGTGGCACATGCCTGTAATTCCAGTGGCTCAGGAGGCTGAAGCAGGTGGATTGTAGGTTTGAAACCAGCCTCAGCAACTTAGGGAATCCGTAAGAGTTAAATATTTAGGCTGTTTGTTTTAGCGAGTACAGTAATATTAACTGATACACTTTGATACAATGAAACGCTGTCTCAAAATAAAAATAAAAAAGGGCTGGGGATGTGGCTCAGTGGTTTAAAGCATCCTTGGATTAACTCCCTGGTACACAAAAAAAAAGGATATTTCAACAGCCTAAACAATTTAACAATATTCATAGTTGATTAACTGTGGTAGTCACAGAGATAGGTAAAAGATCAATGAAAAAAAGACCTAGAAAGAGAACACATATGTAAATAGAGCCCCCGGAACTGTAGATTAGGTAGAAATAACCAATTATCCATATTATGCTAATAGATCATTTACATCACACTCCTCCAAAACACACAGGACCACAATATCCAAATATAAGAAAACTTAAAATTGGAAGGGGAAAAACATGAAACCTAAAACTTTCAGAATGAAATCTAAAAGTTTGGGAGTATGTGCTTAGGAGGCACAAATCATAAAGGAAGAGTTTATTACCTTCAAGTATGTAAAATAGGAGAAATTCTGTTTACTGAAAGACATCTAAACATGAACTGAGAACATATCAGGAACACATCTGATTGGCAGAGGTTGAGTGTCTGGCTTTATACAAATCCTATGAAGCAGGAAAATGTCAGCTTAATTAAAAATGGCAGAAGATGTGAACAGGGAGCTTTACAGAAGAGAAAAGCTGAATAAAGATTAAATGTAAATGGGCTTCTTATTATTCATCAGGGAAATGTTGATTAAAAAAACAGCGATTTTTACCTTTATACAGTTGGGGAAAAAAATTAAACTCTGCCAAAGGACAAGGAAAAAGGAAACTCTCATCCACTTCTGGAAAGAATAAAAAATATGCAAATGACTTAAAATATTATCACTTACTTACGCTGAACATACACTATACCTCAGCAAGACACACTCGATGTCCATAGCAGCATTGCTTGTAATGGAACACACACCCAAATTAAAAACCATCTGATATTCATTACAAGAAGTTGAACAAATAAATCATGATTATTCAGGCAGGGCAATCCGCAACTGCTATAAAAATGAATGACCAGATGCTATGTATGTCCACACAGCTATTCTCAACAATGTCATGTTAAGTAAAAAGAGCAAAGGATCTAAGAATTCACACAGTTTATTTATTTACCTTTCAAAAAGGCAGAACTATAAAATATGTTGTTTGTAAATATTTATGTGGCAAACTATAAAGAAAATGAAGGACCTGATTAAAATTAAAATAAGGTTAGTGGTTTTCTCTGGGAGGTATAAAAAAGATTGTGGTAACGAGAGGTAAATTCAGTATCAAAGATACCAAAAACATTCTAAAGCTAGATTTTGGATTCATGAGTTCATATTATCAGTATTCTTTAAATTATACCCATCCCTTTATATGCTTTTTGTATCCTGTCTTTTATTTAAAATATCAATGTCATTAAAATTCCAAAGTATGTAGAACAAAAACCATTACTCTATTCATATCATCAGGATTTTTATCTATTCATATAAATGGAAGTTTCAATCTTACTTATAGGTGGTACTAAATTACAAAGCTTTTAATAAAAAGATTTTTTTCTGATCTAGATTTTATATTAACTTCTATTTGTTTGTTGATAACGACAAACAACAATAGCAGAAGTATGCTTTGGACTCACCTTAACATTCAATGAAGCAGACTTCTTGAATTCTACCAAAAAAATACACTTTAAACCTGTTTTTGGCAAATACTCTATAGAATACTGTTGAGTTTCTACATCATTTTCTTGAACTCTATAATTATTGTACACCCAAATTGTTCCAGCCTGCTTAAAGGATTCTTGCAAACCCTTGCCTTTCACAGATACATTAAATAAGGGCAGTCTCTGAATGTGGCCCAGGAGGAAAGAATCACTGGCATTGTGTGGTTCTTTTCAGGTTGTACAGTTTTGAAATGTTACAGTAATTACCCTAGCACTGCATGCCAGAGCAGAAAAGGGCCCACAGCTTATTGATTTATTTAATTTCTTTTATCCTCAGAGTCCCCTGCCTCACCTCCTGTTCCTGGTATTCTCCAGAAACAAGTCTGCCCTGTGTGCCTGCTATCCCCTTTCTGAGTTCACTCCCTTTGTGTTTCATCTCACTTATTCTTTTCAACTTCCTTGAGTGTCACCTCCTCCAGAATACCTTCCCCAGAACCCCCAAGAATAGGCCACTGGTCTTCCAGGAGTAGCACTGGCAGGAGTATCCTCTAGGGATTTATTTAAAATGCAAATTTGAGGGCCTGATAGTCGGGCATTTATCGAATCAGGCACACTGGAGTTGGGCCCGACAGTCTGTGTTAGACAACTGTTTGAGTGATGAGTGCTTCTGACACATTAAAATTTAAGACTGTGTATATAAAGTCTTATATGGTTCTATGTATTTCAACACGTCCAACCTCAGCTGTGTCAGAGTGTTCTCCTGTTATGTTGAACTCCACACCTACCTCTCTCTGTGAGATTCGGAGGCTCCAACCATGGCTTATTTACCTGTTTCCACAGCATCCGGCTCATGGGAGACACCAAATGCTTACTAAACTATAGGAAATTAAATATTTTAAAGATGCACAGACAGCATAGCATTTTAAGACACAGGAACTCATCACCCTGATAGACCTCCATCCTAGGCCATTTCTAAGAAATAATAAGTAATTTTAGGGAAAGTTTCTAATTTGAAATGCATGGTGGGTGGGGGAAAAAAAATCAATGGATTTGTGACCTTTGGTTCTAAAACCAGTCGAGTCTGGCCAGAGATGTGGCAGGAGAATGACAATTCAGAATTCAAAAAGATTTTTGATTCCATAAAGTCCTGGGTGGTGCCTGGTGGCATGTCAAGCCTACTCCTATCTATTTCGTCTGTCATTTCTGATGCCATGAGAACCTGGGAATTCTGGATCCACAGCTAGGAAACCTCTGCACTGACTGGAAGAGGGGATGGAAATCTTGAGATTGTCCAAGTCATGGTAGAAATTGATTGAAATTAGCTTGATTGCTTAGGAAGATGTAGAAACTATGATGAAGCAATGTGTCAAAGTCTGGACAGGCCATCATGAAGAAAGAACATTCTAGAAATAAAGGATGCCTATAAAATTTGACAGGAAGTATGAAGATTCTTGTGTTGGGGTTTTTTTTTTTTTTCAGGAAACTTGCTTATGTTAAGGGTTTTACAGGCAAGACATAGAGCAGGTGAGAAATTACACCTGACGGAATCTGAGGTGGGATATAAAGACATCTGGACAGAGGCTGAAAGAATGGATCAAAAAAAATAAAAAGCTCAAGACTGATATCGGGTACCTGTGGGTGGGCTAACACCACACCAGGAGGCAAATCTATGTTAAGACATTGAAATAATAGCTCCTCAACAAGCACATTGACACTAACAAACCCAGAAATCAGATTGTGAATGTTATGTATTGAAGCATGAGATCATAAAGGGCAAGAGTTGTTTTCCATGTTTAGTATTATAGAATGTATGCACTTTTTAATATTGGAGAAGACCTTAGAAGATGGAAAGACATCCCATGTTCTTGGATAAGCAAAATTAATATTGTTAAAATGACCATAGTTCCAAAAGTGCTATACAGATTTACAGCAATCCCCATCAAAATACTAGTGACAGAGCTTTTCACAGAGCTAGGAAGAAAAGAGATAGTCCTAAAGTTCTTTTGGAAGAATAAGAGACCCAGAATAGCCAACAGAATGCTCAGCAAGAAGAATGATAGTGGAGGCTTCACGATACCAGACCTCAAATCATTCTACAGAGCCACAGTAAGAAAAACAACATGGGAGGCATCAAAATAGACATGAAGACAAATGAAATGGAAGATAAAGAGACAAATTCACATAGATGTAGTCATCTGATACTTGACAAAGTATTGAAAACAAAGGTTGGAGAAAAGATAATCTTTTTAACAAATGATGTTGTGAAAATTGGATATTCATATGTAAGATAAATGTAACAAGATCCCTATATTTCACCCTGCACAAAACTCAACTCAAAGTGGATCAAAGACCTAGGAATGAGACCAAAACTTTTAAAACTACTGGAAGAAAATGTAGGCACAGTATTCCAACATATTGGCACAGAAACAGACTTCCTTGACAAGAATCCTAAAGCATAAGAAATAAAATCAAGAATACAAGTAATAATAAATGTTGATGAGGATATTGGAGAAAAGGTGCACTCCGACATTGTTGGAGGGATTACAATTAATACAATCAGTCCAGAAAGGAGTATGGAGATTTCCCAAAAGATCAGAAATGGAACCATCATCTGACCTACTCAGTATATATCCAAAAGAACCAAAATCAGCACATTATAGTGATAGAGCAACATTAGTATTTATAGCAGTGGAACTCACTAAGATATGGAACCAGTTCAGGTGTCCATCAACAGATGAATGGATAAAGAAAATGTGATATATATACACAATATTGTTTTACTCAGCCATTAAAAAGAATGAATCATAGCATTTGCTGGTAATTGAATGGAATTGGAAAACATTATGAAATAATGAAATAAACTAGATGAGAAAGTCAAGGGTTGAATGTTTCCTCTCATGTGCCAAAGCTAGAACAAAATGTGGGGGGAGGGGTGGGGGGGAGGGGATGTTCTATGAAAATAGAATAGAAAGGAAATCCATGAAGCAGAGCAAGGGGATTGAGGGAGAGGAATGGGTAAAGAAAGGTGGAATAAAATTGAGCAAATTATGCTATGCACATATATTAATATACCATAGTTAATTTCACCTTTGTCTATAAAGCACTAATTTAAAAAAAAAAAAAAACCTACATACATTACTAGAAGGAAGACCAGTATAGGAGTGGAACAGAAGAAGGGGGAAGGGAAAAGGGTAAGTACTGGGGACTGAACTGGAGCAAATTATATTCCATGCATGTATGATTATGTTAAAATAAATCATATTATTATGTATAATTATCAAGCACTAATTAAAAACAAAAAGAATACACATTATATTATTTATTCAACAAACTTTTAGTAAGAATTAAGTACATACAAGGTGTTATGGTAGGCAGTAAGTTCCAAAGGACCACCTTGGATGTTGCTTTGCCTGGAAGAGGTCACAGACAAGTAGGGGAGATGGATACAAGGCCCACACATATCTTCACATGGTTTGCTCTGCATTTATCTACACAGTGGAAAGGCCTCATATACTGAGCCTTCTACCTGCTGTCCAGTGCTTCTCAAATTTGATTAAATTGTACTGCACCTGGGATTCAGAATATTTGGACAAAATATCACATAATTTGGACAGAACACCACTAATTAGTTTTTTTTTTTTACTTAAACCTACTAGAAGCAAAATTTTGTACAATTCAAATAGAATCTTATATTAGCAGTGTGTGTTTGATCATTATTTATTCATTCAGCTAAAATTTATGAAGAGCTGATTGCATGCCAAGCTCTAGACCAAGCATGAGATTCCATGACAGACAGAGACCCCTCCTGAGTCTTATGAAACTTCATCCCACGTATAAAAATAGCTGATCAACAAAGAAATGAAGTTTCAGAGGCAAGAGGAAGAACACCTGTCCTATTGGTAGAAATGATATGTGAGTCAGAACATGTTAGCAAAGAGGCAATTAATGAACCGAATCATGAAAAGTTGCTGCTCACCTGCAGACAATGAGGACAAGAAAAAGCATGGGAAATTACTGAACTGAGAGAAAGGTGCCTTCAGACACTGCTAGTGGCTATGGCTGGAAGATCTGATGTTTACCAGACAATGAAAGATGAGGTCCCAAATGCAGAGGTCAGCTGAAAAGGACCTTGTAGTTCATGCTAGGAGTTTGACATTTATCTTGCAGGCAAGTGAGAGCAGTAGAAGTGCCTGACAGAGAAATGACCTGCTTAGCTTGGATTTTGGATGCATCACTGAAGCACTGGAGGTTTTTTATGTTGGAGTTTGGAGGCAGGCATTAGCTGGAGACCTGAAGGTGATTTAGCACAAAGAAGATCAATGGAACTTTCTCAGGACTTTGGATGCCATAATACAACACTTTGGCTTTGGGTAAGAATAGCCACTCATAAGTGGGCACACTGAGCAAGCTCTGATTGGATTTCTGATAACACCCAGAAGGACAGAGTCTGGACCACACACCAAAAGAGTGATAAAGGGCAGGCAGAATTGTGTGCAATGCTGTTTTATAAGGAGGAAAGGGCAGACAGACGTGTTTCTCTGCACATCGTTTGTATCTCTGTGGACTGACACAGAAAGTCTCCCTGTTTATCACTTATCCACATTTTATACTTGTTGACAGCACGTCTTATTTCGCTCATTGTCTCCACCTGACTGACAGACACAGGCCCCATCAGTTGCCTATTTTAAGGTCTGGTAGATAGTTAATCAGACTTCCAATTTATATGAGGGAGCTGCAAAATTCTGACAAGGCTCATGGAGTATCAACCTTTCAAAATCATCTTTATAACTTCCAAAATGATAAGAATAAAGAGGAAATCTTTGTACAAGATACCTGTGAAAACCAAAAAGAATGCACTTCTTTAGGGAATTTTTTTTTGTTTCAATCACTCTTAAAAAAAAAAAGAAGAACAAGAACCTACAACTCTATTGAAGGGGGCAAAGAGTAAAAGTACTTTCTCTTTTGAGAGAGAAATTTTTGCTCACATGTATATTGTTTTTTTTGTATGTGTGTTAAAAGTAAAATTTCTTAGACCAACTAAAATTGATATATCTTATTTGATTAAAACAAAAGATTCATGAGTCAAGCAGCTCCCAGAACAAGAACAGACTCTGACAACTCAACACTTAACAAAGCGATCAGACCACATTTATAGAGATGAGGGAGGTAGAGAAAATGACTGCATGGGCTACAGCTTAGTTAATCTCTTACAGGGCTGGGATCTCCTGAGAAACCGAGGCAGCACAAAGGCTCCCTTCAAACCCTGAACCTTGTGATCAAGTCAGAAATATTTCAGAAAAGTCACTCCTTTATAGGCCAAAGTTTATTAGAAGCAATAGTAAAGGGGAAGAGGGGCACATACTCAAGGAGAGAGTGGGTCCTCTCAGAGAGGACAGGGACAGTGTACGTCTCCTGTTCTCCAGTTTTATTGGGGTCCCAGGGGAAGTTTCCAGAGAGTCTTCCCCAGGTCGACCTCTTAACTCTTGACTGACAGCAAGACAACAACAGACTTTCAAGCTCTCACTTCCATGACAACTCTAGGTCACTTTGGCCCACGTTGACCACGGTGTTATTAGGGTGTTATCAGGAAGCCAGTCAGAACGTGCTCAATTCTTTCTAATTGGAACCTATCCTTATAGATTTTATAATTAGGAGGAATTATCTTTATCTCCCTGAACTCCAGAATTTTGTTTATAAAAGAGTCACAAAAGTGCCCCACTTCAGGGTAACTTGTGTTCTTACCATGGTATTTTGGATCTACATTTCTCCCACAGATAATGGGTAGCTTGCTGAGGAGTGTAATATATCCTGTCGACTTAAGCCAGGCAAGGCTGCAGAAAAATTGTTTCTTAGAAAAGAAAGTATGTAGGGTCAGCACAGAGGGCCCCATTTGATACAACGTTTCTCTTAACCTGATGTCCCCACTACTCATGCCAATCTCCTATCAAATGGACCAGTCATTTGGGTGCAGTTAGTTTATTGTTTACACCTTAGTTTATTATTTACAACTTAGTTAACTTGCTACAGGGCCTCCTGCAAGCAAAGTTCAGCTATTATGGCTAAACCCTGTATTCTTCTGTCTGTTGAACCAAGTACAGGTACCTCCTGCAAATTCTTGTCCTCCCACAATTTTCATTAACACTAGTAAATATTATGAATATTTGAAATAACAAATTTAATTTCCAGAGTTCCAAATTCAACTTTCAAGTTAGTATGAGAAATGATTGTATCAATAACCACAAATTATTGAGTATAAAATTAGGAAAAAGAGCAAAGATTTTAAAAAGACCATCAAGTAGTCCAGAACACCAATGAGTAATTTAAGAAACACAAAAATAAACAGGAACAGTAAATCACTGACATGTACCTGGCCCTGGAACTGAGTTTTAATCAGCTAAAACCCAGTTTACCTAGTGGAAGTCAGCAGGAGAGAAATGACTACATAAAAAATCCAGTTCCTTTCTTTTGAAGACAACTGTTGTCATTCCTCACTCATCCCCTCTAAACATAAAAAAAAAAAAGTTTACCTGTATAAACATATTCAGAGAAGGGAAGATTCTTCTCTAGGGATAATTAAATTCTTACACTTGGCCCTTACTTTTCAGGTAACAGAAATCAAATGGTCTCAGGATGTTATATGGATTAAGACTGATTGATGAAATATCTCATGAACATTCTTACTCCCTGCTTGACTTAAAGGTGAGAGCCCTTTTGCCTGTAAATTGGTGTGGGCAATGTGAATATCATTAAGGGCAGCAAAGGCAGTGATTAGAGCCTTCTCAGAATCTGTGGTGTTTCAGGACAATAGTAGTTGGCATCTCATTCACTCTAATTATTAAGTATGTTCTGAATTCACTTAAATCTTTAATTTTTTTTTACAAGATATAAACTGGAAAAAATTCATTGTCTATTTTAGCTTTCTTCTACTCAGTGAGACTAAGAACCTTGGATATCTCTACTAGTCACATTTGCCACCATATATCCTTATTAAGGGTGGTTAACTATTGGTTACCAGTGCTATTTATAAAAAAAGCAATGCTTTGGGCAATTCTGCTGGTTTAATTACACAAAAAGTCTTACAACAGTTTTTTTTTTGTTGTTGTTGTTGTTTTTAAACAAGTTTGGCATAACTTCATTCAGTTTTTCCCAATATATTGTGCTATAATTAAGAATTAATTATGATAGCTTACAGAAATAAGTAATCATTGGAATAAAGAAAATGCTGTGACCTACTAAGTACAACTTAAATATCTCAATTCTAATAAGAAAAACAATGCAAAGAAAAGATTTCTATTCATAGGCAAAAGTAATGGTATTAGAAACAATGTATCAGTTGTGCTTTAGTCAAGCAAGACTAGATAATATATGACTATAACATTATCTATCATTGTCAGTTTCCAAGATAAATTATGTAATTTTAGAGCCCATGATTTTTATATGATCAAATATCTAGGATGTAATTTAACAGCATGTTAGTGGTAAATATCAAAAGCAGCAAATGTAAAATAAGTAATTTAGAACACCCACATAACATTTGCAAATGTATAAAGTATATCTGTGTCTTGCCTTCTTTGAAATTTGTGGCCACATTGTCCTTGAAGATTGAACTAAATCAAATAAAGTCCACCTCAAAGACAAATTTCGTTTTGTTGAGGGTTTGGGAGGATTTTCTATTTCACTAATAATTTGCACAAATGTATAGAAATCTTCATTTTTTCTCCTTAAGATTCCTGAGATTTTTTTTAAACCATAGAGTAGTACCAGTGGAAAAAATATTGATCCTGATGCTAGATAATTTAAACAACCTTGTCTTAGTAGTATTTTAGATAATTTAAATCACTTGGTCTGAGAACACTGCAAGTTCTTTAGCCTTAACTTCTAACTTATAACATATGTCTCCCAGTTTATTTTAAATAGGTGAGACAGTGTCATATATTCAGACATTAATACCATGAAGAGCAACTGATATTGAAAAGTTGACCATAATAGAAACAGTTCATTGAAGGGAGGAATGTGGGGAAAAGAAGAAGATATTTTTCCACAAACCACTAAAAACTAAGGTAATCCTTTGCTGAATGAATGTATTAGCTTTTCATCACTAAAACAAAACACCTGAGATAACCAACTAGCGGGAGGAAAGATTTATTTTGACTCACTGTTTTAGTCCAAGGACAGCTGGCTTCATCGTTTTCAGGCCTGCGATGAAGCAAAAACATCCTGGCAGGGAGTATGTGGTGGAGAAAAACTGCTCATCTCATGGTACCTGGAAAGGAGAGAGACAGGAAGGGGTGGGTCTTTTAAAGACACACAGCCCCATGACAAAAAGCGAACTTCCTTTCATTAGGCCCCACCACTTAAAGGTCCCACTACCTTCCAATACCTCCACAGGCAAAGCATCAATTCTTCAACGCATGGGCCTTTGGAACACATTCTGGGTCCAAACTGTAGCAATGAACTGTTGAAGATACAGACACGGAATAAAAACAATGTTCTGCAAATGTTTCCTTGTTGGTAGCATAGCCAGTCAAAAATAAATTATTTATCAGATTTAATATCTAGCTGAAATTAAAAACTATTTGTCACTCAGATCTATTAAGGCCCAAAGACAAGATCTGAATTTTCTGTGAGATGGAATAAATGCATATAGTTAATCTCATTTTTTTTTCCAAATGAGATTTACTGTTGGGGTTGAGGCAGAGAAGAGAAAGGAAGCAATTATACCCAGCACCTCTATCTATGCTGATGTATCTAAATTGTCATTTACTAAGTTTTTACTTCAGTGTGAACTGTTTAGAAAGAGTGCTCTGAAGTTGGTAGAAGAGACAAGAAAGATGGCAAATATTTTTATTAGTTTTTTAAATTATTTTTTACCACCCAATATTCATTTGGGGAAACCATATTTTCCCCTACTTTTATCCCATAAACACAGATGAATCTATCTCAGTCCTTAATTCCTGGAGTGGAGCTCGTGGTTTAGAATTAAGCTAATCAGAGTATGTTTTCAATCCATGGTAATCAGTTCAGAAATGTTCTTGTTTCTCAGTGGAACCAATAAAATACAATGAAACTCTGACTAAAATTTCCAGGGAAAATGAACTTCACCTACTAGAGTTAGTCTGGAGCTGAAGCCTTTTGCTTTCAGAAGAGAAAATTGTACCTAAGAACACAGATCTGTCAGCAGGACCAATAGTCACTTAATTTCCATGAATCAAAAGATGATACTGGGAAGTAAAATAATCAAATTATATTATGTGCATGCACAAATATATCATAATGAAACTCACTATTCTGTATAATTTACATGGACCAATAAAAAAGAGATAATAATGGAGAAATTTAAAAATCATGGTATCAATAATAATAATAAAGTCAATGATTAATTGTTGGCCACCATTAATTTTTTTTGCTATGCCAGATACCATCTGTGGTTTATGTGCATTATATCAGTTTATTTTTTATTAGATCTCCATGACAACAATGTTCTCACATTTTATATACAGCCAGAATGTGAGGGGATGAGCTTTGAAGTTCATACTTCATAGGCAGAAACTGTTTCTCCATTATTCTCACCTCCTCTCTCCTGGCTATGCATCGGAATTATACACGCATGCTGTTGTGGTTTAGATGTGAGGCTTCCACCAGAGCTCCTGTGTTAATGCAGGAATATTCAGAGGTGAAATGGTTAGATTGTGGGAGCTATAACCTAATCAGTGCACTCCAGTTTGAACTGACTGGGTGGTAACTGTAGGCAGGTGGGGCATGGTGGACATGGGTCACTGGGGGCATCTTCCCTGAGGTCACTTCTTTCCTTCTCTATTTCCTGGTCACCATAAATGGGTCAGGGCTCCTTCATCACACCTTCTGGCATGAGGTTCTGCCTCACTTTGGGCCTAGAGCTATGGAGTTGGTCCACAGTCAATCAAATCTCTGAAACCATAAGCCAAAATTAACTTTTTCTCCTCTAAGTTATTTTTAATTGGATATTTTGGTCAAAGCAAGGAAAAGCTGACTAACACACGTTCTCTTCTGGTCAGAGTTTGCAGTGCAACCACTATGAATGGAGATTTTGCTTCCAGGCCATTGGCCAATGGAAAGTGGATAGAAGTGACAGTGGCCAGTTCTAGACCAAGAATTTCTGAGCTACAACATGACATTGGTCTTCCTGGGAACATGCAGTCCTAAGATTTGTCATGGCAAAAATGCATTCAAAATAGTGAAGACACAGACTTCAACTCAGTCAGAAAGCTGGAGTTGGGCCCAGCCTATCCTATCCATGTCTGAATCAGCCAAACCACATACATATGACTATAAAATGAATGTTTATTACTGTAAGCCATTGGGATCTTAATTACTTTTCTAACAGAATAAAAGATGGACATTTTTGTCAAAGACTTATGGACACACCTATTCATACCAGAGTAAACCTTGTTGAAGTAACCACTAATCCAAGGCAAAGTCAATTTTGGCTAACAGATGGGATCTGGAAAGTCTCTGCACCTGGTTAAGAGGAGCACTGGTCTTTATCCACTGATGGCTCTCTGTGTCACCAATAAAGTGTAAATGCATCTAATATCAGGCACACATTACAGTGATTCAGGTTCCCATGGGGATGTACTCCAGAAAGAGGTGAGTCTTTATTGTCCAGGCAGATTCAAAGTGAAATCCAGACTCTTTCACACTTTTAATTTTTTGCATCCATAGAATCCAAAACAAAAAGAAAAAACTAATTCACTTGGGTCTGGGCAAAGATCTGTTGATGCAACATTTACTAAATGCCTGGGCAATGCTTAATACAGAGGTAGCACTTCAACTGCAGAGACTATGCCTGGAGCAGTTATGTCTATCATCATTTGCTAAGGTCATTCCCAAACAATCTTAGCAAACAATTTTGACAAGAGTGTCCTCCAAGTTAGTAAAGTGTGGGAAAAAATGTCCACAATGTACTTACATATGAGCCAGAAAATACATTTAGGAAACCTCAATCAATTCCCAGCATTGGTTATTAAGGAAAAATTTTATTTCTTCCTTTTTTTTCTATTGCTTCCTTCTTAAAATGTCGGTATAAACATAAAATGAACACAAACATTAAGAGAGAATCAAGAATTTGTAATTGCAGCACAGAGAACTTTAACTCTTTACTTGCAGGGGTATATAACTAAGATTTTGAATGTGTAAATCCTTTTTGCAGAGAAAGATATGAAGTAGAGGCAGCTATTCATATAGTGATAATAGCAAATATCCTTGCACCAGCAACTCAAGTTTCTCCTTGAAGATGATGTCAAGTGGATTTTACAGATTTATTTTATTTTAGTTACTACTGATTCCCTGATTTGACTTCAATAGTAAAAATACAACAAGGGATAGGCTGTATTTTTGTTGATTTTAACCTAAAGCTCAGTAAAATAAGATGATGTATTGCAGAAAGTTCTGACAACAGACTTATGATCCCTGCATATCACCTCATGGGTCAGAGCAGCAAGTGGCCACCCTACTGGACTTTCTGGCAGTTGGTCAGTATCATGCTTTTCTCTCTGACAAAGTTCATTTCTAGGTCTGTTATTCTTGAAGTGAAGTCGCAATTTCAAGGGGGCAACAGGAATAGCAGCAGTAGTGTAGCTCTGTGAGAGAATTTGCTATCAATCAGTACTGTGATAAACTCTTCCCATTAATCACTTAGTCCATATGATCAGCCTGTGATATTGCTATTCTCTTGATTACACAGCCACTCGATCTTACAAATCCTATACCAAAGCCTGTTCTGAACCACTTTACTTCTTTCCCCTTATTTAATTATCCTTTAAACATTTTTCTTCTAGTTTATTTTTTGAATTTTTATATTTTTTATTTGCTCTTTCTGATTATATATGACAGTAGAATGTATTTTGACATATACATATGTGGAGTTTAAGTTTCCATTTTTGTGGTTGAACATGATGTGGAATTTCACTGGTGGTGTATTCATATATGAACATAAGAAGGTTATGTCCGATTCATTGTCCTTCCCATTTTCATCTGCCCTCTTTTCCTTCCACTCCTACTGTCCAACATGGTGAAACTCCACTCCTACTTCCCATGCCCCCAGCCTACTATGAGTCAGAATCCACATATCAGAGAGATCATTTGGTCTTTGTTTTTTTTGGGGGGGGATTGGATTGATTGCATCACTTTAGTAAGCTGATTTAAAGTCCTTTGGGTATATACTGAGAAGTGAGATAACTGCATCAAATGGTGAATCTATTCCAAATGTTATGAGGAATCTCCATACTGCTTTCCAGAGTGGATGCACCAATTTGCAGTCCCACCAGCAATGTATATATGTACCTTTTCCCCCTCAGTCTTACCAACATTTATTTTTGCTTATATTCTTGATAATTACCATTTTGAATGGAGATGGAATTTCAGTGTAGTTTTAATTTACACTTCTCTAGTTGCTAGAAATGTTGAACATTTTTTCGAATATTTGTTGACCAATTATATTTCTTCTTCTGTGAGGTGTCTGTTCAGTTCCTTTGATTGGGTTATTTGTGAGTTTTTGGTATTAAGTTTTTTGAATTCTTTGTATATCCTGAAGATTAATGCTCTAACTGAGGTACATATGGTAAAATTTTTCTCCCATTCTGTAGGCTCTCTCTTCACATTCTTGATTGTTTCCAGTGCTGTGAAGAAGATTTTTAGTTTGATACCAACCCATTTATTGATCTTGATTTTACTTCTTTTGCTTTAGGAGTCTTGTTGAAGAATTCAGTTCCTAAGCTGACAATAATGGGCATACTCTTTCTTCTTGTAAGCATAGGGTCTCTATTCTAATGCCTAGGTTCTTGATCCACTTTGAGTTTTGTGCAGGGTGAGAAACAGTGGTCTAATTTCATTTTGTTACTTATGTACTTCTAGTTTCCCCAGCACCATGAACTTAGAAGATGGAAAGACCTCCATGTTCTTCAATAGGCAGAATTAATATTGTCAAATGGCCGTACTACCAAAAGCACTATACAGATTTAATGAAATTCCCACTAAGTTTCCAATGATATTAATCATAGAAATAGTAAAAGTAGTCATTGAATTATTTGGAAAAATTAAAGGCCCAGAATAGCCAAAGCAACCCTCAATGAGGAAAGTGAACCAGGAAGCATCACAATACCAGACATTAAATTATACTACAAACAATAGCAACAAATGGTATTGGCACCAAAAACAAATGGTATTGGCACCAAAACAGACATGAAGACCAATGGTACAGAAGACAGAGAGACAAACCACATAATTTTTGAATTACTGATACATGCTTAATGTACTCAAGGTATACAATTTGATGATTTGATAAAATCTCATAATTCACTGATGGATTGGTTGTGGAATCTGTCAAAAGGAGAGGATTCAAAGATTTCTCTATGTGATAAAATTTAAGCTACTGAATAACATAAGTTAAATAGCAGAACAGTAGCTCTGCAGTGTCAAGCCATGGCCATACTTAATACAAAAACCCTCAACGGCCCAAGATAGGTAAAAGATAGATGAAAGTATAAGGATGCAGAGAGCAGGATGAAGAGATAGGAAAGATAGAAACTGACACCATGACTTATGTTCTTGACATTGGATTTGAAGAAAAGGTGCTTTGCTTTGTTGTGTTGTGAGACAACCCTTAAAAAGACTGAACAAATCCCTTTTGTGTAGAACTCAGTGAAACCTTATTAGAAGCAGCTTTAGAGATAGAAGTAAACTGGATGGCATAATTTCCGTGTGAAAGATGAATGGGATAACGTGGAAGAGAAGATTCTCTTCTGTTTTCTGCCATTTTCAGAAGTGCATTTAAGCTGACAGTGGGCATGGGGTGTGTTGGCTTCCTGAGACCCAATCCTGCCTATGCCTACCATGGTAAAGCCAGGAGCACAGGTTAGCAATCCCTTTAGAGATCACAACAGCATTTCATTATAAATCATCACTGATCACAAACCTTTGTTCTTCTCTGTGGGTACACAGGTTATTCTTATAAATCTTCAGAAGTTATATGTAAACCATTGCTGGTGAGATCATTCGGATCATAAGGGATGGGGGTCAGAAAGAGAGATGCTCTGTCAAGGGTATGGAACTATTTTACCTTTGTGGCTCTGAAACTACTTCAAAACTTATCTTAAGCAACAAATATCAAGAAAATTAGCAATGCTCCCAAAATGATTTATTTAAAAGATAGCTCTATTGTAGATGCAGCAACTGATGTATTATTTAATAAGCCTTACACCACAGTTACAAATTTAATAAGATATTGCAATAGAAGGAGATACATTAATTAGTACCAGCTCTTCTTGATTTCATTTCTTAATTTATATTGATCAGTTTCTTAGGCAGTATTTTTAAATGGCTAGAAAGGGTATTAATGAGCACATTCATAATCAAGGGATGTCTGGGGATTTGTGTACAATCTAGGGTTTCATGTTTATCCTAAAAAAGATTTATAGAAATACAGAAGACAAAAAAAAAGACATCATTCTAGCCAAACTGAGAATTTGTTTTTCACTCTTTGTAATATGAATACTTTTCCCTTTTGTCTTGTATTTCCTCTTTATTTTCCTGAGAGAAAACATTATGAAGAAAACACATTACTCAAAATGAGCCTGAGACTGAAAGAAAATAATAAAATCAAGTGATAGGTTACAAACGAGAAACGACTCCAGAAAAATGAAATATCTAAAGACAATGAAGATAAAAAGAATGTGTAAGGGCAGAAAAAAAAGAAAAGGTAGTGGGAAAAAAGACATATAGATTCCATCACAGACAGGAATGAATTAAATGCCCCTAACAAAACTGGGCCTGCAGACAGATAAAAAGAAACTGGGAATTGCAGGCAGGGAGTGATAAGTCATACAGCCTATTCTTTCACAGAGCACAACCTGTATTTAGAGGGAACAGATCATTAATATAGCTTATCCACTCCAGCATCATCAGGAGGAATCAACCCAACAAAATATAAGTCTGGCATTTGTGCAGTTGGCTTTGAGTCTCATAATAAAGCCAACATGTGGAAAGAGCTCAGGAGTGAGAAACAGGACACCTAGAATCCAATTCCAAATTGGTTAGAACTCACTGATGTCCTTTAGGAAGTCTCCAGGGCTCAGCTTTATCATCTACAAAATGGAAGAATCAGGAAAAAATATTTCTAAGATCCCCATGTCTAGTGTTTAATCACTTATACAATATCTTCCATTAAATCCTGGTATTTGACCTCAAAGTGATAGAAGGATAGATTAATGAATTTCAGATATTTACATCAGCCATTTCTATTTCTCTTATATTCCTGGAGAGAATTATTTAATTGATTTTTATTGGTGCATTATGATTACACTTACTGGTGGGATTCATTGTGACATACTCGTACATGCACATGACATCATTTGCTTAATTTCATTACTCAGTACCTGCCTCACACTTCCCTCCTCCCTACTCATGGTCCCCTTCCTCTACTCTCTGGGGAGCAGCTTTTTAAGAGTTTTTCAAACATATGCTCATTATCTTATTAATGTGGCATCTTTCAAGTCTCATGATTTATTAAATCACATCAGTCTGGAAACACCCATAAAGAAAATAATGATTATTTTCCCCTGCAGTTAGGAATAGCATCAGGAGATAGACAGAATCACCACTTACAAAAGTATATGTATGAAACTTCAGAGTCTTCCAGAACTGGCATTTCTTTACTTAAGAAAATGCTAGTACTGATAGATCTGGGTAAAAAAAATTAATGGTTATTTCATAGAGGAATATCAAATAACCTTTTGCAAACATTTAACTTTTTTAGTACATTTAAAATACACTGCATTTTAGAAAAATTCAGTTTACTTGTAACTTTTGTATTCCATCAGGTATTTTAAAAATCTATACACCCACATATTTTACTAAAATTACTTACACGTATCACTGGGAGGCATTTAATTTAAAAAGACAATGACTTGTTTACATGGCTAAAATGCTAGCAAACATATGATAACGTTGCATTAGAGTGAGAAGGATCTGGAGATAGATTTGTCATTAATTAGTTTTATTATTATTTGATGCAGTTATTTCAGTGAAAAATGCACTAGCAAATCCATGTTTCCACAAGAGGCCAGGTCCCCTCTTCCTATATCCAGTAACCATCACCCTACAATTCATTCAGGTGCTTCACAAATTGTGATATACAATGTGCTACATACAGGATATACAGAACAATTTCAAGAGTTGACAGAACTAAAAGTTTATACTGATTACATTTAAACACTGAGGATTTTTTTAACATGTCAGAACTTAGAAATACAATCAACATCCATAAATAAAATGTGTTTCTAAACAACAGTGATGAATCCTCCGAAAGAGAAAGTGGAAAAACTACCCCTTCGCAATTGCTTCAAAAAATAAAATACTTGGGAATCAATCTAACAAAAAAGGTGAAATACCTCTACAATGAAAACTACAAAACACTAAAGAAAGAATTTGAAGAAGACCTTAGAAGATGGAAAGATCTCCCATGCTCTAGGATAGGCAGAATTACTATTGTCAAAATGGCCATACTATCACAAGTGTTATACAGATGTAATGCAATTCCTATTAAAATCCCAATGACATTCTTCATAAAACTAGAAAAAACCTTCATGAAATTCATTTGGAAAAATAAGAAACCCAGAATAGCCAAAACAAACTTAACAAGAAAAGTGAAGCAGGAGGCATCACAATACCAGATCTTAAACCATCCTACAGAGCCATAGTGAAAAAAGAAAAAAACCCAAAAGACGGTGTATTGGCACCAAAACAGACACGTAAACCAATGGTACAGAATGCATAAATACAGTTATCTCATACTAGACAAAGGCACCAAGAACATTCACTGGAGAAGAGATAGTCTCTTCAACAAATAATGCTGGGAAAACTGGAAATCTGTATGTAGCAAAAACTCCTCTCTCTCTGATCTTGAAGAGAAATCAACTCAAAGTGGATCAAAGACTTAGGCACTAGAACAGAGACCCTGCGCTGAATAGAAGAAAATGTAAGCCCAAATCTCTACCATGTTGATTTAGGAACTAACTTCTTTAACCAGATTCCTAAAGTCCAAGAAGTAAAATCAAGAATCAATCAATGGGATGAAATCAAACTGAAAAGCTTCTTCTCAACAAAGGAAACAATCAAAAATTTAAAGAGAGAGACTACAGAATGGGAGAAAATCTTTACCACATGCACCTCAGATAGAGCATTAACCTCCAGAATATATAAAGAATTCAAAAAACTCAACACTACAAAAACAAATAACCCAATCAATAAATGGCCAAGGAACTCTACAGACACTTCACGGAAGAAGAAAAACAACTTATCAACAAGTATATAAAAAATGGTTCAACATCCTTAGCAATTAAAGAAATACAAATTAAAACTACACTGACATTCCATCTCACTCCATTCAGATCGGCAATTATCAACAAATCAAGCAACAGTAAATGTTGGCAAGGCTGTGGGGGAAAACAGTACACTCATATGTTGCAGGATTTGATTGCAAATTGGTGCAACCATTCTGGACAGCAGTATGGAGATTCCTCAGAAAACTTGGAATGGAACCATGATTTGACCCAGCTATCCCACTCCTCAGTATATACCCAAAGAACTTAAAATTAGCATTCTACAGTGATGCAGCCACAGCAAGATTTATAGCAGCTCAATTCACAATAGCTAAACTATGGAACCAACCTAGATGCCCTTCAACAGATAAATGGATAAAGAAAGTATATACCTATTGTGTATATACCACTATATATACACAATAGAATATTACTCAGCCTTAAAGGAGAATGAAATTATGCCATTTGCTTGTAAATGGATGGAACTGGAGAATATCATGGTAAGTGAAAAAAGACAATACCCCCCCCCCAAACAAAGGCTGAATGTTCTCTCTGATATGCGGATGCTAATTCACATATTAGGGAATTAGGGTCTAGGGAAAAATAGAAGTACTTTGGATTAGGCAGATGGGAGTGAAGGGAGGGGAAGGGTTTTAGGGATAGGAAGGACAGTAGAAAGAATTGGACATTACTACCCTATGTGAGTGTGTGTGTGTGTGTGTGTGTGTGTGTGTGTGTGTGTATTTTTTACATGACCAATGTAATTCTACAACATGTACAACCAGAAGAGTGAGATGTTATACTCCATTTATGTATGATGTGTCAAAATGCATTATTCTCTCATGTATAACTAATTGGAACATATTTAAAAAGAAACTAAATATTCTGTTATCTGGGAAATTCACCTATTACCACCACTACCTACCAATCCAACTCAAGAAAGTTTTTTGCATTATTTCTTTTAAACTTCAGTCCAAACTCTCTACTTTTAATAATAATGGTTTGATGATTACATGGGTCTTGAAGATATTACTGACCTTTAAAATCTAATCAGACACTCCATCTGCAGGAAATTGATAGAGGAAATAATCACAGATGGGTACAAATAATGACACATAATGCTACATATAATATATATATGTATATATATGTACATATACACACACATAAAATTTGAGAATTATGAATACATTTTTTAAAAGTACAAGTAACTCATATCAAAACACTAAGAGGAGAAATAGATATAAATACAATTAATTACATTCATAGTACATAATACTGTGTAAAAAGTTTTTTCTCAAATAACAAATTAAAAGATGACCAGAAAATAATGTTTAAGGAGATAGAAAAATTGCAAGTGTATGAAAAGCATTGTTGCATTGTTGTTATTTTCTTTACAACTGCATATGAAGTAAAAATGTGGAATACCATACGGCAAAATGTAAACAGAGGTTACACAATTTTGAGATTATAGTTCCTTTTATTTTCTTCATTTTACAAAGCATGTAGTTTTTTTTTAAATAAAGATGCATACATTTCAAAATAGATAGTTTAAAATGTATAGATTACTATGAGTAATTTCAAGATGAAAAACTTTCTGTTCTTGAGTAAAATGTCTTTAACTCTAAATGTGTTAATCAATGTGTCCCCAATGTGGGATGACTTTGAATGCAGTACCAACATCACTAAGCCCTAGAAATCCTGGTCATGCTGTTCCTCCACTCTGTTCAACTTCCTCATCTACAAGAAAGGACATTCTAGCTAACATCTCCAGACCCTGTAGCTAAAAACCTCTAGAATGCAATGGGATTGACTCACCTGCCCAACAATTACAATTCATTCTCCTCTTTCTTTGCAGGAAAAAAAAAACAGGAATAATATACAATATAGAAAATTTTGTTGTAATTTAAATAATTAAGGTGCAGTTTAGAAACTATCTTTAAAAACTCATCTGGACTATTTCTAGTTTAATAAATATGTAAATTGTTTTTCCCTATATATTTAAAAGATCAAGCTCTACATAAAATTTTACACATCTAGATTAAAGAGGAAACAATTTGAAGATAATATAAAGTTACCCTTTAGAATGTAATTTTTTTTAAAAAAAGGCAAAACAAATAAGCAAAACTACCACCTCTAAATAACAAGTAGTCTATGCTTTTTAAAAATACACATTGAAATACACTGGAACTCTACTACTCCATTTTACTGTGAACTTAAAATGCTCTAAAAATTAAAACCTATTAAAAATAATAGCATTGGTCAAACTGTGAATCTTTGTATTTGTGTGTGTGTGTGTGTGTGACTTAATTCTGTTCTTGTTAATAGTTAAAGCATTTAATTCATTGGCAAAACCTTCATTTTCTGCCTATATGTTTAAAGGCTGAGTCTATCTGCTTGAATAGCCTCTCTTCTATAGATCTCAACTGTACTATTCAAGCAACTCAAACACATTATCTGGCTAAGACAAAAGTATACTTTTGTGTTTTAGTGTCAATGGGCGCATGTACACACACACACACACACACACACACATACTTTACCTTTCATAGAAAACAAAATTCAACTTCAAATAGATCCTGAAGTTGAGGTCATGTACCTTTCACTTGATCAGTCCTTTTCCCCATTCTCCATTGGTATTAAATATCTAAAACTCAAGAATCAACTTCATATAATCAATGAAAATAAGAGTAGTCCTTTTAAGCCTAGCATGAACAGATAAAGAAGATCATAGCATAGGTCAGAAAAGGGTAGGGCAGAGGAACATTTCAATGTGTCACATTCACAAAGATTTCAAGATTTAGAGCTATTACATAGCTTGCCTTTCTCACCACCAGTTTTTTTTTTTTTTTCTGAACAGGAGAAACTGAAATAAAAGTTACGTCTAAGAAATGGGAAGAGCACAGAAAACGTAGCAGCAGCATCTTCTCCTCCTTCTCCTTTTTCTTTTTATTCCTTCTCCTTTTTCTTTTTCTCCTCTTCCTCCTCTTCTTCCTCCTACTGCTCTTCTCTCTCTTTTTCTCTCTGGCTATTAGTTACCATGTTGGACAATTCATTTCTGGGATATAAACTCTCAAGGCAGCAGTATCTCTGTCTCATCATACCTTTTCTAGGTGGGACATTATGTGGAAAGGAGAATGCTGTTTGCATTGGTACCTATGCTATTAAAAACCAGTGGTCCTTAGTATTTCCAAATCTGTTTCCTCAATAATGCCAGCTTCACAGGATTATGGTGAACCATGCCTGAGTTATGATTCTGCAGTTCTTAACAAAGTATAGAAGAGATGAAGCTCTCAGAATGTCATGTAAAGCTAGAAGTATTTAGAATGCGGATGTTATAAGGTAAGATAGTAATCCCAGTGAGTGATGTTTCTTGTGGTCATGGCAGTTATAGTGAAGAGCACAGGTGCAGAAATGGCAGGAATAAGAGTATGTCCATCAGTCATTACTTACTGATTGCATTGATGTTTCTGAAAGCCAAGAGAGGACTAATCCTATTGTGCCGTATATCAGGGGCCAGTGAACTACAGTCCATCTCCAGGTTTTATATGCCCTGAGAATTGAGAACACTTCATATATTTTAATGGTTACATCTTAAATGATTATATTAGTACTTAAAAATATCCTTAACTTTGCACTTTGGTTAATGAAGTCCAAAATACTAACTATATAATCCTATAAACAAAAAAAATTGTCCACCTATATTCTTAATTGCCAAAATCCACCTAGAACACCCTTGATCTCTTGTCCAAGTATTTCTCATATTAAAACTGAGGGGAAATCTGAAAAAAAAAATCTCCCTGTCTTCACTTAATCCTAGTTGCTTACTTTTGGTTGACCTTTAAAAATCACTAATTTTGGAGGTCATGCAGCAAAGAAATATATTAGTAGTCACCCACTAGCCTTGCTGTGGGAACTGCCTCTGATGTATACATCGTGATGTTACCAGCTGCCTAGGTTCTTTTTCAGGATCTTGAAGGCTAATTTGCTAGAATTTCTGATTCTTAGGCCTGTGCAAGAGTCCAATGGGTGAACTTTTGACAGCAGAGGAACCAAAACTAACGCCAACATTTTCTGAACATGTGTCCCATGAAAAGCCATGAGTTTGAATTACACATGTGCCTAACACTGATTAATTCACCTCCAATCACTTCCCCCATGCTCTTGGATAGAGCATCACCCTGTTCCTCTATTCCATGGATACCCTAGGAGGCAGATTTGAGCCAGGATCTCCTGTCACCACACCTTGGTTGCCTTTGGAATAAACACTCTCTTACAAAACTCTTGTTTCAGTGATGGGCATATAGTAAAGTGGGCAAAATGAGCCTCATCTGGTAACAATATATCCTAATCTTATCCTATTTAACCTCTTCTGGATGTTCATACTTCCAGAAAATATCCCCTAAGTTTTCCTTGTTTTCTCACCTTCTGAAGACAGATTCCTCTGGGATTGTTTCCCCCTTCCACACAGCTAGTACATTTATTAAATGATAAATAAAATCTTCCTTGCTCTTCACTTCCAGACTATTCTCCTTCCTGAGATTACAAGTTGTTTTGGAATTCATACCATCAAGTTAAATATACTAATTAAGATCTCATATTATGTGGAATAAGCTAATCCCTCCAAAACCAAAGGGCAAATGTCCCCTCTTGTATGTGGAAACTAACCTACAATAAGTGGTGGTGGGAGGACAGGAATTCAGAGGATTAGACAAAGGGGAACAAAGGAAAGGGAGGGAAGTAGGAATAAGAAAGACAGTGGAATGAATCTGATATAACTTTCCTGTGCACATATATAAATACACCACAGTGAATCCCAGCATCATGTACATCCACAAGACTGGGTCTCTAATTGCAATAAGATATATTCCACGCATATACAGTTTTATTAATTGGACTCTACTGTTATGTATAACTAAAAAGAACCAGTGAAAAATAAATTTTAAAAAAGAAAATAAATTATGGCAATAATTATTATAAATAACCCACTTAGTATCTTATTGGCCTAAAACAGCAAAGTTTTATTTCTAATTCACCTCATCTGTCCATCTCTGGTCAGTGGAAAACTTTTCTCCATGTCACTCTCATGTAGAGATCGTGTAAACAGAACTTGCATCTTCTTGTTCTCCCTGACAAAGAGAAGGAGGCATGGAGAATCCTATGCTATTCTTGATGATAGCCTTTCAGAAGTGACATTTCACGCTCACATTAATTGACCAAAGCAATTCATATAAACAGAAATGACTTGCTAACAGTATTTCTATGACTTGAAAAAAGAAAATGAAAAAAATTATTTCTAAACTTTACTAACTCCTATCCTCTGCTACTTAGTGTCTCTTCTTATTCTGCCACCATATATGAATCTCAGGGTCATTTTCTCTGACCCCTTGAAATTTTAGTCTATGGATCATTTCCCTATCATTCTAGCAGTTTTTGTCACAATTTGCAATGGCATTAATCATCACATGAATTATCTTTCCACTATTTACCAGTCAGTTGACGTCATTACCATACTACCTCAGTCAGCTACCCATGGTCATAATCTATACCTTGAAATTCTTATAGGCCAGTCCTCCATGATCCAAAGACAGGACATCCTCCTACAAACACCTCCCAAATTTCCATCTCAGCTCTTTTTGTCTCCCAACACTAATGTTCTCCCATCTGAGACCTTCATTCCTGTGACCCTACCAAATTTCCCACACCCTCATGTCTTTATTTTTTTCTCTATTGTTCTCATATTTCATAGTCCATCATTATAATCATGACCGTACACACTGTATCAGCTCTCTCATCTCTCTTTCACTCTTTCTTACTCATTTAGCAAAATGTATCTCAAATCTTGATCTTCTGCTGCTCCATACCTGGACGAAATCAGCTAAGTGAGCTTAGAAAAACACACAACCTTGATGTCTTATCTCACATTAAATTCATGATCATTAAATTTCAAGTGGATCCTTAGAACTTCCCAAATATATAGAATAGTCCCATCATCCATATTCTGTGACTTTTTTTTAGGTCCTTGCTACTCAGTGTTTGGTCCCAGGGCCGGAATTTTAGGCATGGCTTTATGCTTGTTATTATAAATGTAGAATCACAGACTGCACCCAGGCTCAAAGTGTCAGAATCTGCATTGTAACAAGACACTCAGGTGATTCACATATAAAGTCCTCGAAACTTCATTCTGGATAATTCTTTCACATTGGCTGTACCTGCTTTTCCTCCCTTGAGGATTCCTCTTGTCTAACTTCTAACATTAGGATGGTTCAGGGCTCAGTCTTCAGAACTGTCTTCCATGTTAACACCTTAGTTTAGATCAACTAGTCCCATCCCTTTAAATGCTTTGTAGAACTGCCATGGCCACATGTGTATCCAGTCACATTCTCTCCCCCACACTTCATACTTTTCTCCACAATTGTCTCATACTGTATATTACACTGGGATGTTGAAGAGCTTCCTCAAATTAAACACATAAAAACCAAAATTCTTCAATCTCTGTCCATCCCTCCCGAATCTTCAATCTACTCCCTCAGGATTCTCTGTCTCAGGAAAGACAATCTCATTCTTCATGTTTATTAAAACCCAAATTTTGTCATGTTCCTGACTCTTCTCTCCATTGGGCCTTACCTCCTGTCCATCAAAAACTCCAACTGGTTGCATTTAATTATCTCCACAATCTGATCTTTCCTCACTTTCTTCATTGTTACCATCCTAGTTAGACCATCATTATCCTTCAGATGAATTACAATGAAAACTCCCAATGTGGTCCTCCTTTGTACTTCATGGCCCCTGGACAACCTACTTATTCACTTTGTAGCTAAAGTAATCTCTTTGACATGAGTCAGATCAATTCCTTTCCTTAGAATTTCTAATGGCTTCTCATTCTCACTCAGAGGAAAATACATTTTTTTCCATGAATCACAAGGTCCTGGCTTGACCTTCATTTTCTGCCTTCTATTCCTACGATTTCTTGCCTTGTTCCTTCCTCTCCAGTCACTTTGTCCTTTTTGTGCACTCTCAACTAAAGGACTAGAGTCCTTGAAACTTCTCTCTATTTGGAATATTCTTCTCTCAGATACTTTATGACTAACTTCCTCATTTCCATCTCTTCTGATAAACTCCTTCCTTCACCACCAAAAGATCAAAATTCATATATTTCTATGACTTCACTTCTTGTATTCTATATTTACTTCTTATAACATTTAGCCCTACGCCGTTTGTCTGTGTGTATTGCTGTGTGCTGTGCTTAGCACTTAATAGCACTTAATAGGTACTCAATATATATAAACTCTGTTAGTATATAAGTAAATCATGGACCTAGTCATGGTATTCCTACAGATATTTTGATGAAACTTTTAAAAATAAAGTAGCATGTGACTTATTATTTTACATGTTATTATTTTATAAATATTAGAAAATAGAGAAGAAACATATATAGGAAGATGATACTAAGCCTATCACTTATGGTAATTATCAGCATTTTGATGTATCTTATTCACTTCCAATGTACTACAAATATATTTTATGTATGTACACCCCAAATTGATGTTCTGTGCATAATATTCTATCCTTCCTCTCCACCTAAATTTTATACAAATTTTATGTAAAAATAATTGAATAGCCTTATAATGTCTCCACCTTATAAGCACCATAATTTACTTAACAATTCTTTTACTACTAGATATTCAGTTTTAAGTTACTTAGCTCTTTCTACGTTTCTAAATTTATAGTATTTTAATAGTGAAACTGCCTAGTACATAGATCTTTATCCATACATCTATTAAAATATTTAAGAGAAATTACAATAGGCTCAATTACTGAGTCAAATAGAATATTGAAAGACCTTTGATGAATGCCATGGCCTTTATAAAACTTGTAGTAATTAAAATTCTTTTAAGTACAACTTATATAATATCACACCATCTATAGTCCAAAACACTTCTTTTATTAAAAAATCACCAATATACATGAAAACGATATTTTGTTATTGTTTTAATGAAAATGTCTTCCTCAGTAATATAGTTGATTAGTTTTCCATGTACTTGAGATGAATTCTTACATCCATGTTCTGTCCAATATTCCTTCATGGAGACACAAATCCTGCCTTGGCATTAAGAAAGAAATCATTTAATGTTTATTAATTAGAACTGGTCTTTTGCCAAGTAACTTATCACATTTTTGAAAAATGTTGACCTGACCCAGTGCTGTCTTGCAGTTGACCCAGGAAATATCTATTTAAGGGAGTATGTATTGATGGTAAATAAGCCAGACCATAATTTATAATGACTTTATTTCAGGAATTGTTTGCCTATGGGAAAAGAATCCTTCAGTGTGAATTCAAAGTGTCACTACCAGAATCTTCAAATCAACCCAGATGAATTAGAAAAATGATTTTATATCTCAGCTTTTCCAAGAGAACAAACTAAAAGAACAATTTAGACACATACATAATAAACTGTTACTTATTCCAATGTGATTTGCAGGCCACTGTTAAATTTTTTCCCTCAAAAACAACACCAAAAAAACTACATTTAACTTTCCTTGCACAGTATCTTAAATTTCACCATTATGGAGACCCTTTGGCTAATGAATCCCAATGTTTTCACGTGCATCTATGTACTCATTAGTGACATTAACACATTAGGTACTTTTAATTCACTTTCAACCAGGTCTTTTTGATCCATCTCTGAGGGAAATTTATAACATAAGAAGTTAAAGGTTGTAAGGAAAGATACATCAGAATATAAAACATTACTCTAAGAAGGGTAGGTTTTAGTGAGAGTCCAAATTTGGAGCTGAGAAGTTGAAAGTATACTCAGATTAATAATACCCTGGAAAGTAAACTGGTAACATCTGTTTAAATGGCTCTGGGACAGATCTAGTGGGAAATGATACAGCCAAGAAATGAAAACTTGAAGCATGGGCAGGGGAGGAGGCAATAACACTACAGTTGCTCTGTGTTCAGTTGCACGAGGGCAGCACTTTGCAAACAAGCATGTGCACTAATGTCCTGGAGGGGCAGGGTTACTGAAACACAAATTATTGGACCCCAAAGTGGGCTTTTGACTAAGCAGGTCTGGGGGCAACTTGAGTATCTGCTGTTGATGTTGATACTGCTAGCCTGGGGCTACACTTTAAGAATAACTAGTCTGCACTGTTGGAAGCCATTGCATTATGTTGAGATTAAGAGAACATATAGTTGACAAGCCTATTACCTCGAACTCTTTGATGCAAATTGGACACTTTCATCCTGTTCTTGGATCGATAAAGTAGAAAGCCCCATATAATAATATAATTGTGCTATAGCACAAGGAGCTCTGAAATGTTTTACAGAAATTCTTGGACTACATTTGCCAGATTTAGCAAAATAAAAGTAAAGTCTATAAAAGTATAGCTAATGAATCTCACCAATGTGTACATCGACAAGAAATTAATTTGAAAAAGTAACTATTGGTAAATAGCAGAAAGATCGGTAGAAAGAAGGGAGCAGAGAGTGAGGGAGGGGGAGAGAAGAAAAGGTACTGGAGACTGAATTAGAACAAGATATATTCCATGCTTTTATAATTATGTCAAAATGGATTCTACTGTCATGTATAATAAAAAGAACCAATAAATAAAAATAAATAAATAGATAAAATTATATCTAGCTATATATTATATAACTACAGGCAGGGGAGGATTGTAAAAGAATAAACATGAATAGAGTAAAATAGTAAATATTTATTGATATATTTTATATAGATATGCATATCTAGATAAATAGATATAGATAGATATGTATATATAGATATGTCTCAAAGATAAATTTATTCTGAGTATGTACCATGCAATATTTTACAATATTTAACTGAAATTCAAATTTCATGAATCATTCTGCATTTTGCCTGTTAAATCTATCTGTCTCTGACTTAAGCAATGTGAGAAAGCCTCTGGAAAAATAGAGGCCAATGATTCCATGGCCTTAATCAGAGCTATAGAGAGACTATAACAATGATTTCAGAAACACAATAGGGCTGAATATGAGTACTCTGAATCTATCTCTCCAAAATAAATGATATTCAGTTCTGTTTAGCAGGATGATATAGTAATAAGGCCATGAGAGACAGTGGCCCATAATTCAGTAGAAAGAACAAAAGAAATAAAGTGATTGGGACTAAATCCATGCCACACCTCCGGCACTCCATCACCTTGACCATGTTCTATAGTAGTGTTAAGAAATCCAAGTAGCAGAATAAGGGAACAGCGGGAAGCTGAAAGCATTCCCTATTATAAGCCTGCATTATCCTGCACACAGTAAGCAAAACTCTAGGTACTTTTAAAAAAATGAATATACCACTGTGAGACTCACCTTCATATATCTCCACAAGACACTAATTAAAAAATAACTATAAATGAATAAAAGAAAGGTCAGTAGAGCAAAGAAAAAGGAACAGGGAGAAGCAGGAGGGAGGGAAAAGGAGAAGTACTGGGGACTGAATTAGAGCAAATTATATCCCATGCTTGGATAATTATGTCAAATGAACACTAATATTAGGTATAACTAAAATGAACTAATAAAAAATTAAGGTCCAAATCTGCATCATGTGTGAATAGGCCCCGACTTCCCTAATGAGACCCCTAAAGAAATAAAATCAAGAATTAATAAATAAATGGAATGGACTCAAACTAAAGAGCTCCTTCTCAGGAAAAGAAATAATCAATGAGGTGAAGAGAGAGCCTACATTAGGGTAGCAAGTTTTTGCCACACACACACATCAGATAGAGCACTAATCTCCAGGATATATAAAGAATTCAAAAAACATAACACCAACCAACAAACAAACAAACAAATAACCCAATCAATAAATTGGCTAAGGAGCTGAACTGTGAAACTGTGGTATAAAAAATGTTTAATATCTCTAGTAATTAGAGAAATGCAAGTCAAAATTACTCATATTTCATCTCATGCCATTCAAAATGGCAGTATCAATAATACAGATAACAATGAATGTTAGCAAGGATGTGGGGGAAAAGGCACACTTATACACTGCTGGTGGAACTGCAAATTGGTGCAACCAATCTGGAAAGCAATATGGATATTCCTTAGAAAACTTGGAATGGAACCACCATTTGACCCAGCTATCCCACTCCTCAGTCTACACCCAAAGGTTTCAGCATACTATCATGATGCAGCCACACCAATGTTCATAGCAGCTCAATTCACAATAGCTAAACTGTAGAAGCAATACAGATGCCCTTTAATAGATGAATGGATAAGAAACTGTGGTGTATATATACAATGGAATATTGCTCAGCAGTAAAAGAGAATAAAATTATGGAATTTTCAGGTGAAGGAATGGAGTTGGAAAATATCACACTAAGTGAAGTAGCCAATCCCCAAAAACCAAAGGCCGAATGTTCTCTCTGATAAGTGGATGCTGATCCATAATGGGGAGGTGGGGAGGCATGGGAAAAATGGAGGAACTTTGATTGGGCAAAGGGGAGGGAGGATGCATAGGGGCAGGAAAGATGGTGGAATGAGATGGACAACATTACTCTAGGTACACATATGACTGCACATATAGTGTGACACTACATCATGTACAAACATAGAAACGTACCGTTATGTTGCAATTATATACAATGAATCAAAATGCATTCTGCTGTCATATATATCTGATTTAAATGAATTAATTAATTAAAAATAAAAGGAAATGAAAGATCTGGAGGAGAAAAGGGGCAAGGTAAGTTTTTCCCAAAAATTCATAACTGAAGTGGCTATACCTCCTACAGGACTGAAGAAACAAAGGTGTGCCATGCTCCCAGGCCCATGGTCACTGCCCATTGGAAATATTGTCATTGGATCTGAACTACTCCCTCTGGAACCAAGGACACAATCTGTGGTAGTTGTTGCTCCTGTCTTCTCTGTTTTTTGGAGTAATGACCACAGCTACCTTAGTAAGCACTGACAGAAACTGAAACAAAATTACTTTTTTTCTCCTTCTAATTTCACTTTAATATTTTCCATTGGCTGGTCATGACAGGAAGCCAGCTAGCAGGGGAATTTGGTCTCTAGCCCTAGGAGGCAGGGAAAGAGTATAAAAGAGTAACATGAAGCTAAGAGAATATAGACACCATTTGGCACAGTGTATTCTCTGCAACTCATTTCCCTACCTCCATTTCTCCCATATTTAAGTTTTCAAACAATAATCTTCAAAACATTGGATTTTCAGCCCACAAAAAATGTTATTTTATAAATATCAAAAGAAATCATTCATTCCTCCCAAAAAGAGCACATATGTAGTCAAATAACTGGCTCTACTATGTTAATTCCACTTCTAGTTTAGTTACGAGCCCATTTAGATATATTATTACCTAAAATTAGATTATACTTCACCTTTCATAATATAGTAATAAAAATAATATATAAAATACATTACACATTATATTATAAAATATATATAATACCTAAAATATACATATATGCATGCACATGTAGACACACACACACACACATATATATATATATATATATATATATATATATATATATATATATATCTCACAAGCAGATAGGAAAAATACAAGTACTCACTACTGACCTTATTTTTGTAACTAGCCATGAGGACATAGTTGATTCTCATGACTTGCAAAGTCTATGACCTCTTCCATATTCCTTCTGCCCCAGCCAATACATCAGCCAGTTAGTGTTTGTTAACTGTGCATTATGCTAAATGTTTATTTCTGAAGGTTCTGATTACATATTGTCCCTGCTTTTATTGGGTTTATATTACCATCTGGTAAGGCTTAGTACTATACACAGAAGTATTCAGACACAACCGAGAGAATTTCCTGGGTATATTAGTTCTTTCTGCCTCTCTTGTGCAGCAACATCCTATTTCCACTTGTTTCAAAGAAAGTAAATGACAGCCCATATAGTGATCCTATCGCCTTCCTCTTCATTCAATGACATGAAGAATTCAAAATAACTAGGTGGGATTCTCAACTTCACTTCTACTGAAAGTAATATTATGATCCTTACAAGTCTGCCTCCAGGGATCTAATATACCTAAACCACAAAATCTTACAATTGTAGGAATGAGAAGCCAACATTTGTTTGTTGTTGCAGCAATAAGGGACAGCAGCCACTTTAATTCCACTGTTGACCTCTAGGCTCCTGTGTTCTTGCCGTGAGGGAAAAGTATGATATATTCAACAAAGGTTCAAAACATCTGTCTTACCCTATAGTAGATCATCAGTCCAAACTCACAAAGGGCTGTCTACACTGGTGTCAAGTGACTCCTCCAGTCCATTCTTCCATTCCATAAGGCCAGCTGGCTCAGAATGACATGCTGCAGGCTATGCATAGTGACTTCCATACAGCAGGGGGACTGCCATCTGACTGCCTTTCTCATACAATTTATTTCTGTGCTGAAGATCTGACTGAGCCCATTCTCCTAGGTAACACTGTTGTTTCATGCTAAAACATCAGTGCCACCACCATTTCTACTGCCATCACTTCGGGGAGATGCCTTCTTTCTCCTCCTAACTCCTCCTAACTCCTCCTAACTCAGTCTCCAGGATTTCTATTGGAAGAACCTAACAGAAATCGGCTAAAACGCAATAAGCAGGTTTTGAGCCCCAATGTTCCAGAATAGTCTATGGAAGGACAGTGTGGAGATGCAGAACAATAAGCACCATATGACAGAGGGCGAGTCCCCAAAGAGTATAAGGATGGCAAAAACAGAGTCGTGATAATGCACTCCTCATCAACCTCACAATGATGATTGATGATTCAAACTAATTCTTTCCTGCTCTATAGACCCAGCTCTTATCAAAGAGAAGGAAATGTCCAATTTCTTATCTGAAGAGCAAAATTGAGTGTTAAGGATAAAAAAGGTAAAAACTATCATCAGTCATCTAAACCTTACCTAGCCCTTAATATGGGCCAGAAAATTTTTCTAGTCACTTTAACCTGTATTGTCACATTGAACTCGCCGTCCTGTAGCTAAGTACTATAATGGTCCTCATCCCAGTGATGAGGAGACTGGGGCATCAAGAGGTTAATCTGTCCAAGATCACCAACAAACAAAAGGCACAGCAGGGATACCCACTTAGCCTGTGTTCCTGTCCTCAGTAACACCACTGCCCTGCCTCTCTGACCTGATCTCACTTTAACATCCAATGGCTCTTGCAGCCTAGCCGACATGCAGTTAGATGGGACTGAATGTAGTGTAACTGTCCCATTGGGCTTTATTAGCAACAAACCCCAATAAATGAGTTAATTAAATTAACATGTACTAGATTCAGAAAATCAACCTCAGCCTGATTTCTTGTTATGCAAAGCTGACTTAAAGCTCAAGTACCATGGAAGGAATGCAGTGGGTGAAGCAGTTCTCTCACCAAAGCTGTACTATGTACCTACTGTTTGATATGGAGTAAGCCCACCCCTTACAGTATGCTTTCCTAAGAAACATCTTCAAATGTGAGATCAGGGGCCTGTAAATCAAACTTCATCTTCCATTCTGTCCCATATGAGAGGAAGCTACCTGAGTCTAACGTCTACATTGCAGAAGAGAGAAAGCCAGAACTTGCCAACATTTTAAAGGAAAATAGACAAGGTCCTTAGCCTATGAAGTCCAAATGATGTTACAGTGACATTTTCTGAGGTCAGACACACATGGAAGCGATATATTAGGGAGCCTTAAGTAAGGGTTTGACTTCTGGTGCCCTTTGTAAAGCCTTGAACACACTTTAATTATCTTTGAGTTATGAATAATATTGAAGCCAATTAGAATAAGGTTATAGTTTCAAGGGTGGACCCATAAAAAGGAGCCTCTGGTTCTCCCAGCAAACACCAAGAGAGCCTTTAGACACAAGAGTTGCTGGTCCTGGACCTATATATAATCACAAGTCTCGGCTCTCCTTGTCCTCAGCTAATAGAAATTGAAGTTGTAATGTGGACATTATTATCCCTTCATGGAAAAAATTAATTAATAATGAATGTCCTGATTGTCCCTTATCTCAGTAATGTATCTGGACCCAAATAAAAGATAAAGCAGTCCTCTGATGAGATCAGTAAGATAGAAACAATGTCCCAAAGGCCCCCTCTCCGAGCTAGGTTGTACCTACTTGTCATTCTGTTCTCCACAGCCCTCATTTGCCTTTATGCTCTTAGACTGAAAGACTACTTCACTTCTGCCATTAGAAGGGAGTTACCGAGGACACTGGCTTCTGTGTGACTTTGATCTCTTTCTCCATTCTTCCTCATCAAATTCCTTCAAGAATTGCTTCGTCTTTCCTTGCCCTTGCCCCAAACCTACATAGCTGCCTCAAAAAGTGACTTCAAATGTGTCGTCAGATCCCTAATTCATTATTCTCCTTCTGGACCTTACAATGCAAAAGAGTCAGGCTGAGAGAGTCTGTTCATGTGTCAGCAGAAAACTTTCAAAGTGTGGGCTAGTTACTCAGGTGCTGATCTTCATCTGTTCTACTCCCCAATGTGCACACATGTTTTGATTTCTTGAGTGAAATCTTAAGGCACACCCTTCAAACCTAACCGCCATCTGCATCCTCACAGCCGGCATCTCTGTGGTGTGACAGGCAAGCACATTATGCTAAGGAGATAATCACAACAATTAACTGAAAAGGTTATAATTCCATCCTGTTTGGTACAGTTGGCCTGTCAAAAATAATTAGGTGAAAATAGATCTCAAATCCCCTTTTCAGAATTGATGGGGAGAAAAATTAGAACAAGAAGAAAGAAAAAAAATGACAGTGAAGAACTTTGAACTTGGGCAAATTAAATGTTCTGAAATTTCACTGTGGCTCAAGCACTACAGAGATATTTAGGTTAGTCTTTCAACTCAGTTAAAGGTGAGTAGCTACTGAATATAAATATTAAAAATATAAGTATTGAAACACTATATATGGATGAATTTCAAGGCTCAAGGGCTGATCAAAAAGATAATCTCTTGATATTCACAAGGAAATGAGAAAAATAGAGAAAAAGTTTTTGTTAACAGTTCTGGATCTTAACCTCCATTCTGCTCAGCCCTGTAATTGATCTGGATCTAGGTATTTGCATTCTGGCATCTTGTCTCTGTTCACCATCAAATTTCCTAAGGAATTTAGAATAACTCACATTACCTTTTTAGTCACCACTTTCATTACTAAAAACAAAAGTCCAACCTAAAGTGATATAGTACTAACAAGTTGTAATAAGATATGATCCTACGAAGAAATTCTCTAAAGCAAAGATGAACAGTCTTCAGCAACAAAAATTTGACTCCATCGCAGCATGATTAATGCCAGGGAAAGAAAGATTTTTTCTATTTGCCACTATTCCTTTTTATTTTCTTTTATTTGTACTGTATGTCTTGCTTTTTACAGATAACCATAAATGGTTGTTATCTTTAAATGTTTGCCCTCAAAAAGCTTTCAGTCTAGCTGTTGATTCAGAATCTACATGCATGACACAATTAGAGAAACAAAAAGAATGAAGTGGACAAAAGATGTGGATCCAAAGACCAGGGTCACAAAACCTGGCTCATCCAAGAATGAAAAAAATCTCTGCAGTTATGTCATGAAAACTCAAGAATTTCATGCAATGTGTGTTCTCACTCTAAAGCAAGCTGTATGTATTTTATTCAGATAAAATTGGACTCCCTGAGAGTGTGGAAGATCATGAAAATACAGGATAGACATTGCAGACACAAAATGTGTCAACAGCATCTCTCCTTATGTGATATTTTTTTATATCACCATAAAACACACCCAAAATTTTCCACAAAGAACCTGAGATTTCACTGTTGCTTTTGAATTTACTCTTCAAAGATTTCCCCATCATGCTTTTTATGGATTTCTTTCTTCTTTTTTTAATCAAATAACTATTGACAGAAACATATTCTCTTATTTTCACTCTCTGAGCCCATTTCTGTATTTGAGCTGTTTTATTAAACTGTTTCTCATGATCACTACAAAAGTAAACACTGCTTAGCACAGCTGCACTCCATGGCACCCTGAGTCGCTCTGTGCAATGTCTGGCTCACTCACACACCTTCCCAGGAGGCTGGTATCCTGTTGGCACATGCAATGATGTATTCAAGGACCCAAGGACCCAAGTTCTTTCCATCTTTCCTTTCTGCTACTCTCAGCAGGTATACATCACCCCCAGATTGGATCTGCTTCTGTTTGTGAGATGGAAGTTCCCAGTTCCTAGATGACACCTACAAACAAGAAAATGCAGAACAGAAATTATAGCTAAGGAGTTGTTAGGAGAAATTTTTTTTGCTATTATTTTAATAGACTTTTCATTTCTTGCCCATAATAACAGACACAGAAATAAAGAGTTGATCTCCTCTGCTTCGTGTTCTTCACATGACATCTTGAAATTTGGCTGCTATGTCAGAGCCTTAAGTAGAGCTCCAGTTGGAAGAGGTAGCCCACATGTTGAGGAGGGAGAAAGGGAGCATAATCCCCAATCATTCTCACCAATATTGACAACTGACCTCCCACAACACTTTTAAATTTTCTCTTTCAATTTTATTGTCTAAGATTTTGTCTTAATGTCAAATTCTCACCAAAAAATTAATGATATTTTCCCAATAATATATGAATTGTTCATACTCTAAAGGAATTATCAGGATTTAGAAAGAAAACAAGACATTTTTGTTTCAACCAGGATATCACAACTTTAGTACTATAGACATTTTCACCCAGATAATTCTTTGTCATGGTGTGTGGCACTATGCAGTATAACAGAATATTTACCAATATGCCTGGCCTCTATCTACTAGATGCCAACAGAATGCATCACTCATCTGTGACAATCAAAACTTCTTCTGGATTGCCAGGTATCCTCTAAAAGACTATATTGTCCCCATGGGAGAGCCTATGTTAGTCAGCATTTTATTATTGTGACCAAATACCAACAAGAACTAATTCAAAGAGGAAAAGTTTATTTTGGCTCATGGTTCCAGAGTTTTAGGCTCTATTGGACAAGCTCATTGCTCTGAGCCCCAGGTGAGGCATAACATCAAGGAGTGCAGATGTGGTGGTCGAACACTGCTCCTTCTATGGCAGCCAGGAAACAGAGAAAGGGGTGGGTGAGAAGGGGCCACAGAGACGATGCACATTTCCAGGGAATGCCCCCAGTGACCCACCTCCTGGAGCCACACCCCACCTGCCTACAGTCACCACTCAGTTCATCCAGGACGGCCTGATTAGGCCTGATTACAGCTCTCACAATATCTTGGCATTAACACAGGAACTTTAGGGAGACGCCTCATATCCAAACCATAACAGAACTTCTGGTCCAAATCTATCATTTTATAGACATGCCAACTTAGGCTCAGAGCATGAAGTGATTCTCAAAAATACATAGTTTTGATATAGTAGAAGGGAAAAGAAACCCATGTGCACTAATTTTCAACATGTGTTCACTATGTAGCAACTTTTTATCTATAGACCACTGTGATTGATAAATTAATGATAAAGCAACAATATATGGATGAAATAATCAAAATATTATATTAGGTTTAGCTGTGAGTGACCAAAACTCAACATAAGAGAGTTTCAAACAAGATGCCTATTTTCAGTGTAATTCCAGGCCTGATAGGGTGGTCTGATTATCCAGACCCAGGCTTCTCTCTCCCTGTTTTATGAGGCTAAAAATACAATTTCTGCTTCAAAGTCCAAAATAATGTCTCTAGCTTGCCATCATATCCTTATGGAATCAGAAGACAAAAGAGGCAGGAACTATGTGAGGTGCTTCCTGCCCCTAAGGATGTACCACATTTACTGCTCCATTTCTCCTTCCAGGGATCAGAATCTAGCTACAAGGAAGGACAAGAATGGTAGTCTTTATTGGGGACAGCTACCTGTCCTGCTAAATTAGTTGTTCTATTACTGAAGCAAATGAGCAAGATATTAGGGGACAATCGTTGTCTCCAATACGAAGACCCAAGGACAGGAAAGATAGGACAGGAGAAAGGAGTGTGAAGGAGACAACAAGGGAAAGGAAAATCATAAATGTAAATTTCCTGACATCCAGTAGATGACTCAGTAAAATGAGTGTTCTTTCCTCTTTCAATCCTCCTTTCCTGACTGTGTAAGTGGTTACTGAAGTGCAGAACAGATGCAAAACCTAAATGCATTAAAATTAAGTGCAACGTTTCTGGTATTTTTACTTAGAATGAGGAGATAGATCTTCTAGTTCTCTATTTCTGATAGAACTTCCACGCTGAGACATGAGTACTAGTTGGGTTTTTTTATTATTATTATTCTGGAATTGTATTCTGCTGCTGTGTGATATTAATTGATCATGTCTGCTGGGTTTACAGCTTTGACTTCTAAGCTGGTTACCCAGCCGAGCTGCAGGAGCGACATATTATTATTATTTTTAAAATTTCTTGTTCATTTCACAGCAGATGGGTTAGGAAATATGTTGCCTGACAGATGGCTTATTAAAAAAGTTTTCTGGTCAGTCACAACCAATGTGGATTTTTGTTTACAAGACTGATCATGCCCTAGAAGTTTGAATTTGGTGAATTTCCTGAACCATTTACATTGTTTTCCACTACTACAACTATTTTTTTTTAAGTTTCACATTTATGATGAACTATTTTTTTTTAAGTTTCACATTTATGATGAATAATTTCATTTAAATTTAAGATACACAAGGTATCAAGTAAAAACGATTCATTTATTTATTTATTCATTTTAAAAGTTTTCAGTATCAGGTGTTGCTCTAAATGTTGAAATATATTGCAAACTACTAGAAGCAAATGAGAGAATAAGACTTACCTATGCATTATTTCCTTTAGAATATGCTCCCCAGCAGTCTAGTCAGAGGATGTAATCTTTCCTCTGAATGCACTTGGCACTATACACTTAATTTTATATCATACTTTTCTCTAGAGAATCAGAAATCCTGGTTTCCTTACCTGTCCCCCCTCTTCATTTGTAAGCTCTTTGAACAGAAGAATCAGCTTAGTTACCTTCAATTCTCTGAATATTGCATTCAACAAAAGTCAGTGAGCGAATTTAAAATAAAAATAACCAGAAAATTCCGATTGTATTTCATTTAATTCGACAAATCCACGAGCAATTGGAATTTACATTAACTTATTCAAAGAATGGAAATAATGTAGATTAGAAAAGCCACAGAAAGCATCAGGAAAAAAGCAAGGAGAATCTTTATCCAAAAAGACATTGATTGTCTTAGCAGGAATCCTTCTTACTACTATAATTGGCTTCAACCTGGGTGTTAACATGAAATGTCACGGAGGAGATGACTCTGAGATAGTTCATTCCATTTTCAACTAGTGAAATTATACAACATTTGCAACTTTTAAGAGTTGGCTCTTGAGAAGTTACTGTTTTCTAAAGAAATGCCTGTGCAAGAGATATCTGCTTGAGTGACTAATGCTTTCTTTTTACTCTCTTGGCTACGCCGTCCTGGGATGGATGAATTCACCCTGGCTGACAGGCTGGCAGTTCTATGGCTGCAAATGTCACTGTGAGATAGATTTGATCAGCCGAGACTTCACAGTGACCTGGTAGGAGATGAATTAGGAATATGAAATTGTAAGTTACTTTGTCTTATAACAAAACCCGTATTTAAGCCAGCTGAAATATTTATGCAAATTTAGCACATTTTGCAGACATTAAGTTTAGCTGTTGAAATTTAACCTAAAACGGCTTCAAAACCCAGTGCTCCTATTCTTATTTTCTAGAAAACTAGATTGTTTCACTCCATGTCATATTCTAACAAAATATTATTAAAAACATTCAGAATTAGGAAAACTGTATTGTGCACTGTGATTGTATGGATATGTTGTCGAGTGCAAGCATTAGAACATTAGAGCAAGCCAATGTGAACATATGCCTTCTTTTCTTATTTCCATAATATTCTCTTTGAATTTTACTTAAAATTGACTATTAAGATAGACCTTGGGGCTGGGATTGTGGCTCAGTGACAGAGTACTTGCCTAGTGTGTGTGAGGCACTGGGTTTGATCCTCAGCACCACATATAAATACAAAAAATAAAGTCCACTGATAACTAAAAAATATATTTTATAAAAAAATAAAAAGATATACCTTGTACTTTATCTGTTTAGGTGACATTTCCAAGGAAAATTCTGGCACTGTTCTCTAAAATGGTCTACCCCAAAAAGCTGACCTACAGTCTTCCTCATTTATTTCCTCTTTGCTAATTGCTTTCCTACCACTCTTTCTCTTCAATAGATATTTATGGCACTTTTCTGTACACAGCCCTACCTTGGCTCATGAGAAAAATATAACACACAGGTAGCCTTTCTGAGTCAATCTTATCCAGAATATTAACTAAAATATAGTCTTTTGCTCCCAAAATAGTGAAGACAAAGAGACTCAAAGCATTCACAATTCTAAGAGGCACACAACTGACCCCGGGGAGACATCATGTATAGGGCACTATGAAAGGTCATGCACAAGCTCTGCTCCTCCATCTCTGTCACTGCCCATCTCCCATCCCATTCTTTATTTAAAAACTAGCATAGCTAGATGAGCAATAAAATTGTAGCAATGTGTTATCAGCTATGTGCAACTGCTAGAGCTTTACCTTGCTCCCCCCAAGGGGGAGAAGACAGAGTGCTTCTTCCTTCACCAAGGGACATGAGAAAAGCTCCAAGAAATTTCATTTGCAGAGACTGGTGCTATCCTCAAGGTCGGTGACTGACATCTTATTCCCTGATTTGATATTTATGCAGCAGACTTGCTGACCTTCCTTCTAAACTTATGTGAGCAGCAGAAGAGCAAACACAGAGAAAAGCTGACAGGGCAGAGATGAGATTGACCCTTTGGACTAATATGTGTGGGTTTCCAATGTCAAGCGGACCCTGTGCAGAAGTATAGCTTGAGTTGTAGAGCTCCACTTAAGAGATGAACATCTGTATAGAAGAATCTTGATGATGAGGTGAAGTACTCTGCAGGAGTAGAAAAGGCTCAGCAATGTCAAGCCAGGATCTCCCTGGGACCCGTGTAAGGGAGGTGGCTCCTCCAAGGGTTCCCTGAAGAGTTCATGTGTAAGCCCCACAGGAGAGCTAGCATTTAGAATTTAGCCATACAAAGGGCATTCTAACCAGTGAGGTTCAGCCAGAAACATAGCGACCTTTAAGTGAGAAAAACTAGTAGATGGCCAGTTACCTTAACTAAAGCACTGCCATGTCTTCTATTTCTTCTTCCACATGGCCAACTACAGAGGACAGATCAGAAGTGAAAATAAAAGAATAATAAAAGCAGAGGTGATTTCCTACACTACAAAGGGTAAAGTGGAAGAATCCTGAATGAGCAGATCATTCCCCCATTTCCCCTGAAGTCTCTTGGTCTATAAGGCATCCCAGAATTCCACTGTAGATGAAGTAGAGGAGATTGGAATTTAAATTACCCTGGGTGAGAATGGACTTTGATTTTATAATACCAAGACATTTTTAAAATTTTATTTTTTACTTTAAATCAATAAGCCATTCATATGTTGCAAAATCCCAATGACAAGATATTATCCCATTCCATCCCTTCCATTCCCTATAGTTACAACTTATATTCAATTCTTATATGTCTTATATAAAAGGAAAAGATTACTGTATCTTTGATAAAATATCCATTTGTCTATTCTATCATACACAAAGTTATATTTGGTATGATATCTATGGCTGTACATCTTGCTCCTTTTCTCATCAATTTCTTATGCAAATTTTTTCACATTGGAGCAGAAAGAACACTCATTTTCTTTTATGTTTGTATGATATTACATGGAATGGATTTGTGAGATTTTTTTAACTACACTTAACATTTTAAAATTTACAAGTTTCTAAAAAAGTATTAGATCTATAAGATATTATTTCAGATTTGACAAATCATGATTACAAATGGTTATTTGAAAAACAAAAGTGAAGTTCATATTTTGCCAAGTTCTGGTTGTTTAACAAAAAAGTTTTTCCATTAAAATCTATATGGGCTTAGCCTCATATATATGAAAGCTCATTTAGATATTGCATAATCATCTCCAACTGAGCAAATTTAAAACTGAAATAATTATTTTCCTCCAATAACATGTACATATTTATCCTATAATTTCCCTTTTAAAACAGGGAAAGGTTAATATTGATACCTACTGAAGAAAAATGTCATGAGTCCATCTAATTCTCCCTGGTAAAATCTGTGCTGGTAGGATGGTTGACTTTGAGGCAAGTAAGTCAGAGGGCCCCAGTACTAGGGTACTAGGGGGTATGTTTCATCTCTCTCTCTCTCTCTCTCTCTCTCTCTCTCTCTCTCTCTCTCTCTCTCACACACACACACACACACACACACACACACACACACACAAACACACACACACATACACAAGACATCCTGAAAATTTCTACTATAAATCATGTAGAAAATCATGGTAAACAAAAAACATACAAACAAGCAAAATAGCATTTTCTCAAAGAGGAAGTTGAAAAACAAAGCAACAGAGTGGTAAGTGTGAACTGTACTAATAACAAACCTTTTCTGAGAGAATTTTGCAGATATCAGTGACAAACACCAGCAGTTCTCAAACCTCAGTGTACATCAGCATCACCTGGATAACTTTTAAAAACATTCATGACTGGGACCCAAGGTCAGTTTCTGTTTCAATAGGCCTGAGTAGGGTTCATAAATTCCCATTTCTAACAAATTCCTTGGTGACATAGATGCTACTGGTTCAGGCAACACCCATTGAGAACCGGTGAAATGAGAAATGTTGAATTAGATGATTCTCTCTCTGTTACTATTAATAAAATACATGTATCCTTTGGAGAGATTGGTTCCAGGACCCCCATAGATATGAAAGTCTAGACACTTAAGTCCCTTATATAAAGTAGAATAGTATTTGCATATAACCTACACATATCCTTCATTATATTTTAAATCATCTCTAGCTTGCTTATGGCTACATAAAACATAAATGTTCTAAAAATTGTTTTTGTACTATATTTTTCAGAGAATAGTTATTTTTAAAACTTATGAACATGCTCAATACCAATGAAAATTTTCTTTCTGAATATTTTTTACCTACAGTTGTTTGAATCTACAGATCTGAAACCCAATGATTATGGGGGGTGGGGGGCTGGCCACACTGATTACTTGAAAAGATAATAAATCTTAACCTAGGAGACAAACGAGTCTTAACTTAGATCTTAGGGAAGAGAACTAGGATTTAGAAAAAAGTATTATGTAAATTGTAAGTTAGAAACTTCACAGAAACAAATGTTGAAGATTTTCACCAAAATTGTTTTAAAAATATTTATTTTCTATTTTTATTTTATTATTAACTATAGCCTTCAAGCTATATATTATTTCTCTAAACCTATTCATTCTGAAACTGTTAATGTCTATCTTCCTATGACCCATTTTCCCCTAATCCACCACTACTAAATTTTGTCTTAGTCTTTGTTTCCGTGCATTGTTTTGTTTTGTTTTTTGATTCAACATATAAATAAGGCAGTGTTTTCTTTCTATAACTTGCTTATTTCACTTAGCATTATGTCTTCTAGATTTCTTCATGTTGTTACAAATTTCAAGAACTCCTTCCTTGTTAAGGTTGCATTAGATTTAATTCTGCATATAAAACATGGTTTCTTTATTCATCCACTGATGGACACTTCAGTTGTTTCCATATCTTGACTATTGTGATTGACTATGAAACAAGCCTGGGTGTGCAGATATCTTTATGGTTGGAACTCTATTTCCTTTAGGGTAACACCAAGTAGAGTGATTTCTGGGTCATACATTAGTTATATTTTTAATATCTACAGAAACACTTATTCTATTTTTCATAGTAGTCATAACATATATATTTCCACCAACAGTGTATGAGGATTCACCTTTCTCTGCATCCTTATCAACATTTGTTAACTCTTATTTTGTTTAATTAGTCATCCAAAATCAAAGGGAGATTAGAAGGGACCAGAGGGTAAGAGGAGGGAAGGAAGGAGGGTAAGGGAATGACATTGGACAAATTATATTGTTATATTGTGTGTGTATACAGATATGTAAAAAACAAATTCCATCATTATGTACTGCCGCAGCCCGGCTGGCTGGGCAAAATAACCGGGGGGTGACGAACAACTTGTGTACATTGATACAGCAGGAGTGGGTGGGAGCCGTTTATTGTAGGACAGGAGGGGTATATATACATTACACACAGCTTATCTTAATTAGCATAAACTAGATACAGCATTCAACCAATAAGGAATCTCCACACTTAATGTCTCGCTGGTGTTACTTCACAAACCACTCCCTCTGGCAAAATGCCAGGCGCCACCTTGACTTGTTTACAGACCCTAACAATGTACAACTAATGTACCAATAAAAAAATATGAAAGAGGGGGAGAGAAATCAGTCATTCAAATAGGTATAAAGTGATAGCTCATTTTGGTTTTTGTTTTGTGTTTTTTTAATTAATAATGGTGAGCATGTTTTCAAGTATATACTGGTGGTTTGTATGTTTCCTTTGGAGAAATATCTGTTCAAGTCCTTTGCACCGTTTAAAATTAGATTATTTGGATTTTACTGTTGTATTGTAGGAGTTCCCTGTTTATTTCAGAAGTCAATCTCTCATCAGATATGGACTTTGCAATCACTTCCTCCCATCTTACAGGAGGCCTCCTCTTTCTATTGATTGCTGCCTTTGTTTCTCCTTACACTCATCTGCCTGTTTTATGGCATCACTCAGGTCCCTGATGATCCTTTCATTCCTCTTTATTCTTTTGTTGTTGCTATTCCTCTAATTAGCTAGTTTGAGTTCTTCCACCTGAGATTGTGCTGTTGCAATGCTGTGCTGAGTTTTTCAGAACAATCATTGTATTCTTCATCTCCAGAATTTGTTTGGGTCTTTTTTATTACTTCCATTTATTTATTAAACCTCTTATTTTATCAATGCATTATTTTCCTGATTTCATTTAGTTATCTATCTGTATTTTCTTATGTCTTCTTTTTTAACTTTTTAAGATTATTGTTTCGAATTTTTCCCAAGTAATTCATAAATATGCATTTCTTTGGGTTGGTTTCTGGTGAGTTTCCTTTAGAATCATCATGTTTTACTCAACTCTCCAGTCTCTGGTTCTTTTTTATTTGTGTATCCTCACATTACTCTCTATGCATCTGAAGTATACAGTCTTAGGTAGATTTCATATCACTGGATATTAGGGTTAGGACTAAGCATCTTTTCCAGTCTTTAAAGAATGGTTAGGCACGTTGAGCTTCTGGTAGGTGCCTGGATAGTTGAGATTACGTTCAAGATCAGTCAAAAGAGATAAGAAATGGTCCACATGGTTGGAGCTGTGTCTGCAGTGGGGATTGTGATTTTTAGGCCTCTTACCAGGGGATCTAGTGGGCAAGGATGCTGGTCCCTTGGTGGACTAGACTATCTTCAGGACCTTGGTCTATAGGGATGAGGGGTTTGTTTCAGGGCTGCAGATAACAGGACTATAACTGAGTTTGTAGTTATGATGACTCCCTCTGGGTCTTTGGAACCCTCTAGGATTTTAGGTGGACCCATTGGCAGATAGTAATCCCCAGCCCATGGCTGAGCAGGACAGAAGCTGAGCTGCAGGGCTGCTTCAGGCTTGCAGTGGAGACCTACCCAGATCTCTCAGTGAGTGTGCCTCTTCTGTGTTCCTGTATCACTAAAGGGACACAGTCCACCCCTAAGATGGGTTGAAGTCAAGTTTCAGAGCTGTTTCTTGGCTCACTTCTAGGAATCTAACCCAAGACATAATTGGCCAAGGCTCCTCCCAGGTCCCTGAGTGGGTAGCTCTGGTAGCAGGACCCATGGTGAAGGAGCTGTGGCTGAGTCTACAAATGGATGCACTGTTTCCAAGTCTACAAGTAGAGAGCCTGTCATCTGAGTGCACTTCTTTCCTTTTCAAAGACCCTTCTAGGTCTTGAGCTGCATCAGGATTCCACAACCAAATGTCAGATCCTAGTATCCCACAGGGGTACTTTTCTTCATAGATAAAAATGAAATTATGGTTGCTGGGTGAGAGGATACAAGCAGAAGACCTTTAATTCTGTTATCTTGCTTCTGGGACTTTGAGGAGGGGACTTGAAGGTTCTCTGTTGTCCTGATCCAGCCTCAATCTTAGGTAGATTTCATATCACTGGATATTAGGGTTAGGACTGAGTAATACTGCATTTTTGCCTGTGTCAAACAAACTACTCCCTGAGGTCTTAGGCTAGTCCTCTGCAAATCAATATTTCCTGCTCTTCCTGAGAAGTACCAGACTTAAAATGACATTATCCCAGGAAAGTTTTCTGTTCCTTTTTTCACCTTTCTAAAATTATACCTAAGAACAGAACTTGGTTTTCTTTTATATAGAGAGAGCGACATATTTTCTAGTTGCTGGAAGTGAGCCCCAGCAATCTCAGTTTTAACAAGCCCCCTGGGTGATTCTGACACACACTAGGGTAGATCATAGATTCTCAATGGAAAAATATTGCCTAGAAGGATGTGAAAATTGTTTCTTGGAAGAGAAAAAATCCTTAGATATTAAAATGCTTACATTAAAGTTATATCAGAGCTAAAAAAAAAACCAATCTTGTTCTGTAGTATTTAATTTCATGAGAAAGGGAAATTTAAAAAAATTTAAATCTTCTTATGGGAGCCTAAGAAAATAAGGAATATTAAGGCACATCAAGGAGGCAAGGAATCATTGAAACCTTTTGTAGATGAAAAAAATAGCCTTGACCTGGGCTCTTAAAAAATGGTTAGGACTTGGAAAAGCAATGTAGAAAAGGACATGAATTCCACGTGATATGCCAGTCCAATTCCATTATCACTGACCTGAGCAACCAACCATCCTCTGAGAACTGGGTACAAGAGTCAAGATGGGGCAGAAATCTCATTTTAAAAGTTATGGGGTTGACATAAAAGACTAGAAGTAGCCAGATGCACTGGTGAACTCCTGTAATCCCAGGCACTCAGGAGGCTACAGCTGGAGACATACAAGTTCTAGGCCAACCTCAGCAACTTAGTGAGACACTGTCTCAAAATAAAAAATAGAAAGGGCTGGAGATGTAGCTCAATGGTAGAGTGCCTCTGGGCCCAATTCTCAGGACCACAAACAAACAGAAAGACCAGTAATAGTTGCCTTCTCAGGAGTGAATACTCCTGTAAAATTCTAGTTTAAGTAAAATTCTAGTTTAAGCAGATGAGTGAATAAGGGTAGCATTTATCCTAAGTGCTTATATGAATTCCACTACTGAAATCAAGGCACTACTAGTTCAGGATTTAGAGAAATCAGAATAAGTTTGGGAAGTGAAGTCCAAGAATAAGTGAGGAAAAAGGATTTGGAACATATGAGAGGGAGAAGCAAAAGTTATTTGGGATACTAGTTGCCTGGTATGATGGATGTGCATATGTATGATGTATGTTCAATGAGTGCAGAAATGGACTTGCAGTCGTTATTAGTGTTCTATTCCATTCACAAGGGCAGAGTTCACAAGGGGGCTTATTTATTATTACATCTCCAGCCACAAGCAGATAATAGGTATTCAGTAAATATTTGCCAAAAAAAATTAAATCTAGCTCTGGGTAGAATAGTTGTTGCTATACTTTAAAAGGATATCTTCTAAGTCCATGTATGTTAACCTTGTGGGACATAGTACATTTTACAATATAGTGAAATTTGCACATGTATATAGAAACATCTGGTTTATGTATAATTTCAAGGAATCCATGGTTTCCTAGAATAACCACTATTACAAGCAGTAAGAGGCTTTGATAATTTCCAAGTAATGGTTTCCAGTTGGTTAATATGAAAAACAAATAAATAACAACCCCATGGACTGATTCTGTCTTTCAAGGAGTATTTAAAATTGGTGTTCATCAGGCCATTTCCTTGCCTATCTCCCAGAATAGTAGTTTGTAGGCTAAACAACAGAAAGCAATATCCAGAGTTTTTTACCAAAAGAAAGAAAGAAAGAAAAAATCAGGGGCTCAGAGTAATTTTTGACAATCAGTGATCACCGATTTATAAAATCAATTTTGTGATCAGGCTTTCCTTGAAAATCCAGCCTGTCTCTCCTTTCCTGGAACAAAATGATGTCCTAGAATTCAACCAGTGAAATTTCTATCCTAGAGTTTTACAACCATATGATTTTTTTTTAGACAAGCCTTCCTGTGGTAAAATTGATATATAAAGAATTGCACAAGGGCTGGGTCTATAGCTCAGTGGAAGAGAACTTGCCTAGCACAAGTGAAGCCCTGGGTTCAATCCTTAGCATCACATAAAAATAAACAAATAAATCAAAGACATGTTATCCATCTACAACTACATTTAAAAAAAAAAGAATTGAACGTATTTATTGTGTACAAGGTGATGGTTTGGACATATGCAAATGCCTGTAACCCCACAATCAACATAACAGAGATATCCAACACCTCCTTGTATCCTTTGAGATTTTGTGTTTGTTGTGGGGGAGTTAAAAAAACGTAAGATGAGATACATCCTCTCAACAGATTGTACACTATACTGTATTAAATGTAGAAATTATGTTGTAGAGCAGATCTCCAGAACCTATTTAGCCTGCATAACTGAAACATTATACTCATTAAATAACATCTAACGATTTCCCCAAATCCACTCCCTGGGAACCAATTTTGTTTTGCCTATTTCTATGAGTTTGATATTATAGATGCTTCATATAAAAGGAATCATGCAGTTTGTCCTTCCATGACTAGCTTATTTCATTTAGCTGAATACTCTCTAGGTTCATAACAGATGGCCAGGATTTCCTTCCATCTAAGGCTGAGTAATTTCCTGTTGAATGCACATCACATTCTCTTCAACAACCAATTAATATTTAGGTTTTTCTATATCTGAGAGACAGTGAAGAGTGCTACCACAAACACAGGAGAGCAAATACTTCTTTGAAATATTGATTTTAAATCTTTTAGATGTATACACAGAAGTGAGATTGTGAAATAATAGAGTAGATTTATTTGTAATTTTTTGAGCAACCTCCATACTATTTTCCAGAATTGCAGTACCAATTTACATTACCCACCTACCAGGGTATCCTTTTCTCCACACTTTCACCAACTCATGTTTATCTGTCTTTTTCATAGTAGCCATCATAATATGTGTGAGGTGATATCTCATTGCAGTTTTGATTTGCAACTTCATCATAACTAATAATGGTAATAATCTTTCAAGGATCTGCTTTCCAATTGAATGTTTCCTTTGGAGAAATATCTGTTCAAGTCCTTTGCTAATTTCTAATTGTCATATAAAAAGTCTGTATTTTATGGGGTCCCTTGTGATGCTTTGATACATGTATACGTATGCGATGTCCAAATTATCTTGCTAAATTTTAGTTAGATTATGTATTTGATATTCAATTTTAGGGGTTCTGTATATATTTTGGAAATTAATTTCTTAGTAAGGTAATTAGTTAGTAAATATTTCTTTCCATTCTAACAAGTTATCTTTTTTCTGATAATTATTTCCTTTGCTATGCAGAACTTTTAAAAAATAATTTATTTCATCATACTCATGTAATTTTGCTTCTGTTGTCTGTGATTTTAGTGTCATACCCAAGAAATCATTGCCAGCGCCAATGTCAAGAAGCTTTTCCTCTGTGTGTTCTAGGACTTTCACAGTTTGAAGTTTGTGTTTAAGTCTTTATTTTATTTGAGTTTACTTTCTTTTGTGTATAGTCTAATAAAAGAGTTCAATTTATTATTTTGTATAAGGATGTTCATGCTAGTGACAAGTTGGAAAAATTACAGTAGCCTTTTAGTATACTTTGAAGTCAGGAGGTATGATGCCCACAGCTTCATTCTTAATAAAATCATTTTATATCCTATGTGACTTTTAGAATGGTTTCTTGATTTATGCAAAAAAAAATTAAATGCTATTGAGATTTTCTTGAGTATGGAATTGACTCTGTAGATGTCTCTGGGTAGTGTGGACTTTTTAACAATGTTATGTCCTTCAATGGATGTGGAAGTTTTTTTCATTTATTTGTATCTAATTTCTTTCTTGTGGTTTTTATTGTGTTTCTTTCACCTCAGAGTTTTAGTTTATTTTTAATATTGTATTCTTTGTAATACCATAATAAATGGAATTTTCTCAATTTTTTTTTCCAATGACTAATTGGAAGTATATAGGAACACTACTGATTTTTGTATGCAGATTTTGTATTCAACAACTTTATTAAATTTATTAGTTTTGGCCATTTTTAGTGGCGTCTTCAAAGTTCTTTACATATTGTATCATATTACTTGTGAACACTGATAATTGTACATTTCCCTTTTTGACTTGAATTCCTTTTATTTCTTCTTCTTGCTTATAGAGTCTGTCTAGTATTTTGATTTCTATGTTGTTCACTAAATGTGACAAAAGTGAGAATACTTGCATTCTTTGTGCTTATAAAAGAAAAATTTTTCTGATGTTAAGTGGATATATGTTTATCATTATTATTTTTTCCTGATGAATTGTCCCTTTAACATCATATAATGTCCATCTGTGCCCTTTGTAACAAAGTCTATCTTATCTGCTGTTGAGTGTAGTTTTCCCTTTTCTCTTCTGTTTACTACTTACATCAAATACCTTTTACCATCATTTCATTATCATCCCATGTGTGTCCTTTAATCTAAGGACACATCAGAGAATCTAAATAAAAAGCAAATACTAGCAAAAAGATCTGAAGAAAGACACAATAGTGGTAGAACACTTAGTACCACACATATTAATGCATTTGGCTACTATAACAAATAGCATAAATTTACTGGCTTTCTAACAACATATATTTATTTCCTATAATTCTAGAAGCTGAAAAGTCTGAGATCAAAGTGCCAGCAGATTTGGTGTCTGTCTTTCTTTGTGACTTGTTATTTTTCATAGTTATTTTCTTTGATTATTTTCTCTTTTCCTTATTTGTATCTTTGGTATGTTTTTTTGTGGTTATCATGAGATTTACAAAAGATATACTTTAGTTATATAGCATATTTTAAGTTGATACAAACAGCTTCAATTATAGACAAAAAAGAAATTTACACACGTGGAAAAATAAAAATTTATACCCCATTTGAATCAAATGTATGATGTGTCAAGATCATTGTAATGTATTGAGCAATTAATAAAAAAATTAAAAGAGAAAAAAGAAAGAAATTTACACTTTTACTTCTCCTATACACTTTATGTTAGAGATATCATAGTTTGTAACTTTTTTACATTGTGAATCCATTAATATTTTTTATAAATTATTTTAATCTTAATATCTTTGTCTTTTAACTTTTAAACTAAGTCTAAAAAATTTACATACCATCATTACTGTAATATTTATATACTTACCTTTACCAGTGACTTTCATAATATCAAAGCACCTTGTCTTATTGTTTAGCATCCTTTCAATTAAGTTTAAAGAATTTCTGTTAGCATTTTTGACACTAATATTTATAACACAATGTTTAATACTCTACAAATTATATATTTATAGAAAAGTTTGTGTTTGGGCTATTATGATATATAAGACAAAATTAATATCATTTTAAATGAGATAATAAATAGAGTATTGAACATTACTTAGGAAGAAAATATGTAACAGGAAGAACCTAGGAACAAAAACATTTCTGAAAGTTAATGCAGTTCTGTTTATCACTTTTTATTGCAGGAAAGCTTGTTGAAAAATTATCATTTTATTAACAATGTTTTGTTGAACATTCCATTGAATTGTTTCATACCTCTGTGAGGTGTAATTCTGATATCACCATCTAGAATTTACATTTGGCTTTATATTTATTTTTCAAGCTAAATTTGCTTAAACTGTCATTTTTATTAGTTCTTTATAGTTACACATAATTTTATGCTTCATTTTGACATAACTAGACAAGCATGGGATATAATCTGCTCTAATTCAGTCCCCAGTTATCCTTTTTTCCCTCTCGTCCCTCCCCCGTTCCCTTCCTATACTTTAATGATCTTTCTGCTATTTGTTTATAGCTATTTTATTAGCATTTTTCATTAAGCAGGTCTCATGGTGAAGCACTCCGTCAGCTTTTGTTGGTTTAGAAAAATATTTAATTCTCTTTAATTTTTAAAGCACAGTTTTGCCAGGTATAATATTCTTGGATAGCAAATTTCTTCTCTCCATACTTTAAATGTGTCATCCCACTTCCTTCTGAACTGCAAGGTTTTTGCCAGGAAATGCACAGATAGTCCATAGGGGTTGTCCTGCCCATGAAGACATACGTTTCTCTATAGGTTTTAAAAATTGCCATTGTTTTTAAACTTTGACAATTTTATTATGTGTCTCAGTTTAGACTTCTTTTGAATTAACATGTTTATATTTGGGGGACTTCAAAAGTGTGTATATCCAGACCTGTGAGGGAGTTCAGGCCCAGAGTAAGTCTGAGTCCATCCTGTCACTAGCAACACCTGCCAGGGCTCAGGACCAGCCCAGATCTGCCTCACTGAACTCTGTGGAGCCAGGGACCAGGGTAGGCCTGGGTCCACCCCTCCATCACAACTTGGGAGCCCAGGTGTAGCCCACTTTCATCTTGAGACACTGCAACTATCCCCATAGTTTTCTCCATGCAGTAGCCTCTACCTTGGGACAACAGACAGGGTCTAGAGGCAGCTGTATCTTGAAGCAGACATCCCAAAGCCAGTTAAGGTCTACCCTTACAGCCCCATCTCTGAAAGATGTTGCATCCATCTTGGGGCACCTCCACTGCTACCTCAAGTTATCTCCTGTTATTGCTGCCACCGCCCATAGTTGCAGTAGCATCCATCCTGGGATACCAGTAGGATATGGAAGCCCAACACCAAAGTGAAATACAGATACTATATGATTGTAGGGTAAAAAATACAATACCTCAGATCCACATTGCAAAAAAGGAAATCACATAGACAACATGAAAAAACAAGGGAGGAAAGTGCACCAAACAAAACAGGATACTATAATAACAGAACCTATGAAAAGTACAGTTGATTAAATGTCAGAGAAGGAGTTCAGAATGTTCATAATTAAAATGATCTGTGAATTAAAGAATGACCTCTATGAATGAATCCAGGCAAAAATTGATCACTCAAACTAAAAGATAAGAGAGCAAATACAGGCAATCATTGCTGACACCAATAAACAGATTACGAAGAAAATACAGGCATCCATTGATCACACCAACAAATAGGTAAGGGAACAAATACAAGTAGCAAAAGATCACTTCAAGAAAAAGAGAGAGATTCTGAAAAAAAATCAGAAATCTTTGAAATGAAGGAAACAACAAACCAAATAAAAAACTCAATAGAAAGCATCACTAACAGATTAGATCACTTAGAAAACAGAATGTCAAATAATGTAGACAAAAGTAGACAATTTGAAAAACAAAGTTGACTGCACAGAGAAGATGGAATGAAACCATGAGCAGAACATCCGAGAATTATGGGAAAACATCAAAAGACCAAATCTAAGAGTTATTGGGATAGAGGAAGGCACAGAGTTTCAAACCAAAGGAATGCACAATCTCTTCAACGAGATAATATCAGAAAATTTTCCAAACATGAAGAATGAATTGGAAAATTAAATACAAGAGGCATACAGGATACCAAATGTACAAAATCACAACAGATATACACCAAGGCACATTATAATGAAAATGCCTAGCATACAGAATAAAGTTATAATCTTTTTTTAAATGTTTTATATTTTATTTGTTTCATTTTTTAATTTTTTTATTTGTTTTAATTAGTTACACATGACAGTACAATGACCTTGACATACCATATATTTGAATCAGATAGGATATAATATCTCATTTTCTGAGTATAGAGGTTCAGAATCACATTGGTCATGCATTCACATATATACACACAGTAATAATAATGTCTGTTTCTTTCTACTATCCTTTCTATCTCCCCAACCCCTCCCCTCCCCTCCAATCACTTAAGATACAATCTTAAAAGCCACAAGAGAGAGAAATCAGATCACATACAGGGGGAGATCAATTTGTATCTCAGCAGATTTTTCAACCTAGACCTCAAAGCCAGGAGATCCTGGAACAACTTATACTAAGCTCTGAAAGAAAATGGATACCAAATCAAGAATCTTATATCCAGCAAAATTAAGCTTTCAATTTGATGATGAAATAAAAACCTTCCATGATAAACAAAACTTAAAAGAATTTACAACTAGAAAGACTGCACTACAGAACATCCTCAGCAAAATATTCCATGAAGAGGAAATAAAAAAACAACAGTAAAAATCAGCAAAGGGAGATATTACGCTAAAGGAAAAACTAGTCAAAGGATAAACCAAGTCAAGTTAAATAACAAAAATGGCTGGGAATACAAATCATGACACAATAATAACTCTGAATGCCAGTAGCCTAAACTCACCAATCAAAAACATAGACTGGCATATTGGATTAAAAAAAAAGACTCAACAATATGCTTCCTCCAAACGACTCATCTCATAGAAAAAGACATCCACAGACTGAAGGTGAAAGGTTGGTAAAAATAATACTACTCACATGGACTGTGGAAGCAAGCAGGGGTTTCCATTCTCATAACAAATAAAATAGACTTCAAGCCAAAGTTAATCAAAAGGGATAAAGGAGAATATTTTATACTGCTTAAGGAAAACATTCATCAACAAGACATAACAATAATAAATACATATTCCCCAACAATGGAGCATCTACACTCATCAAACTCTTCTAAAGTTCAAGAGTCAAATAGTCCACAACACAATAATTCTGGGTAGCTTTAATACACTTCTTTCACCATAGGATAGATCTTCCAAACAAAAGCTGGAAAAAAGACACTATAGAACTCAATGATACAATCAATAACTTACACTTAACAGACATATATAGAATATTTTATCTTTCAACAAGCGAATACATATTCTTCGAAGCAGCACATGGAACCTTCTTTAATACAGACTATATAATATGTGATAAAGCAACTCTTAGCAAATATAAAAAAGTAGAGATACTACCCTGCATTCTGTCAAATCACAATGAAATGAAATTAGAAATCAATGATAAAATAAAAAATAAAAGCTGCTCCAACACCTGGAGACTGAATAACATTCTACTGAATGAACAATGGTTTGCAAAAGACATCAAGAAGGAGATTAAAAATTTTTAGAGGTGAATAAGAACACAGATACAGTATATCAAAATCTCTGGGACACTATGAAGGCAGTACTAAGAGGAAAGTTCATTGCATGGAGTTCATTCCTTAAAAGAAGAAAAAGTCAACAAATGAATGACTTAACATTACATCTTAAAGCCCTAGAAAAAGAAGAACAAATCAACATCAAATCCAGTAGAAGACAGGAAATAATTAAAATCAGAGCTGAAATCAATCAAATTGAAACAAAAGAAACAATTTTTAAAAATTGACAAAACAAAAAGTTGGTGTTTTGAGAAATAAATAAAATTGACAAACACTTAGCCATGCTAACAAAGAGAAGAGAAAAACTCAAATTACTAACATGTGACAAAAAAGAAAATATCACAGAAATACTTCATAAATAAAGAAGATAATTAGAAATCATTTTGAAAATGTTTAATCCAATAAAATAGAAAATATTAAAGGCATCAACAAATTTCTAGAGTCATATAACTTGCCAAAATTGAATCAGGATGATAAACACAATTTAAATACATGAATTTCAAGCAATGAAATAGAAGACACCATCAGAAGCCTACCATCCAAGAAAATCCCAGGACTGGATGGATACACAGAAAAGTTCCACAAGACCTTTAAAGAAGAACTAATACCAATACTCTTCAATTTATTTCAGGAAATAGAAAAAGAGGAAGCACTTCCAAATGCATTCTATGAAGCCAATGTCACTCTGATTCCAAAACCAGGCAAAGACACATCAAAGAAATAAAACTTCAGACTAATATCTCTAATGAACATAGATGTAAAGATTCTTAATAAAATTCTGGCAAATTGAATACAAAAACATATCAAAAAGATCATGCACCATGATAAAGGGGACTCATCCCAGGGATGCAAAGTGGGTTAAACATATGAAAATCAATAAATGTAATTCATCACATCAATAGACTTAAAGATAAGAATCATATCATCATCTCAATACATTCAGAAAAAGCATTCAACAAAGTACAGTACCCCTTCATGTTCAAAACACTAGAAAAAATAGGGATAACAGGAACATATCTCAACATGATAAAAGCTATCTATGCTAAGCCCCAGGCCAACATCATTCTAAATAGAAGAAAAAATTGAAAGTATTTTCTCTAAAATCTGGAACAAGACAGGGATGCCCTCTTTCACCACCTCTATTTAACATAGTTTTTGGCCAGAGCAAGAAAGAAAGAAATTAAAGTGATACAAATAGGAAAAAAAGAACTCAAAATAGCACTATTTGCCAATGATATGATTTTATACCTAGAAGACCCAAAAAATTCCACCAGAAAACTTCTAGAACTAATAAATTAAATCAGCAAAGTAGCAGGATATAAAATCAACACCCATAAATCAAAGGCATTTCTGTATATCAGTGACAAATCCTCTGAAAGGGAAATAAGAAAAACTACCCTTTTACAATAGCCCCCCAAAAAGCAAACAAAAAATTTGGAAATCAACTTAATAAAAGAGGTGAAAAACCTCTACAACAAAAACTACAGAACACTAAAGAAAGAAATTAAGGAAGATCCTAGAAGATGGATAGATCTACCTTGTTCTTAGATAGATAGAATTAATATTGTCAAAATGGCCATACTACCAAAAGCACTATACAGACTTAATGCAATATCAGTCAAAATCCCAATACCATTCCTTATAGAAATAGAAAAAGCATTCATAAAATTCATCTGGAAAAATAAGACCCAGAAGTAGCTAAAAGCAATCCTTAGCAATCCTTAGCAGGTGGCATCACTACACCAGACCTTAAACTGTATTACAGAGCAATAGTAACAAAAACAGCATGGTATTTGCACCAAAATAGACTTGTAGATAAATGGTACAGAATAGAGGACACAGAGACTAACCCACATAATTACAGTTATTTTATATTAGATAAAGTCACCAAAAACATACATTGCGGAGAAGATAGCCTCTTCAACAAATGTTGCTGGGAACACTGGAAATTTGTATGCAATAAAATGAAATTAAACCCTTCTCTCTTACCATGCACAAAACTCAACTCAAAGTGAGTTAAGGACCTAGGAATTAAACCAGAGACACTGTGTCTAGAAGAAAAAGTAGGCCCAAATCTCCATCATGTTGGATTAGGCCCCAACTTCCTCAATAACACTCCTATAGCATAAGAATTAATATCAAGAATAAATAAACGGGATGGATTCAAACTAAAAAGCTTCTTATCATCAAAAGAAACAATCAATGATATACATATATACAATAGAATATTATTTAGCATTAAAAGAGAATAAAATCATGGCATTTACAGGTAAATGGATGAAGTTGAAAAATATAAGTCTAAGTGAAGTTAGCTAAACCCAAAAAGCCAAATGCCAAATGTTTTCTCTGATTTAAGATTGCTGATTCATAATGTGGTGAGGGGCAGAGGGCATGGAAGGATTAGATGAACTCTAGCTAGGGCAAAGAGGAGGGAAGGGAAAGAAGTGGGTATGGGGGTAGGAAAGATTGTGGAATGAGATGGACATCATTACCCTAAGTTCATGTATGAAGACAAGAATGGTGTGACTCTACTTTGTGTACAACTAGAGATATGAAAAATTGTGCTCTATATGTGTATGAATTGTAATGCAATCTGCTGTCATATACAACAAATTAAAATAAAAAATAAATAAATAGAATTTTTAAAATGTGTATATCCATTTCTCTCTCTAGATGCAGGGAGTTTTCAGTCCTTTTTTTTTAAAATAAGCTTTTTCAACCTTTCTTTCTCTTATTCTGTAATTCTCATGATACCATATGGGTTCACTTGACTGTGTCACATAAATTGTATAAAATTTCTTCATTCATAGTTCCATTCTTTTTGCTTCTGCTTCTCTTGATTAGACAATTACAAATGACCTATCTTTAAGTATATTGATTTTTTTATGTTTGGTTAAGTCTTCTGTTGACAGTCTTCATTGAGCTTTATATTTCAGCTATTGTAGTCTTCAATGTCAGAATTTCTTTTTGTTATTTACTGGTTTCTACCATATATCATAATTTACATTGGGATTTTATGCCTGTTTTCCTGATTTCATTTAATTGTGTAGTTGTGCTTTCTTATAACTCATTGAATTTCCTTAATATACATACTTTGAATTCTTTGTCAGACAATTCAAAAATCTATCTTTTAAGACAGTTATTGAAGATTTATTTTGTAGCATCAGAGTTCACTGCTTCTCCCTGTTCCTCACAGATTTGCATTAGTATCTGCATATTTGAAGAATCAGCCACCTCTTTCAGTGTTTATCCAGTGATTTCAGCAGGAAAAGACCTCTGCTGAGTGCCAAGCTAAATTTCAAGCTACAGATTCCCAAATGTTTTCTGTGGATTGGGGCATGCTCCATTCCTCCCCTTTCTCATGAGAGAAGTCTCAGGGTTATGTACATTCTCCAAATGTCATAGAACCATGCAAGCCTCTGTTAATCTTCCCAGCCCACTTTCCCAAAAGGAGTGCATTGAAATGTTGAGATGTTAGGTGAAAGCTCCACTTCTATTATTTCTTTCTGAAGAGATCAATTCTGGACTGTTTGATCTCTTCCTGTTCTGCAGATGTCTGCCAGATTTTGAGAAGTGACAACCCATTTTTGCCTAGGGCAATACTTTAGAGTTCTGGGAGGCTGAATACAAGCTCCCATTCTCTACCTTCAATCTAAAGGAGAAGTTTCAAGGTCATGTACCATCTCTCTTATTGCACAACACCTTGAAAATTATTTAACCATCTTCTTTTAAATAATTTAAATAACTTCAGCTGGAACAATGGAAATTCTAAGAAAAGACAAAGAACCTTTTCATTCTTTTCAGAAATCACACTAAAAACATATCCAGACATACCCATTTTCACTAGTTACAGCAACCTAATAAGGTTTTACAAAATTTCTAATTGGTTAGCATGTCAAAAATGACAAATTTTAGGCTCAACAATCTCTTCATATAATTCTTTTTTAAAAAAATTGATTTTATTTTTTAAATACATGACAGCAGAATGCATTACAATTCTTATTACATATACAGAGCACAATTTTTCATATATTTATATATAAACTCTGTTCACGTCAATTCATGCCTTTATTCATGTACTTTTTTTTCATTACAATTCTTATAACACATATATACCACAATTTTTTATATCTCTGTTGTATATAAAGTAGTTTGACACCCAATTCGTGTCCTCATACATGTACTTTGGATAATGATGTCCATCACATTCCACCATCATTGCTAATCCCCTGAACCCCTGAATATAATTCTTGAAAAAAACCTACAGAATTAAAAACATGAAACACAAAGCTTTTCTTTTTCTTTCTTCTTCCTTTCTTTTACTTATCCCTCAAATTACTAAATCTTTTTAGAAAAAGTAATTTATGAACTGATAGCTTCAGAGGTGCAAAGCCAACTGTACTCTATTTTTTGTTGTTGTTGTTTATGTGGTGCTGAGGATCAAATCCAGTGCCTCATATGTACAAGGCAATCCCTCTACTCATGAGCCACAACCCCAGGTCTGTACTCCAATCTATTTTAAGACAAAGTGAGCTCAAGTGTCACACTCCACACACCTGCATATGAGAATATGTATTCATCACCCTCATTCTGGTGAAAGGAAGCAAGACTTTGGAGCATGTTCAAATGAGCCTCTTGTGGTCCTATTTCTGGAAGTATGTGTCTACATACCACAGCAAGAGGTACAGAACTGTGTGATATAGCACTTGTTCATGCATTTAACAAGCTTATTTAGCACCATCTGCATGCAAGTCATTTTGTGTATGCTGGATGATTTAGAATGTTAACTTATTAAGAGCTGCTGACCAGAACTTATGCATAAACAAAGGCAATGGTTGCTTACACAGCACAATGTAAAGATGCTGCTAGGCCTCCTCTGTTCAAAACTATCCCTTATCTTGGTTTGGTATAAATTTATCTATTACTCTGTTTGTCCTTGTGATAGTGCATTAAAAACTCTGGTTAAGAAGCCAAAAAGAACATTTTATTTTATCTTTCAGTATAATTATAACCATAATATTATGTTTTAGATATGTGATGTCCCCCTTTTTGAGACAATGCAAAAAAAAATTTAGAGGTGAAATAATGGGGTTAAGAGAGATTTAACCTAATCTCCTAATCAGTGCATTAATCCTCTGATAGGGATTAACTAGGTGGTAACTCTAGGCAAGTAGGGCATGGCTGGAGGAGGTAGGTCATTGGGAGCATGACTTTGAGTATGTATTTTATTCCTGGTGAGTGGAACATGAGCAACTAACTCCTTGTACCATGTCCTGTGCTGCTTTCCTCTGCCATACCCTTCCCCTGTGACATTCTAGCTATACATGCCCACGTAGTCTTTAAATATTTTACTTCACTTTTGTAAGAATCATCAAAGCAACTAAAAGAGTCCTAAAAGATACAAGTAAAAATCAGTTTAGCAGATTACTGATTATTTCCCAAGACTGTTCAGACCTCAGATGCATCAGATACAAGCAGCTCATTTACACCATGTCTACCAAAAGAAATTTTGACTGATTGGGGGAAGAGTTTAGAAAGGCCAAACTACCATAAGGTGAAAAAACAAACAGATGGAAGCTAGAATTAACAAAATTTGAGTCTACACTTATTTAACAAATTTTGATTTAGTACTTGTCTATACCAGGCCTATGATAAGTGCTAGGGATAGATCAATGAAGGTAACAAACATGGGCACCAATGTCATCTCAGTGAGAGAGATAGAGTGAGACAGAACAAGAAAATATGCAAATAATAAGATTAATATGATAAATACTGCTACGAAAGAAACAAAGCAGATGCAACAGTACAAAGATACATTAACATTGTCCAGCCAGAGAATGACATTGAACATGGGAGTTCTTTATCACTTAATACAAAGTAAGCAATGCCATGAGAGGTGGTAACAGGCAGCTATGGTAAGATAAAGAAAACAAGAAATGCAGGAAGAAAAGCTGTTTAAACACAGGTGGTATCACTTAGAAGTGACCTTGGACCTTAAGGGTATAGTTTCAAGGCTCTATGAACTAGTCTCAAGGAATCTGATAAACACAAGTGGTTTATAATCCATATAGTCCAATAATTCAGTGAGGGTTTGTCTATAAAAATTTTGAAGAATTGCATGATGAGGCAGATCAACATCAAGTTCATGAACTGTGGGGAGTGAGTTGAATTAAATTCTTAAGTACGTCTACATACCATGATGGTTAGAGTGCAAAAAGATGAATGAGTCAAGTTATACCACCATTACTGCCAAAGCAGTATGTATGCCAGAATATATTCACTTGGCAATTTATACAGCATAAAATTATTCTGGATTATTAGCTGTTTAATGTGGAATGAAATAGTGTGCTGCAATTAAAAGTGTACTAGGTTTAAATGGAAGATTTTTTCACATTATCAGGGTCTGTTACAATCATAGGTAATAAGAGACAGTGCCTGTGTTGTTTTTCTTCCCATATGGACTCTCTCTGTAAAAGAGACTATGATAGACCTAGCCAGGCCCACCTCCCTACAGGATCAAGTTGCCCAATGATGTAGAAAGAAACCATTTTAGAAGTAACAAACTCATCTAACTGCCATGCAGGTCAAAAGTTATGCCATTAAATTTGGATGATAGTTGTAACACGGACTTATTTCTACACAATTCTCAAACCTAAAAAGGAATAAAAAATGCAGGGAACTTTATTTCTGAGACCTTCTGACCAGGCAAATTCTTAACTTTTCATAAAGTTGAGGCCACCAGGCTTTTTCTGCATCTCCCTGAAAAATAGGCAGACATCAGAAGGCAGACATATACACTGCATACATATTCTCTTGCATTGCTTAATCTTTAATTAAGTAATCAAGGAAATGAAAATACTTTCAGTCAACAATTAGTCATTACGCTCCTCAGATAATAAAATGGTCAAAGTGGTAGACTGTTCTAGCTCAGTATGATAAACATGAACTCTCCCCTTAGAAGATTGTCCCCTTAATCAATGTAGTGCTTGAAATCTCTACAATTAACCAGGGATCGTAATTCCCATCGTGTCTTATAAAGTAGAGCCATTATTTTTAAAAAATCATCAAAAGATGGATGATTTTGTCAATAAAAGAGAATCAGTGAGTTTTACCAAAGGATGAAAAAAATTTGGCCAATATTTTCATTTCACAAAAATTGAAGGAAGGATTGAAGTATAATCTAAAATCTTAGGCAGTTTGTTTCTATGGCTTCATTGACTAGAATGTCAATTTCTCAGGTTTAAAAAATCTCATCTTGGCAGAATTCCATAGCAGAAAGAACATGAGCCCTGTGATCTGGTACTTCTCAGTTTGACTCATAGTAATATAACTTACTTGCTTATTTTATCACTCATTCTACAATTATTTATCAGGCTCCATATGGATGAGCTAGAGATAGAATTAAACAAGACAAACTAGTTTCTACCTTAATAGAACTCACTGTTCAGTGAGGAAAAGGGGCCAGGTATTTGTAAATAAGACAAAAAAAGTAAATACAAACATTTATAAAACATAATAAAAATACATGGTGATCTGTGAGCATTAATGGGGGCATCTGGTTAAGACAGAAGGTCAGAGAATTCTCTTTAAAGGATGTCTGCCTGAGGTTGAAATGATAAAAAATTAAATGGGCAATTTTAGGAGTGAAAGAGAGGGTTACAGACAGAGCAGGCAGAGAGAATGGCCATTGATAAATAGCCTGGATATTTTTCATCTGGTTGGCAAATATACAAAGTTTGATGATATCCTGTGGTGTGCATATGGTGACAAAAACCTCTACACTGATGGTGCAAATAAAAATTGGCAAAATTTCCAAAAAAGGCAATCTGGAAAACCCAAACAAAAGGAATTCACATGACTTTTGATCCATTAGTTCAGCATGTAGGATTATGTCAAAATGGGTAATATGGCAAATATAGTCATAACAGTATTTAGGATGATAACTCAAAAAGATCGAAAACCATTTAATGGTTATCAATTAAGAGATGAATCAATAAAATATAAGACAATACCATGGTATAAAGTATCATAGTTTAAAAAAATAGGAATGATGAAGTGTTACGTGTATTAACATGTTGTTTTCTCCTTTGGACACACTGTTGGGGTCCTGCCTAAAAACTCTTCCCTGGGATGGTGAACATATGCCCAAAATATGACGAGTGTCAGCTGCTAAATAATCTCAGTTGCACCCTTCCCTAGAGAATCACTCTTAACCACTGAGATCTTCCACCTCATCCAGGTAATGCCTGGGAGGCTCCAGACTAACATGTGGTCATCTGTAGCCAATATCAGATGTCAGCATATAATGGCCAGAGCTCTGGTCTCAAGATGGGACAATCTGTGATGCAATTACTATTCACAGCTTCTCCTGGGAACAGGATGAATCTGTCCTGGCTCCCTTCCCTACTTTTAGGTTTTCCACCTCATATTGCTACTTAATAACTAATTTAAACAAAAATCCCTACCTTAGAAAACAGACCTAAGGGATGTTTGGTCATTTGATTGTTTTCTTTCAAGATCTCCCTAGCTATAGATATACAGAACCACATTTTTTCCTCCAAAGATTGAAAGTAATTGAGAAGAGAGGAAATGGTTTGAGCTGTGTTCTGCTAGGTTACGATGATCCATCTGCTTTACCAAAAAATGGTCAAAACCAACTCCGTTTATTTTGCATGATGAAGAATCACTTCTGATCCTCAAAAGTCCAAATAAAAGAATGCTTATCAGCTCAAAACTATCACCAAGCTTCCTGCAATAATTCTTGGCAGCTCAATACCCATCCTAAGGGAAAGAGCAGGGCTAGAACTTTCATAGAAAAGAATTAGGGTGACATGGGGTCCCTGACAGAGCACACAACCAGAATAGACAGACAAGCAATCAAACCAAAACAAGCCAGAGCAAACACAAAACTTCACCCTGAAAAAATATCTTTAGAGCACACTCAGAAACAAATGACTTGAGACGACATGCCTACTCGTTTCCATCAATTCTATTCTGATTTCCATTCCATTGTTAAGTCATCCTCCATCCATCCTTATAGGTCTGCAAGCTAATTTTGTAGAATGATTATTTCAAGCTTTACATAAACATTCATTAAATATTCTTGCCTATTGGAAACCTGTAACTGGAACAATCATTTCAACCCTGCCAACCTGCTTTGTAGTTTGCATTAGGCAGTGGAGTAGAGCCACCGCACATACAGTTCACATTTTGGGGGTACAAATTTGAAAATTACAAACTATACTACAGGGTATTTGATGATCTGCTCCCTTATCAGTGTTTGAAAAACCTATTTCATGAAAGTCCAGAAATTTTCTCTCATATCCATTTAATGTTGTGGGTTCCTAAACAATAGTGATTGATTTTGTTTGGTCTGGCAAACACAAATTATCCTATAATCATTTTAGCCTGCCAGCCATGCTTACATTGACTTGTTTGTGTTTTAGAGAAGAAAATGCAATGACTGTCATGAAAAATGGAAAGGGTTAGAGGCAAATAAAAGATTTCTCTATACTGAGAAAAAAATCGCAGCTACTTTAATTTTCTACAGCAAATGGGTTTTATTTGATATCAAAGTGAAATGAATCTGAAAATAGAGGAGAACACTCCAGTTTCCAAGTAAACTGATCCTTTAGACATCCCTTATGAGTTTAGATTCACAGGCTTGTTCTGTGCCAAAAGGAAAGAAAAGCTACTATGCAAGATAACAGTTTCTACCTTTCCTATCCTGAAAACACTGATACTTATAAAAATATCACAAAAAGTATGAATTTAATACAGAGAAATGCAGATATTCTCATAAGCTCTTTGCAAACCAAGAGTAAGATGGACATTAAATAAATATTATTGAAGAGAAAGAAAGAACAGAGGGAAGACACAAAAGAAAAAAGAGAAAGCAAAGAAAGTAATGTCTTCTCATTTCATAGCTGACTGTCCCTCATCTTATAGCATATAAAGGTAGCATAGAATAATGGGAAACTAGAGCTTTCTTCTTTCACTAATTAACTGCATCTAAGACATTGAGAGCACTGGTATCCTTTACTAGGTGTCTATTTCCTTAACTGAAAACGAGCAGGTAGGACTACTTCTTCTCTAAAATTCCTCCTAAGGTTGACTGATGCTTCTTAAGTAATTTCTACAACAGCAGGCATTTGATAAATGCCCCTACAGTACCAGCTGGAAGGTTGATAAAAGCCAATAGGGTACGAAGTTCCCAGGAAACTGTGCATAGTTGGAAAAGTAATAGTCATTGAAATGTTCCAACAACAAAAAAAGAGAAAGGTGTCAAGTCAGCAATCTGGAAATACCCTTTTGGGTAAAATAAGAAACAATTATACTTCATCAGGGTTTTCTGAGCAGTTCACCTTGACAGCCTTTCCCTTTTCTGCTTTGTCTCTCCAGCACACACCTCCCACGTTCGATCTAATTGTTCCTCCCCTTTGATACACTCTGTTCCTCTGACTTGGCTGGAAAAGTTTAATTGCAAACTATTATCAACATTCACAATGTTAATTTTCATTGTTTGATTCACACTTCACTTAATGATAGGGATAATATTTTCAATTATGAATTTTTTATAAACAATTCTTATTTTATCAATAAAACAAAAATAATAACCCTTTCCAAATTCTTTTTGTATATTGTGTTGTTCAGGTCATTTTAAGAACCCAATATGAGTAGGTACCTGATAAGAAATTTACATAAGTATTTGTTTCAGCATAGTACCCCTAATAACATGAAGCATAGTAAAGACCACTTCAATTTCATTGAGGACTGTGCATATATTCAAATTAATTCAACTTCTATCAAACATTTCATATTAATAGGACATTCATCAAAATTCTGCATAACAGGGGTGGAGGATTAAAAAATAAAGGCATAATATTCATGTTCTAGTAAGATTATAATTTTTCTGTATTTTAATTTTCAAAGATGAATTGTGTCCAACAGCTCTTTTGGTCCTTTAGGCAACTTTCTGTAATAAGTAGTGTAGAGATTTTTCTCTTTTCACAGTCTTTAAAAAAAAAAACTTAAATAAATCATGAGCCCAAGTTGCTGCAAATCTGTGGATGAATAAGCACTAAAACATAGACTTCTTATAAAAGCAAAACTTCTTTTTCACACTCCAGATTAAACTCATGTGCTACTAAGCTTAGGTTCAAGAAGACAAGAACACAACAATGTCATTAAAGAGAATATAATACTGCACATCTATGGCAGATTAAACATTTTATCTAATGACTCAACAAATATTCATTGTGAAAGCAGTGTGCATCAAATCCTATGTCAGGTGTTAAGGTTTAGACAGGAAGGGTCTCCCAAAAGCTCCTGTATTAATTCATGAATATCCAGAGATGAAATCATTAGATTATGAAAGCTTTAACCTAATCAGTCCATCCTAGTTTAAATGAACCGATTGGGTGGTAACTGTAGGCAGATGGGGCATGGCTGGAGCAGGTGGGTCACTGGGGGTGTGCCCTGGAAGGGTGGTTTTTCCCTGTGGCCCTGTCCCCTCTTTCATGGAGCAGTTCTCCTCTACCATGCCCTTCCACCATGATGTTCTGCCTTACCTTGGACCCAGAGCAATGGAGTTGGCTAAACCTCTGAATCGTGAGTCAAAATAGACTTTTTTTTCCTCTATGTTGTGCTTGTTGGGTATTTTAGTCACAGCAGTGTAAATGTAACTAACACTCTAGGCATTAAAATTAAGTGATGACTAAAAATCTTTAAGCTATTTCCATTATGAAAGGCAGAACAAATCAGAAAATGACAGGAATTTCATAGTAATATTTCCTTAGTGAACACTTAACATCTGCAGCTTTAATAAAGTATCATATTTCTTCTCCAGATAATTTGATAAAATGTATAAAACAACTGTATTTTTAAAAATATTATAACAATGGCCATATGGGGCTGTGATCCCTTAGACAAGGGAAACTAATGAGGTGATCCCTGTGATTTTTACAGCTTTCTACCAAGAGGCCCTTTCTAGACAGTGGAGCATAGATATATAACTTAAGAAGATATTGGTTGTCACATTGTGTTAAAAAAAAAAACATTGTCCACATTCAGGGAGCTGCTAGTTGGAAGGTGGAATACTAGGAAATAAGTCCATCAGGTAAAAATTCCAATAATCTTTCTAGGGAATACTTGACTAAATAGCAAACTGCACATACTAAAGTAAAACTTGACAAATCTGAGGGTAGATAGTGATCAATTACCAGAGATCACAAAGAGCTGGGAGAAATGTGATTTCTTACTAGTCAGAGTAGAGAGATACCAGTGAAAACCTAAGGCATGGAATACAGACCCCAGAAGTTCACATCTTATTAGTAGAGTTAAAGCTTAGAGTGAAGTTTTACCTTAAAAAACTTAAAAATGAGATGTGAAAGAATCTGGCTAATATATAAGTAACTTAACTGCTAGCCAAAATGAAATTTAATAATGTACAAAGGAGTACAACAAAATCCAAATGCTTAATAGTCTTAATATGCAGCATTCAATCAAAAAACTTTAAATAAACAAAAGATGGGAAAATGTGACCATAACTCAGAAAAGCTGGTAAATGGAAATAGGAATATATAATAATTTGTTAAATTTAGTTAGAAGAATTTTATTCTTCAAAATAGATCCAGGAAAGATAGAGATGATGAAATTTGCTGGCAAGAATTTCAAAAGGGTTATTAAATAACTTAAAGAAAAATAAATATATAATAAATTTCCATCGTATGGGTTGTATTTTTATTTTTTGATAATATCTTTTGATGTACAAAAAATTTAATTTTGATGAGGTCCACCTTATTTTGTATTTTGTTGTTCATACATTTGGTATCATATATAAGAATCCAATGCCAAATCCAAGATCATGAAGATTTATTTACTTTATGTTTTCTCCTAAGAAGTTGATTTCATTATGTTATATTGGTTTCATTAGTCCATTTGGAGTTTACTTTTATATATGTTATAAGATAAGGACTCAATTTCATTCAAACAAAAATCCAGGAGTTCCAAACCTAGTTGCTGAAGTTATTCATATTTCTTCAATAGTGTTGTCATCTATGTAAAAAAATCAACTGACCTTAAATTTATGAGTTTAATTCTGAGATCCTAATTCCATTCCACTAAGTTATATGTCTATTCTTAATGCTGGTTGAACATTATCTTAATGAGATTATCTTTGTATTAACTTTGGAAATTAGGAACTGTCAGTCTTCCAGCTTTGTTATGTTTCAAGACTACTTTGGCTAATTAGGATTCTTTTCAATTCCATATGAACTTGAGGATCATCTTTGCTATTTCTGCAAAAAAAAATACCACTGGTATTTTGATATAGGTCTCAAAAAATTTGTATATTTCTTCAGATAGTATTGACATTTTACTAATATTTAATTCTCTCATTCATGATCATGGGTTGTCTTTCCACTTGTTTATGTATTTTTAAATTTTTTCCAACAATATTTTATAGTTTTCAGGGGTTGTCTTTGACTTGCTTTGTTAAATTTAGTTAGAAGAATTTTACTCTTTTATTATAAGTAGAACTAATTAATTCCCATGTCATCTTCAAATAGAGATAATTTTACTTTTTAAATTTCCAATATAGGTAAGTTTTATTTCTTTCTGTTGTCTAATTGTACTGGTAAGAAATCCAGTACAACATTGAATAGTAATGGTAAAAGCAGTTTTTCTCCTTATCTTAAGGGGGAAAATTTCATTCTTTCACCATTGAAGTACCTATTATAGCATCATTTATTTCACAAGTATGGACCTTGCAGACACCAGACATATCCTGGTAGATAATAGTAAGTAATCATTCTGGTAAGCAATATTCTCAATTACTGGAATCAACTTGAGCAACTCTTGTTACCACTTTGCTTAATTGTTACTTTACACAGACACTTATGATATCACTGGCCTGGAACAGAGGCTTAGTGATCCCTGTCTATTTAGGGTGGGGTTCAGATCCCCCATATGTGAATCAAACTATGAGGTAACTATCTAGGCCAGCAGAGGTGATAGCTGAGGGTGAGGAGACTCCAGGATTGATTGTGTTGAAAGAAGACAGTGACTATTAATTGTAGACAAGAGACCTATTATACACTTTCTATTGGGATGATAACTTCATTGTTCTACTGGAGAAAATGTTCCCTGGATATATATAGAGAGATATATAAGATATGGAATGAGATAGGTCTATAAATGTGCCTCCTAGGCCTACCTGGGGGATATATGGGCTACCCAGTTTCAGCAGATGTAACCAGCAGTTTCAGATATTAGTCACTTCAAGATCTGCTTCAGATGCAGAGGGCTACCCAGCTGAGGTAATCGTGTCCCCAGGATGGCCCACACATACAACTGAACAAGGAGGCATCTGAAGTCCCAGGCATATATTTTAATTAGAGGACAACTCTGACAAGCAAAATAATCTATCTCAATCTCTTCTGAGAACCAAACCTATGACACTTAGACATTTCCAATGGAAAAGAACAAAATAGCTTTTAAGCATTGCCTTTCAGCTCTAATACCTATGCTTAAGAAACAAGTTTGAAAGTCTTCTCCTGTACTATTGATGTCTCTGAGTATGAAACTTTCATGTGAGGAGACATGTTACTCATTACACTAATTGAGATTCTGGGTGGGCATATGTTTTATTTTAATAAGTGAAATTAAAATGGAGCTTATTTTTATTTTTGTATCACAGAGTGATTTTATACTTGATATAATCAACTTTGTCAACAAACCTCCTCTCCTAACTACTCAATTCTATATTGTTTGCTTTCTGGCCTAGATTCCCCATGCTGTATAACTTCTATTATAACAATGAGAAGCAGTGGCCTTCCCACACAAAAGAAATCCTTAAACAGAGTTTTCTGCTGCCAATGGGTTAGAGAATCCTTTTTTTTAAAGTCTGGTTGGAGGCACCAATTCATGTCAATGATTTCAGAGAGAGTTCTGATCTTCACCTAAGGAGTACTAGGGTCTTATTTTGGCTCTGAATGATCTCGAATCAATTTCATCTCTCTGTCCTTCAATAGTCTTATCTTTTCCATGGAGACAAGATTTTCTGCCCTATGTCACCATGCTATTTTGCCTTAAAAAGTTAATAATACATGACACTATAGAGTGATTTTATGCCTCAGACATAGCCTTGAACATGTCTGAGATATCAAACCCATTCTCTAACTATATTATTATATTTTCAATCAATTTGATCCTAGAGATAGAAGTGTTGATATGGTTAGAAACAGGTAAAAGTTAAAGACAAATAGTAATGAAATATGAAACACTAAAGAGTTGTTGTGAGAATTAGCGTATGCTCATGCTGAAATGTTTGGGATTCCTTAATTATAGCAAAATGTACAAATAATGGGAATAATTAAGGCTTTGTCCAAAACAAAACAGTATCTAAGAAATCACCGCTTAATAAATCCAAAGTTAATCTGAGTTGTTCTGTCACATTATAATGAACAAGGAAATAAATAAAGAGGAATCATTAGGTATAAATTGCACAGGATTCTTCCAAACAAATTATATTCAACAAACTCTATGGCTGTGCCACTCTCATTTCCAAAGTAATGAAGAAAAATGCATCATGAACTGTGTACTGGGATCTTCCCAAAGTATTTGACTACTATGGCTCATAAAATTTTACTAGGAAAAAAAATTAGTAAAATTAATTTTCTATGAGCAGATGAACGTGGCCTGAGACCTTGGCAGAAAATAAAGGGAGTCAGAGAGGAGGACAAATTGGGATGTGCCCAAGAACTCAGTTGCTGGCCCTTCTCAGTGGCTGCTGACATTTTCCTGGGCCTTTGTTAATAGATAGGACATACGTATGCACACCTTGCCTAGAGCCTGCTCAGGCCTCCCCGTGGGGTCTCAGCAGTGGCCCTACACAGATGTCTCAGGTGATGCTAATTAATAGCCATGCATGTGGATCACTAGCAAGGTCAAGTCTTGCTGGAAATGTGATAGGCTAAGCCCAACCAATAGCCAAACACGAAGTTAATTTAAAATGACATTGCGAGTGTATTATCTGTAAGAAAAGGGTAATATAATTGGTCTGAGCCAGTGAGCAGGATTGTGTTGCCAAACTCAATCCAGGGAACACTGGACACAGCTCACTTCCTATCTGCCCGTGAACACACCCCAGCAGACTCGTACCTGCATGTGAGCTTCCGGGTGGTGCCAGTTCTGCACTTGCCAGCACCTTCTCTCATCCTCTTATATGAATTAGGATTCTATTCACCTAATGTTTATTACTGTCCCTAGAATGATTTTGGGTACATCCCCAAATCATTCTAGGGACATTAATAAACATTAGATGAATATAAATGTGGGGTGATTAAATAAATATGGGAAACTTGGGTTAATAAACTTAAATAAATCCATTTCCTGCAGGGCATTTCAGAACCTGTGCATAAAAATGTATACTCTGGACCCTGAACATATGCTATAGGGTGCAATGTTTCAAAAACGCATATGCCCAAGGAACAGTTCTGAACCTCACCAAATATACTGTCTCTCTTGGGTTTACCCTTCTGTGGAACACACTTTGGGGATCACCATTTTATGCATACCACAAAAATCCTACTTTTGATTGAGGAGAGCACAGGAAGAACCATAATGAGACTTGTATTGTATGAGAGCCACATGTCATTATTCCTTTCAGTAGTTAAAGTACCCAATAGATCTACATAAAGTAATGAAGAGTACTAGAAATGGCCACTGCAGGATACCTGCTTTAAAGATGGTTATAATTATTGGAATCTCTTTAAAAGACAACAGGCTAGTAGGGGCAAAAACAATAAAACCATTTTATGGGATTTATACCACATTATAGAAGTGAAGTGTATGGCAACAGCACAAAGAAAAAATGGAAAAACATTCTTATAAGTTTCCTTTACTGTACAAGAAACAAGACACAATCACACGAAGAGAGCTTCAAAGTAAGAATGTGTACTCTAAGACTTAAATGAAATAATAAATCAATATTCAGAGAGTTATAAGTAATAAGCCCCCCCCAATAAATATATTCTAAAAGTATTCAAACTGAAAAGAACAAAAAATAGGAGATTTGGGAAGGGAAAAATAATAGTACTGAAAGAGAACTAATATCAAGAGTCAAGCTCAAATATATCTATAATTAGATTAAATTTGACCAATATGCTGACACCAATGAAAAGGCAGAGATTGTTGCTTTGGATTAAAATGAAACACCCAAATAGATATTGTGTACAAATACATTTTATACATAGAAACATAAAAGGTTAAAAATACAGGACTATATGTGCCATACTAACACTAATTTTTTAATATAAAACACTAAAGAGATGTTGTGAGAATTAGCTTATGCTCATGCTAAAATGTTTGTGATTCCTTAATTTAGCAAAATGTACAAATAAGAAGATATGTTGATGATAAATAAGCACATGAGAAGATGATCACCATCATTAATCACTAGGGAAAAATAAAATAAAACCACAGAGAAATATATAAACAACTGGCTGTATCACATGTTGACATGAATATGTAACAACTAGAACTTTCAAACACTCTGACAGAGATAAAGATTGACATGAACCATTTGGAAAAAAAAAATGTTTGATAGTTTCTTAAAAAGTTAGAGATTCTCTTACCATATATACCACTTATTTCACTCCTGAGTATTTGCCTAAGCAAAAAAAAAAGGGGGGGGGTTCAAGGCACAAGGAGATGTTTGTGATTGAATTATGTTACTTATGTTGATTTTTTTAGTGACTTCATTAGTGAGTACCAGGCAGGTTTCTGTATACTAATTTTATCTCAGAGAAGCTCTATAGGGGGAAAAAAGCATACTATCTTATATTTTTTTCTTTTTTTTTTATTGGTTGTTCAAAATATTACAAAACTCTTGACATATCATGTTTCATACAATAGATTCAATTTGGTTATGAACTCCCATTTTTACCCCAAATACAGATTGCAGAATCACGTTGGTTACACATCCACATTTTTACATAATGCCCTATTAGTAACTGTTGTATTCTGCTACCTTTCCTATCCTCTACTATCCCCCCAACCCTCCCCTCCCATCTTCTCTCTCTACCCCATCTACTGTATTTCATTTCTCTCCTTGTTTATTTACCCGTTCCCCTCACAACCTCTTATGTGTGATTTTGTATAACAATGAGGGTCTCCCTCCATTACCATGCAATTTCCCTTTTCTCTCCCTTTCCCTCTCACCTAGTGTATCTGTTTAATGTTGATCTTTTCTTCCTGCTCTTCCTCCCTGCTCTGTTCTTGGTTGTTCTCATTATATCAAAGAAGACATTTGGTATTTGTTTTTTAAATTCTCCTCAAGTTCAAGAATCAAATAGACCACAATACAATAATTATGGGTGACTTCAACACACCTCTCTCACCATTGGACAGATCTTCCAAACAAAAGTTGAATAAAGAAACTTTAGAACTCAATATCACAATCAACAACCTAGACTTAACTGACATATATAGAATATATCATCCAACATCAAGTGGCTATACTTTTTTCTCAACAGCACATGGATCCTTCTCAAAAATAGACCATATATTATGCCATAGGGCATCCCTCAGTAAATATACAGGAGTGGAGATAATACCATGCATTTTATCTGATCATACTATCTTATATTAAACTCTTGAGGGAGGAAAACTATCCTGAGAATTTTTAGCCATAACTTGTCCTGACATAGATTAGGTTTACTGAACTACACTGACTATAAGTGCCTCTGGAAATCTCAAAATGAGAAGGGAGTATAGTTTCCCCACATTGGTAGCATCTGAGGAATTCTGATAAGAACTAAAATAAATTTATCTTAAGGAAGACCTTTCAATTCAGACCCTGCAGCATTCTCACAATGGAGTCAGGAAATGTGAACAGGAGCCCATAATCCAATATTCCCAACATTCAAGAAAAGAGATCACCATGAGTGAAAGTCAGCTGACATACTCCACAAATTCCTTTAGGATATAAGAACTGGATTTATCCTATGTGAAATATAAACTCCATATTAATATTTAGAGATTGAAATATAGAATAAAAACCATGGTGGTTTTCAAAAGAAATGAATAGAAAAGCTACAATCACTGATTTTACACACTAAAGGGATTGATTAAAACATCAGAAGAGATTCATCAAAAAGAAAATCAGTGATCTGAAAGGTCGGTCTGCAGAAATTACATGATATATAGCAAAAAGAGTTATAAATTTAACAATAAAATAGATTAAGAAATGTGGAGGATATAATAAATTCAAATGTGTTTCTAATCACTATTTTAATAAGGAAGAATCATGAGAATGTCAAAGTAAAACTAATAATGGTCAAATTTTTCTTGTAATAGTGAAAAGTATGACTATTTGTTTTCAGGAGCTCATCAAATCCCAAGTGGCATAAATAAATCCAAGAGTTACTATATGAGTCAGGTACCTGTCTACAGCATAAAAATATTAATAATAATTTTTAATATTTTATATTTAAATTGCTTTGAAGCATTTTCAGGACATTTTTTCTCTATGAATTAGCCTGCTGAACACCTCTGTGAATAACAACATTGTCATCCATTTAAGAATATGTAATAATTCATGTAAGAGTACTCAGAAGTGTGGTGATACAGCAGCAAGAAAAATAAAGCCATACTCAGGAGACCTAGACTGAAAGCTCACTTGTGCCTCTTGCCTCTTCTAAGCCATTGTTTCTCATTTAAGCAAGAAGCAATCATCAGAGAAAGGAGTTATGAATTTCTGTCCCAACCCTACTATAATTTATAATCTGATCATGAGTAAATGACTTCATTCTTCTATACTTCAATTTTCTTTTAGAAAATTGCACTTAAATTACAATTGTTCAGGGATGTTAAAAGGCAAGATATTAGAAGATAAATGTTAAAAACACTTTGGAAAAGTGCAACACACAACTGCTACCTATTATTTGAGAACGTTTTTTAGTCCCGTGTTCTAGTTTCAGGAGCCATCCCACATAAAGGCAGAATCTTACATCATTGCTGCTGTTTTGCAAGTATGGGCATATAGTAGCAGATATGGATTCAAGGGACTGCTTTCGGGGAATATTAAAAGGTGCCTGGAATCAAGAAAGAGAATCTCAAGGCTAGACAGTAAAGGTCATATTTGGGGCTGAGTATTTATTAATAAACAATGTAATCACTTCTATCACCGTCTGGTCAATGTGACATTAAATTTATGATTAAATAGATCTGAAGTTAAGAAACACATAACTACCTTAGGAAACCAATTCTCTGAGTGTTGAAAGTTATCCCTATTGCTGACACATTGAACCTATATGAAATTTATTTCCCCTTAAAAAAGAATGGAGTGATAATAAAATCAACCATTTATTGATTTCCTATTGTATGTGACACAAGGAAGCACTTTATATAGTTACATTCTAATCATCAAAATAGTCCTGAAAGATAAGTTTAACTATCCTTTGTCAATCGAGGAATCAATATTCAGATTTATGAGGCTTAACTAAGGTCATCCAATTAGTCATTAGAAAAATCTAACTTTTGCTTTCAGTGTGCTAAGGCTGCAGTTCAAAACCTAACCGAAATTATATTAAGACAGAGATTCGTAAACTCAACTTTTTAAAATATATGAACTGTTCTTACATAATTACTGGAAATTCTTACATGATAGGACCAAAGTCCAATTTCCTAAAGCCTAGCACAGTTTTTAGAGTGAAAAAAAAAAAATCAACAACGGTTTAGTTGTGTTTTACATACAGAAGACCACACTGTTAAACATATTCAGTACTGAGGAAGTCTACCAAAATTTATTCACCCAAAACAAATGAACAAACGAAAATAATTGGAAATTGGAAGGGCAGAATTTCTGTGAAAATACAGTCCTTTGTGGAGGAATCAAGATGGTGGAGTGGAGGTAGGCCACAGATTTTAGCTCCTCCATGGTTTGGAATTGAAACACTGATTGGCAAGGTCAGAAACAGAATGAACTGGAAAACAATTATTAACTGTCAGGGAGTTGGAGAAACTCAGAATTTCTGAGTTAACTGAGGGGGAAAAAAGCAGCAAAGAATATATTAGCCCTGAACCTAATGCACCTGAAGCATCTGGCAGGGCAGGTCTGGGGGAGGCATCATAGAGAGGAGAGAGAGGGATGGGCAAAGCAAACAAGCTTACTTAGGAAGCAGTAGTGGAAGAGAAAATGAGAGGTGGTTATGCTGGGGCAAGAGCTGTAAAACCACCTGGTATGTGAGAAATGATCTGTTTCTCAATTTGTTGGTGGAGAGCTGTGGCAGGAATCTATTTTGTAAAGACCACACCTAAGTTTTTATCTCTGGAAAGAATTAAATCCCTACAGCTTTATCCTACCTAATCATACCAGCAAATATTGCCATAGGGAACACCTTTGAACAGGGCCATCTGACTGCAGCAGGTTTGCTGGGAGTTGAAAGCTGCTGCCAATACCCCCCCCCACCGCACACACACACACACACATACACACAATCAGCGACAGGCAGGAGTGGAGCAGAACTGGCAAGTCGCATAATACTTCCAGGAGTACAGGAGCAGGGCTTCTGCCACACACAGTGTGCCTCCACCTTGAGTGCCCCATGAAAACTATGTGGGGTCGTGTGCACACACCCACAACAGCCCAACACAGTTTAATCTCCCCTAAATAGGGAACTATCAAGTAGCTGGATTCATAACAGAATGTTCTGAGCCACGTGGACCTCACCATAAAAGGATAGAACAGGTCTGTTTGGCTAGCCCTGGGCACATGTGGTGTCTTTATAAGCAGGCACATAAGTCTGCAGTCACAGCCAGGTGGCTACTGGGCTACAGACAATAAGGGGCCATTTTCCCTGAACCTATAGTGATCCCTTAGGTACTTTTCCTTGGAGCATGCTAAGGAATTATGGGACCACCTAGGTTCATGCTAGAGTTGAGCAGGATGAGGTCTGTATGGACAAGTGCCAGGACTTGAGTTCTGTGCAGTTTTTGAAGCAGAAAGCTAAGTTAAACAGAGGGAATGCTGAATGTACCAGTCCTCCAAAATAGTGTGGAAATAGCTACTACTGTCAGTACCTCCGTGCCCAGAGATAGGAAGAGTAGCTGAGGCTTGGATACCTACTACACTTCCCAACATCTGGTGGAATCTGTCTGGAAAGACCAGTAAGAAATATCTTCATTTTAGTCAGCTTTTTCATTGACCAAAAAGACCTGATAAGAACAACTTGAGGAGGAAAATTTTATGTGGGGGCTCATAGTTTCAGAGGTTTTAATCCATATATGGCTGACTCCATTCCTTGGGTCCTGAGATGAGGCAGGACATAATGGTGGAAATGTGCAGCAGATGAAAGCAGCTGGGTACATGGCACCAGGAAGCAGAGAATGAGAGAGAGAGAGAGAGAGAGAGAGAGAGAGAGAGAGAGAGAGAGAGAGAGAGAGAGACTCATAAACAAAATGTAAACCCCACAGGTATTTTTATATCCCCATTGATCCCCCTCCTCCAGTCACACCCTACCTGCCTGTAGTCACAATTCAATTAATCCCTATCAGGGAATTAATTCACTGATTGGTTAAGGCTCTTTTTGGAAGTATTGGGGCCCTGGGTAACCCAGGAACCAAATAAACACTCGGAGACTCATCAGCTTTATTGGCAAGGCAAGATTTTTACTTGCATGCTCAGAAGGGCACACAGGCATCAAAACCTAAAGCAGACACATGGAACAGACAGAGATTTGTTGAGATTCGTCACTGACACAAAGTCCTAGGATTTTGTCCATTGGTTGGGGCTGACCACACAATCTTTGGTGGGAATAGCTATTAAAGAAAGAAGGTACTTGACCACTGCTCATTGGTCAGGGCAGACATCACTATCTCCTACTGTCATTAAAAGAGACACATAGACCAATGGAATGGAATAAAAGACTCAAAGACAAAACCACACAGAGTTCTGTGATTTTGACAAAAAGATTTCAAAAACATACAAAAAAGAAACACACATTATATAAGAAACATAAAATTCCTGAAAGACTGAAATCCATATGTAGAAGAATGAAACTAGATCCTTATCTCTCAAACTGTACAAAATTCAATTCAAAATGGATCCCAAATCTAATTGTAAGACTCAAAACTTTGCAACTGTTAAAACCAAATATAGGGAAAAATACATCAGTATATAAGCACAAGCAATAATTTCTTGAATAGAACTTTAGTAACTCAGAAAAGAATAGCAAGAACCAACAAATGGATGACATCACATTAGAAAGCATCTACACAGCAAAGGAAACAATTAGTATAATAAAGAGACAACTATAGAATGAGAGAAAATCTTTACCAACAACTTTTCTTACAGAAGATCAGTGTCCATAAAACAAGTCAAAACTTTAATGTTAGCTCTCCCCAAATAATTATGTATTCAATAAATGGTCAAAATATATGGACAGTTCTCAAAAGAAGCATAGATGACCAATAATTATATGAAAAATGTTCAACACTGAGTTTCCTTCTAACTCCACTCACACGACAAGAATGCCAATAACAATAAATGCTGGCAATCATATGGGAAAAAAGGAATTCTTCTACACTATTAGAGGAAATAAAAAATGATACAGCCTTTATGGAGATTAGTATGGCAGTTCCTCAAAAATCTACAAACAGGAGTACCATATAACTCTACAATACTATGCCTTGGTATTTATGCAAAAGAATTGAAGTCTGCATACCATTGAGATACATGCATATCATGTTTATCACAACACAATTCACAAAAGACACATTATGGAATCAGCCAAGATGTCTGAAAGCAAGTAGGTGTCTGTAGAAAATGAAGTTTTATTAAGTCATAAAGAAGAATAATTAATTCATTTGAAGGAAAATGGATGGAAGTAGAGATCATCATGTTAAGTAAAGTGACTCATACCCAGAAGAAGCATCATACATTTTCTCCCATATGTGGAAGCTAATGAGAAGAAAAGAGAATGATAATAGAGGAGGAAAAGAGAGACAAATAAGATAAAAGAAGAGGAATGGGGGAATGGAGAAGACGAGAGTAAGGGGAAGTATTGGGGAGTAAAATTAATTAAATATGTTTTACACATGCACCAATATGACATAATGAACTCAACCATTCAGTATTATCAATATGCACCATTAAAAAAAAAAGAAGAAGAAAACACTGTATATCTAAACATGAGCAAGAGATGTTTTTGCAGAGTAACTGTGATGGTACTAATTTATTACTATATTTTTACAGATATATATTATATTTTCTATTCTGATTTGAAACTTATAAATTTGGGAAAGAGTCCAAGAAAATTTCCAAACTTCCCACAAAGACACACAATTATGGAAAACCATCACACTTTCTGAAGTTCTGGATTTCAAAATATGAAAATTTGTCAAGAAGACAGTTTAGTTTTTTAAAAAATATTTTGACTTTAATATACTTTTATTATAGAATTCTCTCTCTCTACTGTGGCATTTACTTAATGAGTTCTAAATAAGCTCTAAGATTATCAAATTGAAATTTCTTCAGAGAAAACACTAGAAAAATAATAAAATATGGAGTCCTCAGTCTGTCTTTATTCTTCAATCTGAATTCAGATGCATCTGCAAAGAGGGGGATATATTAATGGATGCCTAAAGTCAGTAGGTGAACTATATGATTCCCTCAGATTGCCTAAGCCCCCATCAGATTCAGAATGATGAAAGATAAAAGAATGGAAAAAGATATACCTGGGAATTATTATTATAGAGAATAATATTAATAACTGGCAAAAGTAATTCAAAAAAAGATGTGATAAAGTTTACAAGGTATCTCATAAGGGTAAGAAAAATAGCTCACAACATAAAAGTTATTATGAATATTATGCTGAATATTATGCAGTGTACAATATGGTCTCAAAATGCACCAAGCAATAACTGAAAGATCTCGGAAGGAAATAAATCAATAAAATGTTCTTTTAATATTCTCCCCTCAAAATACAGTAGGTGAAGCAGATTAAAAACTAGAAAATTTGTAGTCAATCTGAATACCAGAATATTCATACTTAGAACAATGAGAGTATTCTCATTGTTTGTTTCTCATCCTTTCTTTTTTAGCATTTATCAAACTCTCAAAGAAACTCCCCACATACTTGGTAACAAAAAGAAACCTTAATAAATCACAAAGAAAAAAAATCACAATCACTATATTTTCCATCCTAATGCCAATAATTAAAAATTAATAGCAAAGAAAAAAAGAAAGTTAAAAATCCTTAAGGTCTCAAATTAAATAACACTATTTAAAAATCTTTGGATTAAAAATAAATTATACGATACTTAGAAGTAACCATTGCATCTTAAAATGTGTAGAACTCAATTAAAGCAGTACTTAGAAGAAATTTTAGTTTCTAATATGCTCTTCATGAAATGAAAATAAATAGGCTTAGTATTAAATTTTTAAATGGGAAAAATGCATTAAAAATATATACCAAATAAAAGAAGGAAATGAGTGACTGCAAGACAGAAACCAATTATAAAAAGGACAAAAATAGATAAGATCAACAAAACCAAGATGATTTGTTTGAAGTAATCAATGGCCTTGGAAAAATATCTATTAAAGAATTCAAGAAAATATGCAAAAAATAAAGTGAAAAGGGGAAATTGTTACAGTCTAGCACAAAATAGATTAATTTTTAAAACCCAATTGATGTGGTGTGCAACTACACAGGAATAAAATTAAAACTTGAGAAAACTAATTATAAGCCCATTTTTCCTATGCACATAGACCCCAAAATCATGAAATTACTTACTAAAACCAATTATTAGCTAATTAAATTCAAAACTGATTACATCATAATCAAATGGAATTTATTCCAGGAATACAAAATTGGTTCAACATCAGAAAATTTATCAATGTAAATGACCTCATTAATTCAATAGATACAGTGATAGCATTTGATGAAGCTCCAACACATTAAAAGTTCAAAGCAAATTGAGAATTCAACTGACATTTCTTAACTTTAAAAGGTCATGAAATAAATATATATATATATATATACATTGAAAATCATACTTAAGATGAACTGTAGATCTCTTTCCATTCACATCAAAACAAACAAGGATATCCATTTTCCACCTAATGATCCAGATGTTTCTATAAATTTAATAATCACAATAAGTAAAAGCAAACTGTATATGTAAAAATATGACATGAAAATATTAAAAATTTATTTTTGCAAATGCTATGATTATCTGCACAGAGAAATCGAGAGAACGACTAAAGTATTCAAACTCATGGGAGTGCATAGCAATGTTTTTGTACTTTAACAAAGTATGAAAGTCACTAAGTTTATCTGCACTATATTTTATCACCTAGAAAATAAGATGCCATTTATAATAGATAACAGGTAAATTATCTAGAAATTAACAATAAAAATGCATAGGTTTATATGGAGAAACTTTTCTGAATAATCAAATATATGTGAGGGTCTTCATATATGAAAGATTTTGATTCTTTTGTATAAAACTACTTAAAATTATGAAGATGACAATTATCTCCAAATTCAGGGTGCTTTTGAGAATAATTCCTACCAGACTAGGCACTGTGATGTATATCTGTAATTCCAGGTATTTAAGAGACTGAGGCAGGTGGATGGCAAGTTCAAGATTAGCCTCAGCAACTTAGCAAGACCCAGTTTCATAACAGAGAAAAGGCTAGAGATGTAGCTCAGTGGTAGAGTGCCCTCATGTTCAATCCCCTGTACTGCTAAAAGAAGAAGAAGGAGAAGGAGAAGAAGGAGAAGGAGAAGGAGAAGGAGAAGGAGAAGGAGAAGGAGAAGGAGAAGGAGAAGGAGAAAAAGAAAAGAAAAGAAAAAAGATACAACTGAATTTTTATGAACTGGATAAACTTATTCTAAAAGTCGTATAAAGCAATAAAGTTTTACAAAAGCTTATCTAACTAAGAAAAACAAAAAAAGTTTTTTATCTGTTTTGAAAACAAACTGTATGTGTATATTAAAAAAATGGTGTGTTTCAAAAAAAGACAAAATGCAATACAAAGTGTTACACGGGTCCACTCCATGCTTTGAACATAAACCCTGCTCCTAGTCCCTGGCAGATTTTTCTTAAAAAAAAAAAAAAAAAATATATATATATATATATATATATTCTTCCTTCTTGTCCTTTTCCCTGCCTCCATATAGCTTACTGTGAACAGGAATGAAGTCCAGACTTGGGAGCTGGTATCAAAGGATATAAGAAATAGTAGTCTCATAGTAGTCTCTCCTGGTTACTGCTTGGATATGAATTATAACTTCTGATACACATACCTGGAGTTTAACCTTCATATTCCCTCTTGAAAAGTTCAGTGATCACCCTGGCAGTTAGAATTACAGCCTCTGGAACATGAGTCCTCTGTGTGTTCTCTTTGCTGGCAAATCAATAAAACTTTCGTTTTCTTTTCTCTCAAAACCTTGTCCTATTACTGGATTGGCATCATGAACAAGAACTGAACTTTCAGTGTCAAAAAGAGGGGAGTGTTCAAAAGTAGACTCATGTATATATGGGGACACAAAGATAAATGTTGCCTCCAAAGAAAATTGGCTCACTCTGTGACAGAAACTAAATACAGATATCTACTTTACATCAATGATGGAATCTAGGCAAATGGAAAATCTAAGTGTGAAATTTAAAACTCTAAAACTAATAGAAGAAAATAAAGCAGAATATTTTGTTTCCTAGAGATGGAGAAATACATCATATGTACAATCAGCAAAAAATTCAATGTATTTTATTAAAATTACAAGTGACAGTTTAGATAAAGTTAATATATGGAATGGTGACTAAGAAAAGATCTTTATGATACCTGACACTGATGAGAGGTGCGAGAAAATCATGCAAACCAGCAAAAAGATGGGAGGCAACATAAGAAAAAGGAAATACAAATGGTGGAAACTTTATTTATATTCAAAGAAGTGAAAATTAAAAATACAATAGGACATTCACAGCCATCATCTTGGCAAAAAATGAAGTGTGATAATGCAATATTGTCAGATATTGTGGTAAAAAAATTAATCACATGGGCTGCTAAAAGGAGAATTTACTAGAGCTGACATTTGGAGGATAAGCTCATTTATAATAAATCTATGTGTAACTCATGACCAGCATCTTCACTGTCACACAGGACCAAAAGTGGATATATTTGAAGTTGCTCATCATGATATGACTTGTTTGGTGGGGAGGTAGAGGCAGTGTAAATGTTCAACATCAACATATGAGTATGATATGTGAATGAACATCAGGAGAAAATTAAGAGACAGCAATTCAGAGATACATTACATACACACACACAAAAGGGTGTTCTCAAAGTAATGGAGCTGGACAAGGTCTAAACAAACATATGTTTATGTTAATTTCCTATATATATATGTGACATCATTTTCAAGAATACATACAAATTCAGAATACACAAATTAGATAAGAAATGAAAACAAAATGAAATACAAAAATAACTAAAAATTAAACATATATTGAAATATATACAGTTGTCCTTAAATGTCTGTGAGAGGTTGGTTTCAGAACCCTCAAGAATTCCAGAATCCATGGATGCTTAAGTCCCCATATAAAGTGGTATATCATTTGCATATATATATGCAAATATATATATACACATCTTCCTGTATACTTTAAATAATCTCTAGAAGACCTATACTACCTAATACAATATTCTAGTCAGCTGTTTTGTTGCTGTGGCTTAAAGACCTGACTAGAACAACTGCAGAAGAGGAAAAGTTTATATGGGGGCTCACAGTCTCAGACATCTCATTCCTTACATAGCCAGCTCCATTCCTCAGGGCCCAAGGTGAGGTTGAACATCATGGCAGAAGAGTATAGCAGAGGTAAGCAGCTCACATGATGATCAAGAAGCAAAGGGAGACTCCACTTGCCAGATACAAAATATATACCCCAAAGCCACGCCCCCAATGCCCCACCTCCGCTAGCCACACCCTATCTGCTTCAGCTTAATCCCATCAGGTAATCGATTTGCTGATTGGGTTAAGGTTCTCATGCCCCGATTATTTCTTCTTCAAACCTTCTTGCATTTTTTCGCACATGAGCTTTCAGGTAATACCTCACATCCAGATCATAACATATAATATAAATGCTATGTACATAGATGCTATACTATATTATTAGAGAATCATAAAAATGCAAAAGTGTGTACATGTTCAGTTCAGATGCAACTTTTTTAGAATATTTTTGAGTCACAATTGGCTGAATCCACAAACACAGAAACCCCTTATATGAAAGGCTATGTATCTGTATTAAGAGAGGTGTCTCTCTCTCTCTCTCTCTCTCTCTCTCTATATATATATATATATATATATATATATATGTATGTAGAGAAGGAGCATGTACAGCTCCTAGCAGGAACTAGAGAGTATAATTTGCTCAGTGCTCTGCGTGTGGATGCAAGCACAAGTTTGTGTCGACACACACATGCTTCTTGGTTGTGGGAAGAAGAAATAAACACATGAGCGGACCTAGTGACAGCAGCAGCACATTTATTTCTGAGTGTGCTGAAAGCTTCAGAGAGCCGAGATGGATTCTATAGCACAGAGAAATGTTCTTCATTCAAACTCCATTGGGAAAGAGTTCAAGGAACATAAAAGCATGTTGTTTGAAAGAACATGAATTTTAGGATAGATGTCATCACATCTGTCTACCTAAGCGATGCCTCCACAGGGCAAACTATTTCTGCTGTCAGTGCTGCTGCAGGCTAAATAATCATTGTTGAGCAGGAGCAAAGATCTAGGGAGAAGGCCCAGGGAAAGAAACCATAACTTATCTGTGGGACACTGTCCATAGCAGAGGGAAACCTTTTAGACCGGAGCTTTAAAGGTTTGGAGGCAAGTTCAGCACAGATTTGAAGCCAATGCCTAGTCTCTCTCTCAATTGACTTTGAACTTTGACATAAAAGAACATATCGCTTTTCATCTTATTTGTGAAACAACTAAGTGGCAACATGGAAGAGCACTCTCAATATGGAAAAATGATCATAAAGCCAGCACTCCAAAAGAGCCATCTTCACCTTATTCATATTATAATACATATAATTATACATATAATACTGTACCATATTCATATTCTTCTCCAGGACAAATTATAATCCACCTTACTGTCATGCTCAGGGATCTATTAAACATTGTAATAGACATCGCTTTGTGAAGAGTTCTTTCTCTGTATGTTTTCTAAGCCACATTTTTTTTTTTTTTAGGTATGGTAACTATTATAGAGGAGGTCATTTGGCATGCCAACTGGAAAACGCATTCAGAGTTGGACACAGCATCTTTCCCACAACACAACATCTAAAACCTCTGTTCTTTCCACTAACATACTGGCCCCAAAGAAGAGTAGCACTCAATTTCAATCCACCCATCCACCAGTTTTATTCCAGTTCTTTTCAGTTATCCATATGAAAAAACACACTTTCCAACAATTCCTCTAGGAAATCTCTGGATTCCAGAGATTTTTCCAGAGATTCCTCCATTTCCTCTGGAATCAACATCTTGCTAGATGTGGGGACAGGCTCCAAATGTCTACAGTTAAGCTCCCATGCTGAAGTTTTTGGCAGGCTATGTTATGTCTTTAGTGTGCAACCAAGGCTATGTTGTAGTCAGTGTGCAATCAAGGCCAGAAACACTCTGATTCAGTGTATGTACTCAAGGTCATAAACATTTGGTTGTGAGCATGCACCCACTGATGTAACCTGTTTAGCAGTGTGGCCTGAAAATAAAAAGATCTACAGAAAAAGCTCAGGGGGCAAAATGGAACTGGCTGGGGGCTGAAGCTAAAGTTGTAAGTTGGAGGCTCTTGCACCTCTGAATGAAACATGTCTACTACCCGGCTTTTTGCATCTTCTTCCACCTGCTGAGATCCTGAATCTGTTTTCCTGAGCTTCACTCCACGTGACAGGAGAGTAGGAGGAGACAAGAGATGAAAGAGTGAGTGGCCAGAAAAGTGAATAAAGCATTGCAGAGGAGGGTAAAGCTGAATCTGCACCACCTTCCCCTGGCAAGTCAGGTTATTGGTTGCAATTTCAAAATGAACACTGTGGACAAGGTGGATATTCAGGGTCTTCATGATTTTCTCATGGCTACCAATGGAAGTGATAGGTGGGTTCTACTACCAGGAGAGATGAATTTCCTAAAAATGAAGCAAAGATAAAAGTAAAACATCCCATCATCAATATATCCACACAAAAGAGACATATTTTGCACATCTTTTCTCAGAGTCTCTGAGATAATATTGGAAAACCACTGAGCAATGCAAGCACCAGTATTCTGCTCACATCCTAATCAGTCCTTCCTCTGAGTAGCTTCTCAGGGCTCCCAGAGCCTATGCCCAATTCTGGTGTAGCAGGCTTCTTTCTATCCTAAAGGAGTTGGAAAGAGACTGTGAGATTTTTACAGAGTTTGGTTAGAGCTAGTTCTTCACCCAGCTGCACATCATTTTCACTGGGAGGGTAGAGGAAGTTAGGGAGTCTTTAAAAACTAATTAAGTTTAAGTCACACATCATGAACCAAATCATGAAGATTGGGCTCAGACATCTCCAGATTTTTAAAAATTCTCCAGGTGATTCTAACATTCAGTCAAGTTTGAGAACCACTGAGTTGAGTTAAAGGTAATGAAGTCACTCGACAAAACAGGAATAGAAATCAGAGTTCCTTAGGCTGTTGACCAATGCACACAAAGCACAAACTCATTTCACACAACTTGACCATTCTCTTGTTGCAGATTGTTTTCCAGAAGATCAGTTTTCCCTACCTCACACTCTTTTCATTGATTCTGCCTCCTAGCAAAAATCTTGATATGGTCAATTCTACTTAAATTCAACCACTTTAAGGAATGCTCAGTCATTTCAAGTTATACATAAGCCATAAGCTGTGGATTGAGGCCACTTACTTTTCTCTGGTTAGGGACTGCATCTCCAAGGAAAGACATGCAGGTAAAGCAGAAAATCGAGCATCAGGACCCAAGCTGTCCTGTCCTAAGATTCTCTCAGATGCAAAACTGTCCTTTCGTGGACTTCAGTTGTAAACCTCCCCTAGCCTCACTAAAATATTCTGAGCTGTTGCCTGCAATCTTGTGACCCTCCACTTTTGCATGATGACATTCTTGGTACAATGGTGAGCAGACTCCTCTTGCTTCCCTATTTCCCTTGGTCTCCTCTTCCTCCTGTTCCTCTGCCCCTCCATCCCCATCCAGTCTTTCTCTTTTACTGAGTGCTAGGATGCCTGGGTAAAGTTTAGCTATTATTTTGGATAAACTGACACCTCTATCTTCAAGGCCTCTTACCCTATCATTCATACCTGTACCTTTGTTTCGTGGAACAAACATGCAAGATGATTCCTGGCCAGAGTTCCAGATGGGAAGAGGCTACAACTCCATCCTACTGTACTTCATGTTAGCATAAGGACTTATCCTGAGGTTCATTGCCTCCCTTGGCTTCACTTAAAGGGAAAGTCATGGGCTTTCTCTGCACTCAGATCTTCAGAAGTTGGTACAGCCTCTTCCCCCAGAATTTGGCCAAAGTTAGGAGAGCGCAGAGTCACTGCCTTCCTTCATCTCACTGAATGCTTCTCCTTCAACTTTTCCTCCTCTCTCCAGTTGGAATGATTCTGTCTAGTGTAATAGGAAAGTAGAAGAATTTGCCTCAAAATAGCTTTACCAAAACATGCCTGGGTATCATTGAGATCAGCTTTTTAAATTTAAAAAACAAGAATGACATTAAATTGAAGAGAGGTGGGTGGAGAATCTTGCATCAATTAATGTCAAAATTGTATTTATTGTATGAATTATTTACTTATTTATTTATATTGTGCCGCTGGGGAGCAAACCCAGGGTCTTGGGCATGCTAGGTAAAAGTTGTTTTACCAACTAGCTACATCCCCAGCCCAAATTAATTTTCCTGTCACCTATGAGTATATAGGATTATTACCCAGTACAATATCTACACAGCCTGAATTATCTCTTACCCAGTTCTAATTGTTTTTATCTTTTAGAGCACAATGCCGGGAAGTTAAAAGCTACTCTTTGTGATAATCTGCTGAAACTGACCAAATCCAATGTGGCCACCTCCATGACCTCTAACAGATCAAAACCCATTTTAATTCCATTTGTATGCTAAATGACACATGTCAGCACTATGACAGTTTACCATCACCAAGGCAGAAACTAGGAAGAACCATGTAAGGAAATAAAACAGGTGATGCCTGTACTGCTAGAAATCTGCCACCATTTCTTGAAAACCAAATGAATATTCCTTCCCCTCATTTCTGCTGCATATTATCTGTGACTGTACAAACCCCAGCCAGTTGAGAAATTGAATTGTGAACTAAGCTCCCACTTCACCATTTGTTGGCCATTGAATAAAGCTGGTGCTATTCACACTGAGCTTGAGTTTTATCAGTTGGCTTTGCAAAACTAAACAGGGAAAGGATACTTCCTTGGGGGTCTCTTATATATACGAGGGGTCAGAATTTTTTTGAAAACATTATTATCCTAGGTAATAAAACTAGACTCAATTATCTAGTATCAGGAGTGTTTTCCATCAACAGGTGATTTGAAAAAGGGTTCTTTTATGCCTTTTACCCACAAAATTCAATGATATGTTTCCTCATTTTCTCAAAACAAATTATGGACCTCCTTCATTAGAATTTTCTATAATGCTTGTTAAAAAAAAAAAAAAAGCATTTCTGGATCCCACAGCAGAACTGTAGAATCAGATGCACAAAGAAGCAAGACAAGCTTTTATATTTTTGCAAGTGCATCAGGTGATTATCTTGCACACTAAAATGTGAGAACCAGTGCCAAGCCTCCTATTTAGCTGAGATCTGTCTACAGTTTGTACGGCTAGCACTCAGCTTTTTTTTTTTTTTGTGAGAGAGAGAGAGAATTTTTAATATTTTATTTTTTTAGTTCTCGGCGGACACAACATCTTTGTTGGTATGTGGTGCTGAGGATCGAACCCGGGCGGCACGCATGGAAGGCGAGGGCGCTACTGCTTGAGCCACATCCCCAGCCCTAACACTCAGCTTTAAAATGCTGAGTAGTCATTGAAATAGGATAGCCTTTTTTTTTTCTGAAAAAGTAGTAATAATTTACTAAATAGGAAGTTACAATATTTACTTGTTTGTTATTGCTTGAAGACTTGGTATTTCCATCTAACATATTACTCTATTCCTATAAGTAGAATTGAGTTACTCTATTCCTATAAGGAGAAGTAAATAATCAACAGGACAATAAAAGCTACACTCACTAAACCACTGAAAATTTTTAGGACTGTGTTAAGAATTTTATCATGCATGATTTTGCACAAGAACCCTGTACTATATATTGTATGACTTATCCAACAAGTGAGAACATTAGAATTTATATAATTAAGTGTATGATTAATACCACCCCATTCATTTAATGATTGGAAGTTATTCTAGTTCAGTTTCAATGCCTTTTTACATCCTCTGTTTATATCATCAGACTGTTGTGTTCTGAGATCAGTCTCAGGTAAGACAGAGGAAGAAAGGGAAGGAGGAAAAGGTGAATGAATAAAAGAAAGGAAAATCTAAAAATTTTACAGGATCTATGTGTATTAGGCTCCAGAATACAGTAAAATTTAAAACTATTAGGCAGCTGAATGTCCTTCCTTTGACGCCCACCTTATCACTAGAACATGACTTTACTTGCTTGTTATGGTCACAAATATCTATTCTATGTTTAGAAATTCTTGTCCATCAGGATGAAGCTGCCCTGGAATAATAGGTTAAGAAAGACATAAAGAACTTTTCAAAACATATGGCCCAAGGATGAGAATTGGCATGTTGTGTTCAGTCACTGAATTTCAATGCGACAGGGTAGGATTTGCTTTTAGTTTATTTTCAAAAAGAAGAATAATAAGGAAAACTTACCCAGTATGCAGCATGTGTGAAAAGAAAAAATCCATTTCTGTTACAAAACAGAATAACTTTAAAGTGCATGCTCTTTTTCTGTGAAATACAGTTCATACATAAATCAATTGGAAAAGAAAGGTAGCAAGGTGGTAAATTATATTTAAAAATAGGTCAAGCTCCCTGGGCCTTGCTAGGGCAATTATATGAGCATGTTCGAATGCCATTGTTCATAAACTTGGTGTTTCTCATGTGTTGATGGAATTCATCATATATTGTTTGATCTATTCAAGAAGAAACTCTGGTAGACCTTCCTTTGCATGCTAAATCCACACTGAAATTTCACCCGCAAAATACTGTGATATTAATCACGATTCCTTATGGAGTTGTAGTTTGTAAGATACTACAAACTACAACTCCATAAGACTATATCTTTTTCCTAATAACTACTTTAGTTAAGGATAAGAAAAGTACATGCGGTAATTGGATAAAATGATTGATTTTTTTTCTTCAATTCAAGTAACAGAATTAATATATACACATTAAAGTTTCCCATTCAGAGCTAGGGAATAAACAATATTATTAACCCACAAAATGTTTTTAAAACCTATTTTGCAATTGGATTTAGAGCTATTTCTAAAACCCACAAGGAAATTATCTTAATATTTTATAGCCACACTATTTAGACCCAGAATGCGTTCAAACATCAGAACTCCCATACATGCCCATATAATTATGGTTTGAAATATTGATATGACTAAATCATCTCATTACTCTATTAATTTACTAATTCTAAGATCTTTGCTGTAAGACATAGACTTTTGCAAATATAAACTGAACCTCTACTTCAGAGCCCATGCTGTCCTGTCTTGTCTCAATGAGGAACCAGCAAATGAATGTTAAGTGTACAAAATGCAGACTGTATTTCAGTTTTCTTTGGTGTCTCATGTATTTTCGATCAGCATATTCATTAAGCACTCTCAAACAACTTCATTAACTCTCTCTCACCTTCCAGAAGCTTCTCATCACCTGCCTTGCCAAATTCATTTTCATATCTGAGTCCTGTACTCTGCAATTGGAGCCAAATGTGTTTCATTTGTTTCTTAACTAAAATACACACATTTTCCCATGACTTTTGTCATCTTTGAATATCAGCTTCTTTCTTTCCTTCATCACCTTCCTCGTTCTATATACACTTTAATTTCTCTCCCATGGAGCCCACTGATTAGCTGATGAGGCTTCAGGTCTCCTTGGCTGGGTATCACTTATTCATTCCACAGCTGCCTGGCGCAGAATTACTCTGGATCAGAGCTGTTGTGCACTCAACGAACCACAGACGGTGGACGACTTCGGCAGGCAGTCAACAGCTCACGCCTGCTGTCAAATTAATGCGGCTTGAACAAGTGCCGAGAGCCAAGTATTTCTTCTCTGGTCTTATTGTGGTGTGGATGTAACATCCCTTTTTATTTTTTCCTGTAGGATATTTGAAAAGCTCATGGTAGAATTTCTTAAGTTTGTTTTGTTTTGTTTTGTTCTGTATTATTTTCCGACCAACCTTCCTATCATTTCTAAACTGTGTCCTTTAGACTCAAACCCTTTTAAAGATCTGCACAAAGCAGAGCCCCATCAGAAGGTTGGGAGGCAGGAAGAGATCTGAGGCAGTCTCCTACCCAGACACCCAGTTTGTTAGATAAGGAAATCGAGGCTCACAGAGGTGCGTTTACTGAGCCAAGGGTACCTCTTAATTGTTCCCAGTTCCTATAGGAAGAATAAAACCAAAGGCATGTTTAATCATTGATCTGAGAAAACTTAGGAATCTGCTCACAAAAAAGGGGAGAGGGTTCAAATTTGTATGTGGCCAGCAGAGTTACAGGCTACTAGCTACTAGCTCACACAGCAAAATTCAGCGCATGAGAATGGGAAAAAAAAAAAAAAGGAAGATTTAGGAATCAATACTGATAAGCAGGGGAGATTCCATGGCTATTAGGATCTCAGAAGGTGGAGATGGGCTGGAGCCATAATACAATGGAATCCTCAGGTTTTTAATAACTACATGGTCCTGAGTTTTCATCTTGGAGCTTGTTTACTTAAGTTAAAAAATATATATTATATGAAATATGTAAATTCTCACATTTGCCTATATGTGTGATCTTTTAAAAATATATATATATATATATTTAGTTTTAGGTGGACACATATCTTTATTTCACACTATGTGGTGCTGAGGTTCGAACCCAGGGCCTCATACATGCTAGGCGAGCACTCTACCACTGAGTCACAATCCCAGCCCCTATATGTGTGATCTTTATACACTGAGAATATGTGATTCTCTTTTGCAATGGTTTGTTTTCTAGTAAGCAATATACAGTGCCTATCTTTTCAAATTATGATGTACGTCTAAGTCTTATTATTTTTTATAACTGAATACTAATTTATTATTTGGATAACCATAATTTTAAAACAATATATGAACAATTCATGACCTTGTTAGCAAAAATATTTTGAACAAAGAAACAATAGTGAAACAATCTTCCTTTTCCCCAATCTTCTTCACATTTCCAGGAATAACTCTGCCAAAACTCTGTCTTCATTTATTCCAATCTGCACACATATAACTTTAGATAAAACACTTAGCCGTGTATACAGTATTTACCAGCTTCAGAGTATCTGCTGACATCCTGTCATCAAAACGGAGGAACTAAGCCTAGTTAATCTTCTGTTGCTACCTCTCTTGCTCAATGTACTCCTCATTTCAATGTCACTATATTTACATTTTCAGTGTGTATAATATTTATATTTCCATGTGAGACTAATTTCTCATATTTCATATTTAGGATATGATTAAAACTTTTCAAATAAACCAAAAAAAAACCATTTTTATTATGATTTTTCAATTTTATACTCTAACAGTTTATTAGTTTAAGGAAAAATTTTTAAGCATCTGTATCTGGAGAATAGTGTATTTTCTTTCTTAGTTCTTTCACTTCCTTTGGGACACAGTTAACTGCCACTGCTTCTGGTATCTAATGTGGTTCTTTCTCAGGATTATTTTTTTCTTGTTTCCTGAAGCGTGTGTGCTGAAGTATATTTTTCATATAGAATGTCTAGGAGAAAAATGTTCTATATTCTTACATGTCAAAAAATTTTTTTTCTATATTTTGCTCTTAAACTTGTCCAAGAACGTTCCTAGAAATATTATTCTGGGTTCAATTTTTTTAAAACATTTTTAAAATATTGAAATATTATATAATATTGAAATACTATATTATGTTCAATCTGTTATCAATCTGGTTCTTAAACCTCTAAAAATTTGTATGATTGTTTTGTCATGATTAGATTCAGATTTAGTTTTCTTTTTGTGTTTACCTAATTTTCTTTTTAAAAATTGTAATGATTAAGTAATATTGGTTTTTTTTGTAAGCAATATACAGTGCCTATCTTTTCAAATTATGATGTACATCTAAGTCTTATTACTTTTTATTACTGCATACTATTTTATTATTTTGGATAATGATAATTTCAAAACAGTGGTCACTTTTTAAACTAGTTTAAAATATAAAAATAATTTATGACCTTGTTAACAAAAATATTTTTAATAAAGAAATAATAGTGAAGCCATCTTCCTTTAACATCATGGACATATCTGGTTCTTCTACATCTTTTTATCTGTAATAACCTGTGTCTGAAGCAATCTGCTTATTGGGGAACTGCAAAGTAACAATTTTCTGAATTGCTCATGTCGAAAATAAAAATTTCTGTAGAAAATAACAATTTTATTTTTCTCTTCTCTCTCTCACACACGCTCATATACATATATGTACAGAAACATACATATATATGTATATCTTTACTAACAATAAGGGCTCAAAATTATTCTTATCCAGTATGTTTCAATTTAATTTCTGATTCTAGTAATTAGGAAATAACTTGGTTTTGACTAGTCCTTCCACAGATAACAACAATAAGTAATGAGGAAAATATTAGAATAAATTTGGAAATTAGAGGGTATCTGAACCCTGAAATGTGAGAACCACAGTGAGATCCAAGTATGTCTGACCTTCCTCTGGTAATACCCCAACCACAGTGTACTGGACTGCAAGTATTCAAGCAGGAAGCCAAAGTCTGGTTGGTCTGAGGTGTCAGAGGAGGAGTTTGGGATAATCAGAGTTGTGCAAACTTGAGGGGTAAATTCCAGAAGGAAAGAAACATCAGGGACTCCCCGGATCAATTTATAAATTCCACAAATCCTTAGCCATGTTTGGGAAAGACTAAAGAACCCCAAGAATAAAATAACAACAACTAAAAGCCTGAATCAGCGGAGTAGAGGTTCAGGCAGAGAGACATACAGTTTGGAGTTACAATCCCATCACATTAAGGGCGGTTGGTAATAAAATTGAGTCTTCAATTGAAACTTGAGATCACACCTTAGAAGTAAAAACTACATAAAAGTGTTAACAGTTTGCTTTAGAACTAAAGAAAAATCCAATATATACTAATGATGCATAAAAAATAAGGGAAAAATCTTATAATCTGCCTTGGAAAAACCAAAGACACAATATATAGAAAGGAATAATAGAGGTTCAGAAGACCACATTTTGACATCATTAATTTACTACAAAAATATATACCTGTGTTGTCTCAACCTAGAAATTTGTATCCACAAAAATATATTCTCAAAATAAATGAAAGCAATAAATTTTTTGCTAGTAAGCCATTATACAAAAATATTAAAGGTGTTTATTCAGATAGTGGGGAATAATGCCAGATGGGAAATCATATGGAGAAGGGGAAGAAAGCTGGAAATATGTGAGGAAATATAAAATAATGTTTATATGTATTTTCTCAATCCTTTAAAAGTGAATAGATACACTAAAGTAAAAATTTGGGTTAATATATGCATAAAAATAGAGGGTAACAATAGCATAAAAGATAACAGCAAATATAAATGGAAACTCTTTTGAGTTGTACATTATAAGACTTATATTATTTTACTAATATTTTATTTAAATATCCATTCAATTCAAAATTAAAATTAAATTGGTGGTCTAGGGATATAGCTCAGTTGGTAGAGTGCTTGCCTTGTACGCACAAGGCCCTGGGTTGAATACTCACCACCACCAAAAAACTCTTAAATTGGCATGCATTTTTCTTTCTGTGCTACATTTATCAGGTTTTGGTGTCATTTTTGTACTTCCCAAGTATAAAAAATTTTCTATATTCTGGAAGTGTCTCTATAGCATTGAGATTAACTAGTCTAAAATTCAGGTAAAGTTTGAAGAGTAGCCTGTCATTGCTATTATTTGCTTGTTTGAGACATTCTTTCCTTTTCATGAAAATTTATATATTTAAGATTTCAATTTCTACTGGGGTCAGTTTGGTAACATTTATGCATATATATGCATGTATACTAAAATATTCTTTTCATCAAGATTTTCAAATATATTTATAAGGAGTTATACAAAATATTTATTATTCTCAATTTCCTCTGGTTCTCTTATTTTTTATAATCTGTTAATGCTTGCCTTCTCCTTTTATTCAACATTAAGTGATCTTGGGGTTTATTTTATTTAACATTTTTTCAAAGAACCAATATTTTGATTAAACAATTTTTTGCCATGTTTATTCCTTATTTATTATTTATTTTTATTTGTTTCTTTTACTAACTTTTTAATAGAATTTATTTTATTATTTATTAATTATATGCATGAAATTGTTGAGTGACATAAGTATATAAGGTTATTAACTTTTTTGAATCATTGATTGCATCCTATAAATTTTAACATGGCCTTCTAAGTTTTTAAAACTTGCATTCATGTTTTGAAATTCCCCTATTACCCAAGAATGTTTTATAGAAAGGTAATGTATCCTCTATTTTTGTTATTTTTAATTGTGCCTAGTGTATGATCGATTCTTTTTTTAATGTTCAATGTGAATTTGAAAAGGGTTTTTATTATGAAATGTAGATTTTATATATATATATATTCATAGGTATGCTGGTAAAATGGCCTTCTAGAGAAAAAAAAAAGACCCTAATTATAGCATTTGCCAATTTCTGTGATGCTAAACCATGGTCAGTTTTGTGTTCCTATGCTGTTCCTGAATATGGAGTAGGGATGAGATGTGTAGAATCAGCTCTCACAAGCCATCTGTATGACAAGTTTCAGCACAGTAAATGTAATTTATATTGACCATGATGTATGCTGTCTTCCTTTTTTTAGTTCACTTGACCTGTTTTTTCATTAGTTTGTTTCTTCCAATTACTACTTATGTAGCTCTTGTAGCTTCTGCCCTATGAAGGTGATTCCTAAATTAACTAATGCATGATATTCATAACTTTCATAAAGTCATTTTGAATTGTGTTCTTTAGTAGTTTAAATGTGTTCTTTATCTCATAGAATGTCGTGGGGCCTGAGTTTTACATTATCTGGTATCAGGCTTTAGCACCTATTTTCCTATTGTTTCTATTTACCTGATACAACTCTGCCCACACCTTCATTCTCTCACCTTTCTGAACCATTTTGATTCAGGTAGGGTTTTCGTTTATAGACTTTAGCTGAGTTTTTTCTTCGTTAGTCAATTTGACAATATTTTTATGTGAAGAGGTAAGTTAAAACATTTACATTCATTCATAGGAATGAAATATTTGGTCTCAATTCCAATGATATTAAATTACATTTATATAAATATTAGATTATATTAACTATGTTCCTCATATGCAGCATTGTTGGTTTTTTTTTTCACTTTTCAGTCTTAAGAGGGTTTACATTTTGATTATAGTGGTTTCTTTCACATATAATCTTTTATAACACTATCAGTCCTTACTTAGGGTTTTGCTAGTTGCTTTGTCAGTTTTAAGTGATAGCTGCTAACTCCAACTTACAATTGTTCGCTATGTGACAAACATTAAGAAATGATTCTATTTTTCCTCTCTATTGCCCCCCTCCCCTCTGATTTTGACATTTCATTGTTTGTATTTTTGTGAATATATGGCCTTTACTTCAGTATCCTATTTTGAATTAATCTTGTAATTATAACCACATGTATTTGATGATTATCACCATCTTTTTTCTCAAGTTTAGCTGGTTACCTGTTGGATTGATATGTTTACCTTTAGCGTATTCTTCTAGAATAACTCTGGAATGCACTGTATCCTGTCTTCCTGCATATATACATGGGTTTTCCTAGATGTTTGTCACTCAAAGGACAGCTAAATCGTTCAGGAGAGAGTGCTGTGGCTTTTTGCTGACAGATGACTCTCTAGAACTACATGTGGTATCTGGTACAAAGTAGGCAGTCAACAAATATGAGTTGAATTAAAGAATAAAGGGTCTTGTAGAGAGGTTTATTGAGGGATAGATTGATTCTGGAAGGCATATTTTTGTCAGTATTCAGGATCCTGTGAAATATAAGTTTGGAACATTGAACTTGTTGACTTTGTTATCTCATTTTGTTTGGAGCACATGCCCTTAGCCATCCAGACAATTAATTATCTTTGTAATCCTCACTTGGACTCATATGTAACAGCCTTGCTCTGTTCTTATGAGGGCTCTAAGTAAGTATGTGTCTTTGATCAATTCATAGTACATCTTCCACATAACAGAAGGATTTTTTTGTTTAGCATATTCTCTTCTTTACAGGAAAAAAATAAATAAATAAAGCAAGACGGACTACACCCACACGAGAGAGGATTTGCACCCATGGCAACTAACATTAGTGTGAGAGACTAACATCAGTGCTCAGCTCACAGCTACACTCCTGTGGAGCTATTTTCCAGGGAACTCATATTGCTCAAAAGGAAAAAAAAATAATAGTTTTATTCAGCCATAAAGAAAAATGAAATTATGTCATTTGCAGGAAAATGGATGGAACTGGAGACCATTATGCTAATTGAAATAAGCCAAACTGAGAAACTCAAAGGTCGAATGTTTTCTCTCTGATGTGAAAGCTAGAGTAAAATAAAGAAAAGGGGTAGGGAACGATAGAATAACACAAAGATGAAGGGTAGATTAGAATTAGTAAGGGGAGGCAATGAAGAGTGAATTCTTCTAATGGGGGGCAGGAGACACTGGGAATTGAACCCTGAAGCAATCAACCACTGAGCCTTATCTCTAGCTATTTTTTTCTAATTTTTTTAGAGACTGGGTATTCCTAAGTAGCTCAGGCCCTCACTAAGCTGCTGAGGCTGGCTTTGAACTTGCAATCCTCCTTCCTCAGCCTCCCAAGCTCCTGGGATTACAGGCATATGCCACCATGCCCTACAAAAATAATTAAATTCTTAAAAAAATCATGTTATGTGCATATACAAATAGGCAACACAGAATTTTACCTTAATGCATAAGTAAAAAAGAACCAAGCAAATAGAATATAATAGATGAGCGAAAGGAATTCTAATAGGGTAGAGGAAAGAGAATGGGAGGGAAAGGGGGGTGGATCCTGAACTGAAATTGAATTCCATGCATGTATGGCCAGGATGAACCCAAACTTCTATGTATAACTATAAAGCTCTAATAAAAAAAACATCCAAGGACATTCTTCAGAGAACCAGAGAAAAATAATCCTAAAATTCATAGCAAGGCACAAAAGACTAGCCAAAGCAATCTTGAGGTAAAAAAAAAAAAAAAAAAAAAAAAAAAACAGAAAGAAGAATCACAACGCCAGATTTCAAGACATAATACAGAGACACAATAATAAAATAATAAAAACAGCTTGGTGTTGGCATAAAAACAGAAACATGCATCAATGGAAGATAATAAAGAACCCAGAAATAAACCCATGGCACGGTCAATATACTGATTTTTGATAAAGGTACCAAAAACACACATAGGAGAAAGGGTAATGTCTTCAATAAAGGATGTTAGTATCCACATGAAGATTGAAACCTGACCCCAATCTCTCACCCTGTACAAAAATCAACTCAAAACGTCTTGAAGACCTTGTCTTTGTCAGCTTTTGCATTGCTGTTACCAAGAGGTGTGACAAGAACGAAGTAGAGGAGCAAAGGTTTATTTTGACTCACAGTTTCAGAGATTGAGCTCATGATCAGCTAAATCCATATCTCTAGTCCCAACATGAAGCCCAACATCATGGCAAAACGCATGGTGGAGAAAAGCAGCTCAGGACTTGACACCTAGAAAGCACAGAGAGCTCCACTCACCACCAACAAAATATAAACCCCAAATCATGCCCCTCCTCCAGCCACACTCTACCTACCTACAGTTCCCACCCAGTTAATCCCTATCAGTGGTCTCTGTTCTATTTTCCAAGATTCCCTCTTCTTGCCCCCCACCCACAGACACTTATTTTCCTTTTTTCTCTCTAGTTTCCACATATGAGAGAAAATATATGACCCTAGACTTCCTGAATGTGGCTTATTTCACTTAGCATGAGGCTCTTTAGTTTCATCCATTTATCTGTAAATACCATAATTCCATTCTTTATAGCTGAGTAGAATTCCATTGTGTGTGTGTGTGTGTGTGTGTGTGTGTGTGTGTGTGTGTGAGAGAGAGAGAGAGAGAGAGAGAGAGAGAGAGAAAGAATTTATCTTCCAAAAGCTGCTAGAGAAACCTCCAGGCCAGCACAGCTGCCACAGTAGGTGAGATCTATTGTGCATCTGGGGTCCCCTCCCCTTCGCTGAAGACTATTGCTTCTCTCTTCCCCCAAGGGGAAAAGACAGATCGATAGATATATTCCTAGATGAGACAAATGACTTCATTGCTTAGAAAATAAGTGACTTCCACTGGATGCTCTTTGCTTCTCAAGTTTTGCATTGATATCATTTCATCTGTCCCCAGAATTTGTCTAGGTCATTAAACATTGTGAGTTTTTGAATTTTTGGAGAAGATGAAGTATATGGTCTTTATCTCCCATTGTTTAATAGAATTACCACAGACATATCCATTTTGTCTTTGCTGTGATCCATCATGGAGACACAGAGTTATCTTCCCACAATGTTTCCTAGGTGTCTTCTTATCTGCAAAAGAGGTCTCTGTCCTTGGGGTATAACATAGCTTCAAACAATGCCCCTGAGACAAACAGAATGGAACAAGTTGCACTACTCTCAAGAATGCTCAGAAAACAACCACTGGATAAAATAAGTTCAATTAAATGAGAAGCATCAAAGGAGTTCACCCGAGAAACGTAAGTTTGAGATTAAAAGATTTCGAGACCCTCAGAGCAAGACCCCCATCAGAAAGCTTGAAGTGTAATTAACTGATACAGTTCAAATAATATTCACATTGTAATGGCTTGTGAATTTGTTCCATAATAGTCTTCAAATTAGTCCAACATTGAGACTTGAAAAAAATTCTGTCTCTATCATGTTGAGGGTCCTCCCCTCTGGTCTCCTGTAGACACCCAGGAAGGCAGGATGGGAAGTGGTCTAGTGTTTAGGCTGCTGGCATCACCAGTGCTTCTTCTGCCACTTGTGCTTCTTCTGACATTTGGTGGCATGTTGGCACTGCCTGTTGCACTGTGATGCCCAGGGCTCCCTCAGAGATGCCTTCATATTGGTCTTTCCTACTGACTACAGATTAGGCTAGCTGCAGTTTCATGCTGTCTTTTTATATCCCATTGCACCATGTGGTCATCCCATTTCCCATCAGAAATCCTAAATCCGGAGTTCACTTCCCAGAACCAGAAAATGTTTCCCCTACCTTCTCTGATTGAGCCACTTCTGACACCTGATTATTTCTTCCTTTTCATGGGACTCCACTTTCTAAAGAAAGCAGTTATTATTGAAAGGAGATGATTCTTACAGATGCCTAGAAAATTCTAATGAAGCGTATGAATACATGAATGACTAGAAGTACTGCACAAATTTTAGGCATATGTTTTTGATACCTCTTCAGTAAAATTAGAGGCTTTGGTTAAATCAATAGCTATAAATTTTCAGCCTTGGAACACTCTGTTTCTTGGAATGTCTTACAGTTTATTCCAGGGTCAATGCATAACCATGTGGTTGAGAACCCAGGGCCCCTTTCTCTTTACTTTTTAAGTTTTCCCTTTGAACCACAGAAGTTCTGTATCATATCCATAAGATACAGAGATTTCACTTGCTGAATGGAGCACATTTCCTTCATTTCCCTTTGTTTAATAGATGAGACAGATTTGTAGATCTATCTAAATTAATTGATCTCTGTGTGCCCTGAATGTCCAAAAGGGCTTGTGAGTCTTTTAGGTGCTGTATCAGCTGTAAATCTTTCTGGGACTTCACTCCTAGTCTTTACCACACCTGAAGATTTCCAGGCTAGTCCTGACTGTAGGGTATAATACTTTCAACTCTAGCATCTTCTTTTTATAGACAATGACAAATTTACTTGAATACAGACCATCAAGGAAGATTATCCAAAACACGTTTTTAAAGCAGTGAATTGAGATTTTTAACAGAGCATTAATGTAGCCCTACTTTCACGCACACTCTAATCAGAAGCCAAACACCAAAGGGATAAAATTTAAGAACATAAGAAGCTGTGACATCACATCCACCTCTAGATAGCCTTTCATCAACTGAAGTCTTGAGAGCAATAGTTTGCTCAAGATCTGTTGCAGCCAATTATGTAACCATATTTGTTAAATTTGATCTACTTTTACCTGAAACTTCACTCAGTGCCTGCTTTCAAGGAAACTCTATAAAGAAAAAAAAAAAAACTTTAATGAAAGCTCTGGCCATTTTCACTGGATGTTACAGAACTTTTCCAGTTTCTATAGGTGCATTTCATGAGCAAGAGGGATTCCGCTGAGAACTTTCATTCTGTCATTCATCATGGAAGTTAGAAGTTGATTTGTAATAAGCATGGTTTGTGGGTTGCCCCACAGAAAAGCCCTTTGATAGTACGCTCAGTATTTAGACCACATGAGAAGGTCAGTCATCACAATTTATTATCACTAATGTGCCCCTAAACAAAGCCAAAAGAGTTTAGAAAGATATTTTGGAAATGGAGGCCTAAGGATAATGTAGATTACACCCTCTGGGTTTTCTGAAATAAGAATGTAAGAATATTCTTGTGCTAACAATGTTATCTGATAATATAGATATCTGGTTATCTGCCTTTGGAAAGAACCGTCCCCTGTCCTATGGGATCCAAGCTGACATGCCCCACATACTGAACAACAAGGGAAGACCAGTCAGTTTGGAATGGTGCTAAACTGTTGCCTTCAGAACTCTTTCCTTTATCTGCATTTAAAGGCATAACTACTTGGAGGGATCCAAGACCTACCAAACATGATGACTTCAATCCTCTCATTAAAGGAAATCTCACTCAAATCCTTTTTATTGCACCTGGAAGATATTGTAGAACATCATGAAAGAATATTAACTGCAAGTGTTATGTGCTGTTTTTGTTTTATTTTTCATTGTTCCATTATTTCCTATACATTACATTGGTACACGATGTTTAAGCTTTCATTCTACCTAGAAGAGACAGAATTAAGGTATTATGATTTGGATCTGGAATGTCCCCCATACAAGCTCATGTGTTGAAAGTATAGTGCCCAGTGCAGCAAGGTTCAGAGGTGAGGGGTTTTAGGCAATGACTGGATCATGAGGGCTGTAACCCACTTAGTGTATTAATCCACCTGAACAGACTGCTGGGTGGTAACTGCATGCAGGTGGGACATGGCTGCAGGAAGTAGGTCATTTGATGTGTGGCCCTACAGACTGTCTGTTCCTGATTATTTTCTATCCTCTCCTCTTCTTTTTTCCTCTCTTTTCCTTCTCCTCCTTTTTTTCCTCCTTCTCCTCCTCCTTCTTCTCTCCCCCAACTGCCATGAATTGAGTAGCATTTCTCCACCATGCCCTTCTGCCTTGACCTTCTGTTCCACCTCAGACCCAGGTCAATGAATCCAGCCCTCTGTGGAATGCAAAATGTAGGCCTCAATAAAGATTTCCTCCTCTCATTGTTACTGTTAGGTATTTTGGTCACAGTAGTGCAATGCTGAGGAGCACAAATTATTTGCTCAAATATCAAAAATTCTTCTATCAGGACTATATCCACCTCCACCTAAGAGAAAACACAGCACTGACTTAAACAAGCAAGAGTGTCTATTTCTAATGTGACATGCAGTTAGAGGAAAGCAGGATACCCAGGTGCAGTGGCTCCCCAATGCTACCAGGAGCTCATGTTCTTCCATGTTGTGTTTCCATTATCTTTAGTATATCTCTCATCCTACAAGGACAAGATGGCTAATCTGCCTGTTTGTGTTCCAGGAAGGAAGATAGGAATATATGCAAAAGAGGAAATGTGCATGACAACCAGATCATTCTTTTTCTTTTCCTTTCTTTTTTTGTCTTTTCTTTTTCTTTTAAGAAAATGATAGCTCTTCAGGAATCTCTACTCACTCTATCTAATACTGGGATGCAGGATCATCCCCAGTTACAACAGCCTAAAGAGGTAGGTGTTGAGTTTTAATTCAACACACTGCCATCTGCAATACTATCAGGGATTTTTTTTTCAGAAGGAATAAGAGCATCAGTGATGATTACAAAAATAATAGGGTCTAATACAACCTAACTTTTGAGGCCAACACATCCCCTCCAAAAGGAGATAAAGTTTCATTTTTTTGTATAGTCAAGATATTTTATTTTATTTATTTTTTTAATTTTTTTCATACATGACAATAGTGGAATGCATTACAATCATAATTATCCATTCACAGCACAATTTTTCGTAACTCTGTATGTAAAGTGTGTTCCTATTCAAAGTCCAGATCTTTAGGTTAATGCTAATTCTTTCTTTTGATCTTTCAGCCTGAAAAGATAAGTAATTTGCTTCCAACTTAACTAAAATACAGTGTCAGAGAAGGAGCCAGATACACAATAATAAGTATTCCCAATTGGAAAAAGGAATGGGAAACAAATGTTCCTATTGGACAGGAGTAGTGAGAACTCTAGGATGTGCTTAGTTGATTCCACAGCAATTCTGCTGTTGGGCAAATTTCTCTCATTCATTATCTACCATTGTCCTGGTTCTGGCCCTCTACAGAAAGTCTGCAAAGCTCTAAGGAATATATAAAATAGAAATTAGAGAAAATGCCCCTCCTAAGGAGTCCAGAGTCTTAATGACCTTTCTTGTAGGTGGAATTCAGAGCTTCAGGATTAGCCAAAAAGGCTGAACATGGGCAAGCCCAGATTTTCTATGGTTCTGTCTCATCCTAGGTAAATTACAAGCTACATGCAATAAAACATTCTTTTATCCTGAAGACATGTACATTTTATCAGCCAACTTGTGGATTTTGTCCATCCCCCCAAGCCTTTGACTTAGTTACTTTGAGCAAAGCAAAATAAGCTCCATTCAGAAAGCATGCCCTTTGCCTCTCAGTTTATCTCCTAGAAGAAATTTCATGATACAAGGTGTCTGAAAAAAAGCTGAAATGGCAATTTAATCTCCTGCCACTGCCCACAACCACACAGCAGTGCTTATAATAGCTTACATTCCATGCAAAGCCTTAGGATCATGGGGCTCTTAGTCAGTTGATATTGTAAACCATAGGCAGGAAGTATCTCCCTTAACAAAATCATATTTTCTTCATATCTGAAACCTTTGCATAAAAAAATCACCAGCTTCCAATAGCTGGATACTCACCACCCAAAGCTCAGCTCCTTCACTCAGCTAATTGCACGTCCTGTGTTTTATAACTTTTTGACTCCTATCTAACATCAAATTCTATATTAGTTAAAATGCATATGCCTGCATATAACAGAAGCTCAGCAACAGTGACTTAACCAAATCATCTCATGAAACAAGAGATAAAAATGTCACATTCATGATGTCATTACAGAGTCAGACTTCTGTTTTCTATGCAGCCATCTTCAGCAGGTGGCTTCCATCCTTCTGATCAAAGTTGAACGTTTCACAGAATTGAGTAATAAGGAAGCTCTAGGGGTATTTTTAACTTGGTATATTGTTAACCCCAATATTATGGATCTCTTAATAAGCAAGAATGGAGAATGGGTATTTATCTGACAGCAGTGTTTGCCACAGCTTCAGGCTGGCGGAACATACTCAGTGAAGTGAACAGAGAGTTTGTCTTTGGGAATACAGCCAAGTTCTCCGTGGGATTTTGAGTTAAAGTGAGGTATGGCAGTAAGAAATTGTCTGATCTCCTTTACTATACATTCTAGGTGGATAATTATAGGATCATGAAGTCTTTCAGTTTATTCTCTTAATATTATGATAAAGTCAACTACTCAGACTAATGCTATCTAACAATACTCTTTAGCATAAAACAACCCTTATTTACCCTAATTGTATAGATTACCTGGGACTTGGATGATCTGACTTGGACTCAGCCAGACTTGCTCCATGATGAAAGTCTGAAAAGTCTGTTCCACATGCTTACCATTCTCCATGGATCAATGAACTAGCCAATACCTATACTTTTCAACAGAGAGGCAGATACAGAAATAGTGTGCCCATCTAACCAAGCAGGTAGTAGTCAAGCCCCTACCGTTGCCAGGTCTGTTGGAGTTCTATTAACTAAAGTTAACATGGCCAGATCCAAATTCACTCCACTTCCTTTAGCAAAGGATGTAGTAATAAAGAGAGTTAAAAGATTAGGGCCAATAATCAAATGTACCACGAGCAGGCTTAATGATGATCTCTAATTACAAAAGTCATTTCCTATCTAAAGCAAGAACACTTTTTATATATATTCTGTGCCATAATTGCTAGACAAAAATATTTCTTTATAAGGATGCAAATCTTTCTTCACTTTTTAGAAGAGAAACTGCTAGCCATACATGGTTAATTTTAAATATTTCTTATAAGAAAAAAAATAACTTCATGGTTTATAGCAAGGAACTACAGATTAATAAAAGGATTTAATCAAGGATCTCTAGTTACTTTGTAATACTTTTAGAAAATTGTGATTTGGGGTTTTAAAGATAATTTTAGAGATAATGTATTAATTTGTTTAATTCATGAAATAGTAATTCTAGAAGTTTCTATGAGCCCATCTTTTCCAAAATCCAATTCTAGAAATCATTTGTCTACCACATGCCTTACAGGTGAACCATCTATACTATGTTTCCAGGGTGTTTTTTTTCCCCATATACACGAGGCAGATCATTGTACTGCTCCATGAGGCTGACCGGTAAAGTCAGCTTAGAGTCTTCCTCCTCTGGCCCTTAATTCTAGAAACTTAGAAAAATTTCTGCCAATTCTATTTCAGTACTTTAGTAATTTTCGAAGGGTGTCATAACAAATTATTATAAACTGGGTAGCTTAAAACAACAGATATTTGTTATCTCACAGTTATGAAGGACAAAAGTATGACATCAAGGTCCCAGCAGGACCATGGACCCTCTGAAGTCTCTAGGGAAAACTCCTTCAGGCTTCTACTTAGCTTCCAATGGCTCCTTGACACTACTTGGCTTTTCCTTTTATAAAGAAGCCTTTTGTTTAGAGCTCAAGTGTGGCCTCATCTGAACTAAATACATCCTCAAAGATTATTTCCAAATAAAGTCACATTCTGAGGTTCTGAGCTTACAACACGATTTTTTTTTTGAGAGGGGAACACCTTAACAAAGCATATTAATGCTAAAAAGACCATTTCAGATGTTTGAAGGGAGGTAACATGTTCTTAGCTTGGTCTTTCTTCCTTTTGCCTAATAATCTGAGTACCTTCCAATGTACCTAAGTATATTATTCCAAGACCTTTATCATCTAAGTCAGCTTCCCTCAGCAATATTCAAAATCATCCACAAATAGGTAATGTGAACTACAAATGGATGATTTTATTTATTTTGAGGATACTTACTTCAAGTGCAAAACTTCATAAAAGAAAAATTATTTTTCAATTTCCATATCCAAAAAAAACCCAGAATATGATTTTGTCCAACTAATAATTTAGCCTGGTGAGCAAAATGTCTGCCCCCTGGATCTTGTACCTGATGATCCAAGATGGGAAAGATATTACATCAGAAATCATCTGCTCTGTCCTGATGCTGACTTTTATACTCCACTGGGTGCTTTTTAGATTGTATTTTACTACCTGTGTCAAAGACCAATACTGGTCAAGACTTATTACCCACCAATGAGCTGTAAAGTGACTGCTGAAAAGGGCATTGGAGGCTACTGAAAATATAGATCACACTCTGCTAGGGCAAAAACCGCCCCTGGCCCAGGACTTTATTAGCATTAGAGTTTCATTACTGCCCTTTCAGCTCTGCTTCAGAGCCTCCCAAGGCAGCCCAGACTGTGGAGTGTCAAGGATTTCAGAAGGATGACAATATTGAGAACATGCTGGTTCTACCTTCAAACACCACAACAGGGACCCCATCTCCAATAAGTTAATTTCAAGGTGGTGTACCTGGTCATGGGGCCCTATTCTAAACACTGTGGGGAAATTCATCAAACATAATATGTATTTAGCTCCTGCATTGTATTAGATTAGGTTGACCATGATGGTAGTTGAGAAAAAATAGTGTGAGAACATAAGAGATAAAATAAATACAACAGAGTACAGGAATTCTCAGCCTTTGGAGATGGACCGACTTGGATTCAAATCTTGGATTTACTACTTACCAATTAAATGTCACCTTGGTCTCCCTAAGCCTTAAATTGTTCATCTAGAAAATGGGAATAATAAGTCTATAAATTTTCCAGGATTCCTATCACTGAATGACTAAAGGAACAAACACATATTATGTACTTAACAAAGTGTCTGGCAATCAGTCAGGTATTGGTAGCTTTTATTTTAACAGTTCAAAGCAAAATAAAACAAGTACAGGAAGAAAGAATGGAAATAGAAGACTCCTAACACCTGCCTGCTGCAGTTACTATGATATTCACTGAGGGGATAGTGGCACAGGACACATGTAAAGATCAGTGGGTACAAAGCAGAGAGCCAGATGTCCAGATACAAACACACACGTAGAGATCAGTTCCTTTTTGTCAGAGTTAAAAGTAATCACATGAGGAAAGGGTGGTGTTTACAAGGAGTGATGCTGAATAGCTGGGCATCCATAAGGAAAAACAGAATGAAACAACAGCCTCTGTTAAAAACATCTTCATATCATATAAAAAATCACAATGTGTCCTATTCCTAAATTATAAAACTAAAACAAATCACAAATAAATCACTGGAGAAAAATCTTGGTGACCTTGAGTTACACACACACACACACACACACACACACACACACAGCCTTAGGAAGAAATGAGCAAAGTATAAGACAATTGATAGATTGGATTTTTCCACAATGGTAAGTTTTTATCTTCAAAAAAGACCACTGAAAAAATGAAATTACAAGCCATGAGCTAAGAGAAAATGCTCGCAAAATTAATATCTAATAAAGAATTTGTATCCAAAATATGGGAACTGGTCAACAATAAGAAAAACAATTTAATTTCAAAATAATAGGCAAAATATTGAATTTCACTAAACAAGACATATGAATGGTGAATAAGCACATGAAGAGAGAGTGAGAATGCTCGATCATTTGGGAAACGTTCATCAAAGCCACAGGGAAAAACCACCACACACACTAGAACTCCTAAGAAATGAAAGACTTAGAAAACAGGTTGGCAAGAATATGGAATACCTCCTAACAGTCAAATATTACTGATGAGAATATAAAGCGGTACAGCTAGTTATAAAAGAGTTTAACAATTTCTTATAAATATATACTTACCATGTAACCCAGTATTCCATTTCTAGGTATTTACCCAAGAGGAGTGAAAACATGTGTCTTATTAAAAAAAAATAATAATTGCACATGCCTGTTCATTCTTAAACTTTATTCTCCAAAAACTGGATACAACTCTAATGCCCATGTACTTGTGAATGAATAAAGAATTGTATATTCATATGATGAATCAATATTCACCAATTTAAAAAAAAACTACTAATTATACAAAAACATAGATGAATTTCAAAAGCAAGTGCAAGAAGTCGACTAGAAAATACTACATATTATATGATTTCTCTTTAGGACATTCTAGAAAAGGAAATTATACAGGTACAGAAAATAAATTAGTGGTTCTCAAGGGCTACAGTTCTGGGGAAGGAACTGGCTGTAAACCAACTTGGGGGGTTTGGGAATCAATGGAGATATTCTGTGTATTGATTATCATGTTAGCAACATGACCTCATACCTTTGTTAAACCTTAGAAGACTCTACATATAAAATAAGTTTTATTGTATATAAAAAGTATACCTGAATAAAAATAGTTCATCATAATACTACAAAAGATTCTGTAAAGCAGTTTGATATATCACCAAAGAAGAAAAAAAATAAGAGTGAATGATGTAATGATCAAAATATTAAAGTATGTTGTCCAACAACTTCATTTAAAAGAGGAAGATTTGGATATTCTATGCTTGTATAATTATTACAAAATGGATTCTGCTGTCATATATTCTAAAAATAACCAATACAAAATAAAATAAAATAATGTCCAGAAATAAAGAAAGAGAGACAGAGAGACAGAGGGTAATCAATGAAGAAATTAGCACCATTGCTAGTTGGTTACCCCTGAATCGACCTTCATTGTCTGAGAGGGCTTTAAACCTAATGCAGTTGTATAGAAATGCAGTGTCAACCTCCAACTAAATCATACGCTTGGCATTCCCTCACTCCCCTGTAAAATAATGAATGTATTTTAGGTTAGCAGCTGGGAAGGAAATGTACAGGAAACATGTAGACAAGGAACTAGTCAGAGGAATTCCTACTCAGTCCATAGAGACATCCTCTGCAGAAGAGGAAGGACAGGAGCTAGGTTACAAAAGGACATCATGGTGATTTTGAAAATCAATAACATATGTGAGACTGGCCAAAGGGATAAATTATAAGGAAATAAAAGACACTTAAGAGGGTAGCAGGATATGAGTAAGAATGTGACTTCTAAAGTAAAATCATGGACTTTGGCCTTGCCCCGAAATCCATAGGGAGATAAGTTTGTTAACTTAATCTCCAGCTTCTCTCACTTGGGAGATCTGAAAAACATTATTTGACTGACCTATGAGTATGTGTCACCTGATGGAGTGCTTTCTTTATTAGAAAAAAAAATGAGAGGACTTACTTAAAACTTGTGAGTTCCTATTGAATCCTCTCTGAGTAGGTAGCTGGAGTATAACCGTTAAAGGGCTGAATTCTAGACTCTTCCAGTTTAATCGATGTAAATTTCTGAGTCTTATCTTAATTATTTGGGGTTGAAATTTTAAAAAATGGCAGAAAACAATTTTCAAAAAAAAATCAATACTGGAAGCATCACAATACCTGACTTATTTATACTACAGAGCTATAGTAACAAAACTGCATGCTACTGGCATTAAAAACAACAACAACAACAAAAAGAAAAAACAGAAGGATAGACCAGTGGTATAGAATGGAAGACACAGAGACCAATCCGTATGGATACAGTCAGTCATCTGGTCCTTGACAAACGGCCCAAACGTACATTGGAGAAAAGACAGTCTTTGTAACAAATGGTGCTGGATAACTGGTTATCCATATGTAGAAGACCATTATCTCTCATCCTGCATAAAAATCAACTCAAAATGGATCGAAAACCTCAGAATTAGACCATAAACTACACAACTTCTAGAAGAAAACGTACATTCAACACTCTAGCTTTTAGGCACAGGCAACAATTTTCTCAATAGAACCCACAAAGCTCAGGAAATAATGCTAAGTATCTGTAAGTAGGATAGCATCAAATTGAAAAGCTTCTGCACAGCAAAAGAAGCAATCAGGAAACTGAAGAGAGAACCTAGTGAATGGTAGAAGATCTTTGCTAGCTACCCTACTGACAGAGAATTAATATCTAGACTGCATAAAGAACTCAAAAAACTTCACATCAAAAAATCAAATAACCCAATTAATAAACGGGCCTATGCTAATTAAACAGATACTTTTCAAAAGAAATACAAATGTCCAAGAAATATATAAAAATGATCAACATCATTAGAAATTTGAAATGTAAATCAAAACTACACTGAGATTTCATCTCACACCAGTCAGAATGGTAGACATCAAGAATACAAATGATAATAAATGCTAGAGATGATGTGGAGAAAAGGAACACTTTTGTAAATTAGTACAGACATTGTGGAAATCAGCATGAGGCTCCTTAAAAGTCTAGGTATGGAACCACCAGATGACCCAGCTACACCATTCCTCAGTATTTATCCTGAAGAATTGGAGTCATCATACTACTGTGATACATGCACACCCATGTTCATAGCAGCACAATTCATAATAGCCAAACTATGTATTCAGCCTAGGTATCCATCAATGGATGAGTGGATAAAGAAAATGTGGTATGTGTACACAATGAATTTTATTCAGCCATAAAGAAAATTGAAATTTTAGCATTTGTAGGAAAATGGATGAAAAATTTATATTTGTGACTTTTTTTTTTCTTCCAGAATCCTTGATGATCTTTTGTTACTCCTTTATTTGCAAACGTGCTTTAATTGCTAACTTAAGTTTTAGATTGGTATTATCTTGGTGAATTTTTTAGAAAACTGTCATCTATTTACAGGTCATTTCATAGGTTGAGCCACTGTGATGAGAAAGGCTCTTATCTGATTATATGTAAATTATCATAATTATTATTATTATTCAAATTAGGGAGATAATTACCAATCTTTATCTGGATTTGAGAGAATGTGCTCAATTTGAGTCCCTCAGTTCCTACTTTTAGAAATCATTTTAAATTGTTGATATTTGGCCACACACCATGAAGTATTGGCAAAAATAATTTAAACAAATAGAGGTGACTCTTCACCTGTCCCCATGTGATTCATTCATGTGGCTTGCTGCTCTGAAGTTTTTTTGAGTTCTTTATGTATTCTAGATATTAACTGTCTGTCAGTAGTGTAGCTAGCAAAGATTTTCTACCATTCACTAGGTTCTTTCTATCATGTTAGACAAAATAAGCCAAACTTAGAAAGTCAAAGATCATATGCAGAAGGTAGAAAATAATAAGGTGGGAGTGTATTTTCCTAAAACTCAAAGGGAGAGCAATAGAGGAAAGAGATCAAAGAGTGAGAGGTAGAGAAGTTGGGAGGGAGTGATACTGGCCAAATTATATTGTTATATATCTGCATATACAAATATGTAACAACAAATCCCATCATATGTATAACTATAATGCATCACTAAAAAATGTGGAAAGAAAAAACAGTATGCAGGGGAGAGGGTATCAGAGATGCAATAATTGGTCATTTGGGCAGGAGAGTTATAGAAATGGAGAATTTGGATGATGATGATGGGTTAGGCTTCTGTATATATTTATAACCTACTTGCTTTGAGAATGTTTGAAATATCCTAGAAAGTTCATTCTTGAATTAATCTCTAGTTCAAAAGAGGAATGACTCTAACTAGACTACCAAAAATTAATGTGTGAGTCCAGCTAGTTCTCCAGTGAGCACTGAGTTTAAAAGGTAATAAATGTATAAAAAGAAGCCAATAGGGTCAGATAACTAAAGATCAGTATGAGACAGTGGCTTAGATCTATATATACCACATCTAACGGGTAGTCCCTAATTGCGGGTATAAGGTTAAAAACAACCAAATGCCTTTTACTCACACTTACAGCAGAAAAAAATAAAAAATGAAAGAAATCAGAGATGTGCACTGTGGAGTCTTTAGCATAATGCTGATGGATGGTATAGACAAAATCAACCTCCTTGGTCACAAATGGCTTTAGTCTTTCTGTCAAAAGGGAAAAAATAAAGAAGATAGAATGGAGATCCTTAAGTAGAATAAAATTTCAAGATAGTGAAGCCTTCTGTTCATCTGACAGGCCCAGCCACATATTCTCATCATTGCAATCAAAAGGGTGAATGAGAATCTAATGTCAAAAGGAACACCAAAGGCATGCAGGAAAATGGTGCTCCAGTTTACAGCAACCAGCCACATGAAGGATTCAAGTGGTGACAGGTGAAGCGTCACCTCTAATTGTTTGCATTATTTTTGCCAATAATTCATGGTGTGTGGCCAAATATTAACAATTTAAAAATGTTTTCTAAAAGTAGGAACTGAGGGACTCAAATAGAGCACATTCTCTCAATTCCAGATAAAGATTGGTAATTATCTCCCCAATTTGAATAATAATAATTATGATAATTTACATATAATCAGAAAAGAGCCTTTCCCCACAGTGGCTCAACCTATGAAATGACCTGTAAACAGATGACAGTTTCCTAAAAAACCCACCAAGATAATACCAATAGAAAACTTAAGTTAGCAACTGAAGCACGTTTGCAAACAAGGGAGTAACAAGGGGGTCATCAAGGATTCTGGAAGGAAAAAAAGCCACGAATATAAATTTGCCAATAAGTTAGTAAACATGTCAATGGCTATGAGAATGTTATGCAAATGTTGTTAGATATGTATAAATATAAAATACTATTTTTTCTCATTATTTCCCTGGCTTGATGATAGTCTGCTTGCCAATTCTGTTTTCCTAGAAATGTATAAGTTAGCATTATGGTTGGTGAATGATTATCAATTATTTTATTGGTTTGGGTCAGTTATTTTACTTGTCATAATTCAAAAAATGAAATAATTTTTCTCTTTTAGCTGTAGATGAATCTTTATTTTCTTGATTGATTGATTGATATGTGGTGCTGAGAATCAAACCCAGTGCCTCATCCATGCTAGGAAAGCACTCTACCACTGAGCCACAACTCCAGCCCCCAAATACAATTTTTTTAAAATTCAAAGTTTTATTTTGTGTGTAATGAGCAGGCAGACCCCGAAAGCTAGATAACTCAGCAGGGTAAAGGTGCCGCATGAGCTTAACATTAAAGACCTGCTGGTTTTTCTTAATCATTTACCATGAAACTCTATCTTATTTATATTATTCCCAAACAGTTTAGCTGTTATACACCTATATTTAACTATTCAGTGAATATACTCCTTGGTTGCAATTAGTAAAACAAACTAAATATCAAAAAGTGAGCATAACAAAAGCGAGAAAACAGAATCATGAAGGAAAGCAAGGAATATATGATTCACTTCCTCTATTTATAGATCAGCTTTCTCTACTTCTCTGAGCACAGAGTGGAATATGGCCACCCCACAATTCAAGGTATCTCAGTACATCATAAACTGAAATCTTTCCTCTGCTTTTTCAAACTCATGAATCCCTAAGTATTCAAGGGGAATTGGTTCCAGGGTTTCTTTCAGATACCCAAATCTACAGATGTTGAAGTCCCTAATACAAAAATAGGAAGTATTTGCATTATAGTCCACACACATCTTCCTCTACACTTTGTGATGTCTAGATTATTCATAATACCTAATACAATGTACATAATTCAGATAGTTGCTATATTATATTGTTTATAGAATAATGAGAAAATAATCTGTTTAGTATAGACTCATTTTTTCCCAATATTTTTTATCTGAAATTGGTTGAACCTTCAATACAGCGGATTGACTGTATTGTATTCTGCAATTACAAATACAGTGGATTCTGCAATCACAGAATTTGATTTTTCTACCTTATGTCCAGCATCCACCTCTGGATCAAACAACCATGGCTAAAAAGAGGTCCTTACAGTACTAAGAGGGCTGTTGTGGCAGAATGTGAGGGTGGACAGGTATAGTTCTCAAGGAAAGAGCCTTCATGTGTTCAGAAGTATAGCACAATAACCTGTATGCCAGTGTTTCCCAAGCTTTAAGGTGCCAAGAGTCACCTGCAGCCTGGTTGTATTGATTTAGTCAGTGAGGTGGGGTCTGAGAGTTTGCATTCCTGGAGAGCTCTTAAATGACACTGAAAATCTGCAGATGACACTTGCCACCTACCTAACATTTTTGACTTTCTGTTGACCACATCTTATTGATTATTATCACAGTGTAGGCACTTCGATGATGCACTACTCTCATCTTCCATCAAGATGGAAACTTCCATGAGGAGCACAGCCAACTGAGAGCCATTAGCTGTGGGTGCCTTCAGGATCTGCCTCAGCTGTCAATTACCTAGACTGTGAGTGAGCAATCTGGCCAGTACAGGATTCTTGTGGTAGACAAGGGATTCAGGCAATGAAACACTTGAAGTTCTGCAGAACAAAGAAGGCAAAAATTGGTCTTGAAATTGGAATGAAGTTTAGCCATCCCATCAGGGTAGATGCTATAGGGCACAGGGAACAATACTGGCACCAAAAAGAAGAATGGATGTAGGGAAAGGTGATCTTCTAAAGAAGAAGAAAATTAAAACATGAACTTGAGGTCTATGTGCAAAAATTAGAGTTTGTCTCAAAGAGATGGTCTGAAGTCTTCCGTACTGCGTTTGAAAGTTTCTGCTGGGAAATATATTCCATTTCACTATAAGGAAGTATTTTTAACAATAGACCTACCCTCATCATTATGTGATGTATGAGACAGAGTCCTCTACTAACAAAAAGATATAAGAAGATACTATCGGAATCTGGACTTGGTTGCAAGCATGATTGGATTAATTATATTTGACTGGCACCAAGAGGCCAGAGAGGCCATAAGGGAGATTATGCTATTGGGGTGAGATCCAAGAGCCTGGCCTGAAAAGGATGATCAGTCAGGATTCCCAAGGTCTAGCTTTACTGTATGCCATGGTGACAGATGCTGGGGTCATCATGAGGAGTTGATTGCTGCCATCAAGCAGGATAAGTATTAATAAAAGGGAGATCATTAATGAAATAATTATAAAATGACTATATACTTATTGATACAGACTCTAAAATAGAAATGACTTCTTTAAGTGATATAGGTTGAAAGAGATGAGAGACAGTTTCCTGAGAACATGACAAGTTAGCTAAGAAATCCAGAGTAAAATGGAATAGACTGTGTGTGTGTGTGTGTGTGTGTGTGTGTGTGTGTGTGTGTGTGTTGGAATCAAAAAAAAGTGTGTCTTCCAAATTTTGGAAAGGAAAACACAAGTTATTGAAAAGTACACAATTAAAGAGAGTTTACTGAAGGGATTATTCACAGAAATGGGGACAGATGGACCCATAAGAAATTGGGGAGAATACAGGGATCAATGGGAGTGAAAGCTGAAGTACCAATGTAAGGGTAGTTCCTGTCACACCAGAAGAGATGCAGATCTGGGAGAAACCTTTTCTGATGAGAACTGTGGCAACAGAGAGTGGAACACAACTGCTCAAACCCCAAGAGAGCTCTAGTGATGTAGTGTGGCAAGGCCGGCATCCCAGGCCTCAGAGCAGGCTGAGATGGATGGAGAGTATGGCCAGGAGGGAGGGGGGAATAACTAGCACAAGGAAAACAGTGGTGCAGGATGAGGAGAGCAGGCTGTGGCCAAATCACTAAAGAACACTGGGCCAGGTTGGGGAATCTGGACTTGATCCAAAACAATGGAAAGTGGAAAGTCAGGACCAACCAAGAGTGCAAGGAAGGGTGGGATCAGGAAATCTCAGCCAGCTCTAAGGAACCCCGCTGTGCAAATAAGTACTGGTTTAAGTGCAGGAAGCTGTGCATGAACTATGGATTTTGTCTGAGCCATTAAGGCAGGGAAACTGCTTTTCTGGGAATTCCTAGGTGAAATTCCCTGTTGGAGAGTGCTGGCGCCCTGCCTTAGCTCACAGCCCCAGGATCAAACACAACCACCTAGAGATGGGTGTAACCTGCCAAGCACCAAACAACCTGTTTTCCCCACGCTTATCCTGTTTTCTGAAGAAACTCCTTACTGGTTCCTTTTGGTGTACCCTTATAAATAAAGCATTTGCAGGTTTTTCTCTTTGTAAGGATCAGACCCATCAGATCTATTTAACTCATCAATACCCCTGCTTTTGAATATATAATTCTCGTCTTTTGTGTTTATTTTTTTTAACATAACTTGTCTGGCTTTTATTTCCACCTGGCCCATACCTCCAACGGTTACCCACTCCCTCCCCATTCAGGACTTGGGCAGAAGTCAAGAGTTTAGTCCTAGGATTCCTGTAGTAGTAGAAAGGGGATTCGTTTATAATGAAATGATAAAGAACTTTCAATCTGATTGATGATTGTCTCGAATTCTTTGTTGATAAAGATCCTAAAGTACTATCCAAGTTTAGCAGGAAGTGTTCTGTAACTGATGAGGAATGAACAGTCCCATTAGTATGTTTTAGAAGGAAGTCAATAGATCACCTATGCAATGTACTTCATATCTGTGGCTCATTCAAAGTGTAAGATCTGATAAATTTGTGATCACAAATTTCAAAGTTTTTTTTTCATTATCAGTGACTTAGAAATTTTGAAATTGAATTGATTCTAGAAATTCTGAAACTTTCACAATATAAAAGATGAGGCTATTGCACTGAAAACTTTATTACTTCAGAAAGCTCTTCAAAATTGAAAATGCTAAAGTGAGAAAGTTAGAAACTTAGAAAAACTCTGCTTCTGTGTCTATAAGACTTAAAGACCATGTTTTTTGCTAGCAAATTACTTGCATTTTTCTAATTTAGTTATGTGAAAAGAAAAAGAACCTTGTTGAAAAGTTGGTAATGAGCAATGAAAGGTAAGAAAAAAGGAGAACTTGCTATAAGCTCATTCACCCATTATACTCAACATGAGTGGGGGATAATGTGGCATCATTAAGGATTGCCTTTGTACAAAGAAGGAACTGTTTTATGTGGGACAAGAAAATTAGGTATGAATGTTTGGGGTTTTTTTTCTATATGAAGAGTTAGTGAATTAATCTGCATTTTATTCTACCTGTTATTATTATTATTTGGCATTTATTGAGCATTTACTACATTCTGATCACTTTGCCAAGCATTTATATGGATTTTCTCATTGACTCCTCATACTATTTATATAGTATAAACCAGCTCTTCAAAATAAAATATCACCCTGATTTGTAACATTTTCCAATTTTCATACTTTAAGCACTGACATAAACAATTTAGCAATCAGCTCAAAAAATTCTTAACTATCAAATAGCTAACTGTGATGAGCTTGTAAAATCTTGCTGTAGCACAACATTACCTAAGAAATTGAATTTGTTAGAATGCCATGTGATAAGGTGCTATATCAAAGAGAACTTAAGCTCAATGACCCAAACAAGAGTTGATTTCTCTCTCACACATAATTCCTAAGATGAGGTAGGGTCTCTGCTTTTCAAAGTTATCCTCAATCCCAGGCTGAGGACAGCTGTGCCATCCTCAATGGCAAGTTTCAAACCACTTCCAGAAACAGCCCTGCAAACAGCAGAAGGCAGGGAGGAGAAAGACCAGGCAACTGTCCTCGGGGTGATGGTAGCTTCCCATCTCCTTTCTATTAACATGCCTAACTTAATCACTTGGCTACATCTTGCAGCAAAAGAGGCTAGAAAATGTTGCTTTCTGCAGCCACTTGGCCAGCTGGAACTTGGGAATGTTCTATGAGAACAGCCTGGAATCTGATGAAAGTCAGTCGTCTCTGCCACATCGTCTGACACAGAATGCCAGGAAGCTGCTGGGCCAAGATGAACAGTTCGAGCCACTGACGGAATCCCAGCTCTGCTCTTACCAACTATAGGATTTTAAGGCAAGGTGTCTCAGAGTTCCTGACTATTAAATAGAGACAATAATAATAATAATAATAATAATAATAATAATAATAATAATATTTCCCACAAGAAGCTCAATAAAATAAGCTAATACACACTGGGACCTTTGAATAATTCATGGTAAAATACAAGCATTTGGTTAATCATAGATATTAAATCAATAGACATGGAACTAACACAGGAGCATCACAAAATTGGCAAGCACATGATAATTTGAATTTTTTTTTCCATTCCTACCTAATTCAAGATATTTACACCAAAGCATGTAGTCTGTTTTTGCTTTACTACCCTGGTGTGTTCCTGGACAAACTAAAAGGTTTTCAAGGGAAGAATCAAGGTAGAATGCAGCAGAAGCGAGAAGAGGTGTATTCCTATTTGCAATCCTGAAGATTTTTTCATAAAAACAGTTAAATTACAGTTGAAACCTGTAGAAACAAAAAAAAAATAGTTTTGACCAAATCCCATGTGAAATAAATCCAATGTAAAATACTTACACTAACCTGAAGTGATAATCTCACACTATACAGACAGAGGTGGTGGTTAGTGGCTTTGTGAAAAGCTACAGAAATACTGAATTTTGAGTTACCAATTATTATCTGAATTTCTAGGACTTTCTTCTCTGTTCTGAATAGTAATAACTTGAAATTAATTGAACACATATATCAAATGTAACTTGAAATATTAGTGAACAAAGTAAGTCTTTGAAAAATTCATAATCTGACATATATCTTTTCCCTAATGAATTACTCATAGAATCATCTTTGAGCTTTTTCTTGTGAACTCATTCATTTTCTTATGTAGCAGGTACACCTGCTTGCCACAATTCCAGAACTTTGTCAATCAAAATTCAACTTCACTGGGAAAAAAAAACACAAAAAAAACACACTACTTTTTTTTCCTGGCAAACTCTATTTTCCCCTCTTTGGACTCAATTACTTTCTTTGATAATATTAATGATTTCATCAAAAGCCCTAATGAAAATAAAGAAAAGAACTAAAGAGACATCTGGAGTTTCTTGGATATATTATTCCCAAACTCTTTCTTGTGACAGGATTAGAAGCAGAGCTAGTAAGGTTGTGTCCTTTGCCCCAAATAAATGCAGATCACTCTACCCCTCTCGTGTGTATGCATGATTCTTGCTCATCATATTAGACCTGTGGCCATGGGGTAGCACTGAGAAACCAAGGCACATCAGAAGGTGTTTTGCCTCAAGGCATCATGAAGTAGCACCAACTTAGAGAGAATTTAAGTGTGAAAGAAGCATCACAACTAGAGACCACACTCTGGTAAAGTGGTCTAAAAATAAGAGATGGCACATTAAGATAAAAAACCAAAATAGTAAGTAAACCTTTGAACATCAGAGAAAATGGGGCCAGGACTCCTTTACTCAGGCTATCAATGGAGAGCTTGGATTGACCTTTATTTAGGACCTGGATCATGACACAGGGCTGCTGGTGGTTGTGGAGTTGTGAAGGAAAACACCTGTGACCCATAACAAAGCCCTTTTTCAAATCCGAGTCTGAGACACAGGATCATTTTCCTGCTGTGCATCAGATGGCACATAGATTGCACATCCATCCCACATAACAGGTGTCTCCATGCCCTCCCACCCAGTCCTCTTTCCACACTGTGACAAGTTTTACCCCTCTACCTCCCATTCACTCATTTCTTGAAGTCTGTTTCCCAAGACTGACATTTTGCTACAGATCACTCCCAAGCAGATAAGTCAAATGCAGGATCTGTCTGGAAACATGACTCATGTTCTCAGTAATGTGGCTGTGTGGTTGCACTAAGAAATTAGAGCACACACCACCGGATCATGCATAGTGTTGATGAGAGTTCCTTCTGGTACATGATTAGTCTGTCATTTGTCATTGTATTTTAATGCACATTCTAATCACACGCCTGTAACATTTCTATTATTTTGCTGAATATTGCTTTTATTATTAATATTATTAACAGAAAACAGCACAATAAACCACCAGTAACCCATCCTTCAGCTTCAACAACTACAGACATTCTTCTGTTTTCTTATTAATTGGTGATTGTTTATATGGTTTTTAATGTCTTACATTGTAAGTATGTTGTGAAGAATGATGCTTAAGACATCTTCTATATTTGGACCACCTTTGGGGCACAGACACACAGAGGCAGAATTTCTGATGGGATGCAGTGCCATCCCATCTTTAAGCATTACACATGTCACTGGGTTAAGCAAGAGGCTGCTGTTCTGTGTAAAGTCATGCTTTTACCCACTGAGGACAATCTTTGCTCTTTAGGGCTGAGACCTGATGAAAGTCAGTCATCTCTGCCACATAGATGAGAAATGATCCATGATATCTCCAGATCTCAGGGTTAAGATGGGCCTTGTTTTGTGGACCAATTCTTAGGGGGCCACCTTGGAAATGTCACGGAGACTGTTGCTGTGATTACAAACATGAGGCATGTTGATCAGAGTCATGGTCAAAGTTGCAAATAAGTTATTTGTGCATTTTAACCAAAGAGTTGTTTGAATGCAAGCATTTTTTTTCTTCCTCCCCCAAGCCCTGCTTGACAACACGACAAATGATAATCTGAAATCAAACACGACACTCTACCTGCAGGACCCGACTCTGACAGATGGAGCTGTGTTTAAATAGCTTCATGTTGCCAGTTCCAATAAAGGAAAAGTACACAAAAGCCTGAGTCTAATGGGAAAAGTGCTCTGAATTTGAAAGGGAGTCAGGTAAAGCATCATGGTAATGAGAATCATCGAACTCCTCAGCAACATTTCCTCCAAGGTTGGTTGGAATAGTCATCGCTAGGGCTGGTGGCCAACTTGGCATGGGTGGGGCAGGTGGCATAAAATTTGGGGATGCTAAGGAGCTTTCATTTAGCTTAGATGGGGCAGGAGGGAAACCTGCCAGAGCGTTTGATCCGTGTGGGGCTGGTGGGTTGCAACAGCTGCTTTTGTTATCAGAGAATGAGGCATCCTGGGACTTTGGGATGGCTCCAGGCTTAATGATTTCAGGGTTTTGTTAAATAAAGGCAATCAGATGACATTCCAGCGGAAGATGAGGCCTCAAAAGGCACAAGAAAGAAAAACAACCTTTACCTTGAATGTTGGGTTCAGTTCCAATGAGACTGCAGTCATGTAGCAAATAGAAAGAACTACAAAATATTTCATAATTTTTGGTACAGACTTTTGTCCTCAAAAACTGATTTGCATTGGTTACAGTGCCATCTGGAGAGAGTGTTAAATTTCATCTCTTTGGTCACAGATGGCAAAGAACCTTGCTTTGCTGTTTGTAGCCTTATGAAGGCACATCTTTCAGGAAACGGTCGTATCAATTTCACAGAACCACGGCCAGCTAGAACTCTAGACAGATACCCTTAGTGTTTCTTTGGTTTGGAGTTGGCTTCGTCTTAATGTGGCTGCATTTATGTTGACAAGTCACCCCATAGCCTTGTCAGTCTTCAAAACCATTGATACATTGTATCCACCAGCATTTATTGGTGAATATTATTTCCAGGGTGTGTGGAAATCACTAATGCCTCAAAGTTTTCTATCCATTCCTTAACCTCCACTGCCCAGGCCAGATTAAGTATCCTGACATTTATTTTAATGCTTTCTTAGTCATTTGATTATGGCAAACTAGTGACACTCCCTCCCTCCACCACTTCTAAATTCATGTGCTTTAGAAGAAACCTTAAGACAAACCTAAAAAATACAGACTCCTATAAAAAAATGTGAAAAACAAAAATGTGAAAGTCACAAACATCAATTCTCCAAAAACATCCATAGGGCATTTTTTTTCCCTGTAGTGACTAAGGGACTTATCTATGTACATGATCAGTACAGCCTAGTACCAGAACATGATTTGTATCCTTGTGTTTTGGGGGTTTGTTTTGATTGTTTTGTTTTGTTTTTAGTGCTGTTTACTGATTTTGATTAATCAAAAGAATACTTTTATCAATTTAGTCCAAAGAAGGGCACATAAATCTTTTCACCTTTTCTGAAAAGTAGGATGGCCTTAGATGTTAGTAACCTGTAGCACATATAATAATTGCAACATCCTCCTCCCAATCAGCTAGAAGCTAAAAGGATGGAAGCCTTGACAGTATACCAGATTGCCAATACCGAGATCAGAGTACTAACCGGTTATTGACCAACTAAAATGAGCCCCTCTATCCATCTTTGAGCATTATCATTTATTTTGTGATTTTGTGAAGAAATCATTGATCAATTTCATAGTATCAGAACAATTAGGACTACATCTTGGTATGATTGCAATTCAAGCTCAATAACTTAAACCAAAAGTATCTAATGCTAGATAATGGTCCAACTCCATACTTTTTCATATGGATTCCTAGTTTTCTCTGTACCATTTGTTGAAATGACTGAACTTTTACCATCAGATGGTCTTGGCAACATTGTCAAAATCATTTCAGGAAATATTTGAGGGTTTCTTTCTGGGCTCTGTAGTCTATCCCACTGGTCTCTATGTCCATACTTATGCCAGTACCATGATTTTTTGATTATTGTAAATTTGTAGTAAGTTTGGATATCAGGACATACTAATCCTGGAGCCCTTTTATTGTTTTATTTTGTTTTTGAGGATTGCTTTGACTCTGAAGGGTCTCTTGATATTACATTTGAATAGTAGATTGGGTTTTATTTTTTTAAAAAAGAGAAAGAGAAAAAATAAAACTCTATAATATATCAGAAGATTAAAAAGGATTTCTTTGACTCTGTCAATAATTTGGGTAGTATTGACATTTTATAAGTGTTAAGTCTTTCGATCCATGAAAAGAGGATGTTTTCTTATATTTATGTCATTTAAACATTTAAATTATTTTGTTGTTCAGCAAATTAAAAACAATATATTTCAAATTTTTATTCTATAACTTTCTCTCCTTTGGTTAATTACTAATAATTTCATGTGTTCTCATGATGCTATTATAAACAGAATTTTTCTATAATCTCTTTTCAGATGGTTTACTAGTTATAGAAATGCAACTGACTTGTTTGTGTTGATTTTATTTTGTGTTACTTTGTTGAACTCATTATTTCAAACATGTGTTTTGGTGGAATCTTTAGAATCTTTAGAATTTTCTACATATAAAACAATGTTTTCTGTGAATAGAGAAATTTTACTTCTTCCTTTATAATTTACAACTCTTTTATTCCTCTTCCTTATCTAATTTCTCTGGCTAGAACATTAGTGCTATTCTAAACAGAAGTAGTGAAGTATATCCATATCTTTCTCTTGATCTTAAAGAAAAAACACTTTCAGTCTTCCATCACTGAGCATATTTGCTGTGGATTTTCATATAACACTTTCATTAGGTTGAGTTAGTTTTAGCATAAAAGGTTGTTGAATTTTAAGAAAAAGATTTATTTGCATCAATTGAAATGATCATGTATTTTGTTTTTCTCTCATTCTGTTAATGTGATGCATTACATTAATCAATTATCATATGTTGAACCATCCTTGTATTTCAAGAATTAATCCCCCGACCATAGAGTATAATTCTTTTAATATGTTGCTAAATTGGAGTCCTAATATCTTGACTGTTGTGGTAATGTTCATAAGGCATATTGTTCTGTACTTACCTGGCAGTATCTTTTTCTGATTTTGGTATCAGGACAATGCAGGTTTCACAAAAAGCTTTAGGAAGTGATTGTTCCTCTTAATTTTTTTTAACAGTTTGGGAAGGATTGTAATCACTTATCTAAAACTATGAGTAATTCAACAGTGAAATCACTGAGTATAGGGCTTTTCTTTGTTAGAGGAGTTATTATTATGGATTCTTTTTCCTTTTATTATGATGATTATTATTTTATTTTGAGATAGGTTCTAAGTTAATTAGGGCCTCTTTAAGTTGCTGAAGCTATTGTGATCTTCCTGTATTAGCCTGTCAAGCTGCCGGGATTACAAGTGTGAGTCACCACACTCAGATGTAGATCAAATAAACAGATTCCTAGAAATTTTCAACTCTAGGAATCTGTTCATTTGATCTACATTATCCAGTTTTTTGACATATAATTGTTTAAAAGAATCTTTTATAATCTAGGCTTTAAATCTATAAAAACTTATCTTATGGCTTAATAGTTCATCTTTCTTAGAAAATGGCCCATGTGCCCTTGTGAAGACTGTTCATGGGATTGCTTATTCCATGTATGTCTGGTAGATCAAATTGGTTTATAGTTTTGTTCAAATCGTCTTTTTCCTTACTCATTTTCTGTCTGATTTTTTTAATCAATTATTAAGAATGGGACATTGAGCCAGGCACAGTGTGTACACCTATAATCAGGAGACTGAGGCAGGAGGATCACAAATTCAAAGCCAGCTTAGCAACTTAGCAAGGCCCTATCTCTAAGTAAAATATTAAAGAGAGCTGGGCATGTGGCTCATTGGTTAGGCACCCTGGGTTCAATCTCTTGCAACAAAAACAAAACAAAAAGACAATGAAATGACCAACTACTATTGAGTATTGTCTGTTTCTCCCTTCATCCTGTTAGTTTTTGCTTTATACATTTTGGAGATGTGTTATTAGGTGCATAAATGTTTATTAATGCTATATTTCTTGCTGTATTGAACTATTTATAAATATATGATGTCCTTTGTCTCTTGTAATATTTTTGATCCAATGTGGTTTTTTTGGACTCATGTTATTATAAATGTCTGCTTCCTTTTGGTTACTTTTGCATGGCATATCTTTTTCCAACCTTTCATTTTCAATCTATTTGTGTCTTTGGACCTAAAGCAAGTTTCTTGTAGATAAGATATAGTTTAATCATGTATTGAGGTCCATTATGCCAATCTCTATCTTTTAACTGGAGAAATTAATCCATTTGTTTTTAAGGTACTTCCTCATAAGGAGAAAATTCTCATATTTCCATTGTATTTTATTTTTATCTTTTTTTCCTTTTTACTTTTTCTGTGCTGATGATTATACCAGGACCTTACACATTCTAGACAACTATGCTATCACTGTAATATACCCAGTCCCTTGATGTCTGCTTTATATCTACCTTCAATTTTTTTGTCCCTTAATCTACTGTCTTCTTTTCTTTAGCTAATAGTTTGCAATAAAATATTTACATTTATTTCTCATTTCTTTTTGTGTATTTTCTGTAGCTATTTTCTTTGTGGTTACCATGGGGAATTACATTTAATATCCTAAAGCTATAACACTCTAATTTGAATTAATATAAGATAAACTTCAATAATGTACAAAACTGCTTTCTCACAGCTCCATCCCTATATTTTTCATTGCTTACATCACAAAATTGTGTCTTTATGCATTATGTGCCCCCAAATACTTAATAATTTTAAATGCATTAGTATCCTAAATTATGTTGAAATCAAAATGCTGAATTACAGACCAAAGTTACAATAATACTATATACCTACTAATTATTGTATTTTTAATGTCTTACCCTCTTAAATTGTGTATAAAATAAGAGGAGATACAAACAATTGTTTTACACTACCTTTTTATTTTCATATTTTTTATTGTCACATTATAAATAATTGTGGTATTCATTATGCCATATTCATACATGCATATAACATAATTTGATTGATCTCGTTGTCCATTTATACTAGCTGTTACAATTGTTTATGTATTTTCCTTTATTGAGATGTTTGTTTCTCCATTTGGCTTCAAGTTGTTGTACAGTGTGTCTTCATTTTATCTTATAGAAAACCTTTAAGTATTTCTTGCATATAGGTCAATGGCAATTTTATTTATCTGAAAATCTCTTTATTTTTTCCTCACTTTTGAGGGACAGTTTACCAGGGTGTAGGATTCTTGGTTGACAGAACTTTTTCCGAATAGTACTTTCAATACATCAGCCCAGTGTCTGCAGGCCTCCGAAGTTTCTAATAAAAAAATCTGCTAATGATCTTCTTGAGGATCTCCTATATGTGACAGATTTCTTCTCTCTTGTTGCTTCCAGGATTTACTCTTTGTCTTTTAAATTTTGATTATAATGCAACATTATTAATGTAGGTCTCTTTTGTGCTCCTCTTATGGGGAGTTTCTTGGGCTTTTTGGATGTTTATATTAATGTAGTTCATCAAATTTGGAGAAGCTTTCAGTCATCATTTCTTCAAATATTTCTTATGTCCTTTTTTATCCCCCCTCTCTCCACTTCTGGGACTCCTTCAATGCATACTTGGTCTGCTTGATTGTGTCCTCCAAATAACTCAGTCTCTGGTCACTTCCCCCCAATCTTTTCTGTTTCTCAAACTCAGTAATTTTTGTCCTATGAATTATTTTCTTCTGCTAGATGAATCCTCCTCTGGATCCCTCTAATGAGCTTTTATTTTAGTTATTATACTTTTCAGCTCCATAATCTCTTTTTAAAAATGATTTACTGATATTTTCATTTTATTCATATATTATCTTCTGAGATTTCTCCAATTTTTTCTTTTATCTTTTGAGCATCTCTAAAATAATTGTTTTAAAAACTTTAGATCTACCATTAGGCCTTTGTTCAGATGTCAAGTCTTTATTTTTTCCCTTTGAACAAAATACATCTTCCCATTTCTTTGCATGCTTTATGATTTTTTTCTATTATTTATGAAAACTGGACATTTGAATCTAATAACATTTTAACTCATAAAAACTATGTTCTTCCCCTTCCATGGGGTTTTCTGCTTTTTATCACTAGTTTTTATTCATTCTTTCTGTGTATTGGTTTTATGCCAAGGATCAGCCTGAGATGTAAATTTATGGTTTTCTCTGGTCTTTTCTGAGTCTGTGCCTATCTCTGGGCAAAGGTGACAATATTCTAAGTTTCCTTGTAAATGCATTTGCTTTTTTTTAAGAGAGAGATACAGAGAGAGAGAGAGAGAGAGAGAGAGAGAGAGAGAGAGAGAGAGAATTTTTTAATATTTATTTTTCAGTTTTCGGTGGACACAACATCTTTATTTTATTTTTATGTGGTGCTGAGGATCGAACCCAGCACCCCGCGAATGCCAGGCGAGCGAGTTACCGCTTGAGCCACATCCCCAGCCCAATGTTCTTGCTTTTTAATGTCCTGGTATTTAATATCTCTCCGAAAGAGGAAAAAGATAAAATTAAAGGAAGATAAGCATGCTGGCCTTTTACATCCATGGAAATCACTTCTTCCACAGAGGACAGAGATCTAAACTGTGTGGAGAGCTACAACAAAAATAGCCACCTGCTTCTTTGTAGCTCTGAAATCTGAAATAACAATTAGCAATCAGAACCTAGATCTCTAATATTTGAAAGACAAGTCCTAATTTCCCATCCTGATTCCTACAAGCTGTTTGCAAGCTGAACTAAGAACCTGTGCAGAGCTGTCAGCCCCAGAGCTTGGGAGTATGCATGGGTTGCTGCTATTGTGCTAAGTACTAAAAGTATATTTAACCACAATTTATCAGAACAACTTTTCACTCGAAGTTGTGGATCTTCAATAGATTCCAGAATTCCCAAATAGTCACTCCAAACAGATGCTGCCAGTACAATTGTCTATGTGTAGATACAGATTCCTGGCTCTTTCTACTCTACCATCTTTTAAGAATGCCTTTAATATGTACTTCAATGGAGCTATCCTCTAATATATTTCACAGATTAATGATAATTTTCTCTCTATGCAGATATTTTGGCCATACTATGCAGCTATGCTTAACAATGTTTCAACAGTTACCTTGTAGTTCAACCCAAGGTCAAAATGGGCAGTACTAGTCCCTCTGTCTGGAAGTGGGACAGATGTTACACCAGTCATATGCCCTTATTAGGTGCCTGAATTTCACAAGTGATCATCAGTCCAACTGCATCTCACCTGATTATTAAGCTTGACATTTCATTCTAAACTGGTATTGAATATTTTAATGTCCATATGAACCCACTAGGGTAATTCCCATGAAAATTTCAATTCAGTAGGTCTGGGCTAAGTCAAAATGTGGATTTTCTAATAAGCTCCAAGGCACCCTCTTGATTCTTTGACTACCTTAAATAACACCGCTAGAGACTTCATATGCTCTGGGTATAGATCAGAGAATAATTTCCAATACATGGCTATTCAACTCCTTTAGGAATCTAGAGAAATGAATAACTTATTTATATACATTGGAAAAATCACAGTAGGGCTGGGGTGTGGCTTAGTGGGAGAGTGCTCACCTCACATGTGTGAAGCACTGGGTTCAATCCTCAGCACCACATAAAAATAAATAAATGAAATTTAAAAATCATCCCAGTAAATCTTATTTATCTCAGCTGAGCTTCTGAAGGGTTTTCTGTACTATACAATGTTTTAGTATGTTAGTTTAATTTCTCATTTAATCCTCACAGCAACTCTGAAAATTTGCTTCAGTTGTTACATTTAATGTGAAATGGAAATTCAAATCATTCAAGTAACTTGTCCACAGTCACTTCATTCAAACAATAGAGACAAATTTGAAGTCAAAGCTACTGTAAATTGCTCTGTCTTTTAATTCTGATTTTGGTTTTTTCCTTCTCACTTTAGTTCCCATTTCCACTGTTTTTCTTAGTCATTTTAAGTATTTTTTTTTATTATTGTGTTACCTGGACTCATTATGTTGTCTAAAACATTTTATTTTTTCTATAATCTAAATTTCTCTATGATAGAAATAGAAAGCTCAAAGATTCGAGCAAGGAGCAAATCATAACTAAGAAAACACAAGAGTATTTCTAGTCCCAGCACCCTGAGGTCCTTCTGGGAATTTTGATACATCATCTTTCCTACGTGGCTTTCTATGCTTATTTTTCTTGAAATAATGAAATACAGGAGTCCTTGTGTTTGTTTTTGTTATTGCCTTTTTTCATTTAATCATGTTTTAATTTTTGTTTTTGAATTTAAATAATGTCATAGCAATAACATCCTCACACACTTTTGCCGAATGAATTTATTCTTGATTTTTATTTACTGAAGTAACACATTGAAACAGCCTTATTGTAAAGTCTTTACCTCAGGCAGACAAACCAGCTCTCTGTATGGGTCATGGATAAATCCCACTTTTCTCACTGAAGAGTCCTCTCAGTTTGGTGTGTTTTCTTCAAGACCTTTGCAAGTTAACACAGACCGATGTAAAGCAAATGGTTCTATGATTTCATTTTATATAAGTGGGAGTGTAATGATGTCTTTTAAAATTATATTTCATAGGAAATGAAAGAGAAAGTGGTTGGTCAGAGTGTTAAAGTAGAACTTTTAAAACATTGTTGTCCTGTAATGTTCCCTTTGCCCATTCTTACTCCACAATCGTGGACCCTTCCATGCCCACTTTAAAGACAACCACATTTAAGAGTCTATGTGTATTATTTTAGATATTTTTCAAGGCTCATGTATACATACAGAAAAGAAGATACACACACTCAGAATATGCACTTCTCTATGTGAATGTATGGGTCTTTTATTAATCAGTGAGATAATCTACATGTTGCTTTTTTGAAATCAACCACATTCATTTTGAGAAGAAGAATCTAAATCAAAAATTTTCAACTTCAGCCCTCTTGAGATTTTGGAACCCACAATTATTTGTGGTAGAGTTGTCCTGTGCCAGGCACCATGTTTAGCAGCATCTCTAATCCCTACACACTAGTTACCATTTACACATCCCTCCTCCCCTCACCACTACAGTTGTGACAACAACAACTGTCCCCAGAAAGTGCCAGTTATCCCCTAGGAAACACAATTCTTCCTGGCTAAAGCCATTGATCTAGAAATACCTCATCCCCCTTTTAGGGCTTCATCACATTCTTAATGATATAACTTTATTTTTTGTCATAAGCTGTGTTGCAACGAGTATTCTTCTATAAAGAGCAATTCTCTTGAGATGTAACAGCATAATGGGAAAGAACAGTTTCTGGATCCAAACTACCTGAGATTAACAGAAATTTATGGGTATTAAAATAATTAAATAATTTAATAATTTAAGGCTGAGGCTGGGGCTCAGGGGTAGAGTACTTGCCTTGCAGATATGATGCACTGGGTTCGATCCTCAGCACCACATAAAAATAAATACATAAAATAAAGGTATTGGGTCTATCTATAACTAAAAAATATTTTTTAAAAAGAATTTAATTGCCAATATAAAACACAGAAAAGTGGAAAATATCTGTTATAGCTGGCTTCTTATACATGGGTGCAAGTATATCTCAAACACAGAGATGAACAGTTACAGATCTGGGTCTCATAAGAGATGCATGTTTTTAATTTTAAGAGATGTTATAAAATCTCCTCCCAGAGAAATGGACCAATTCATGTTATCTTCAACAAAATAATATAGAACTATTTCCTCAGGCACTTGTCAATATTTTTATATCAAGTCCTGGTATTTTTTTCTAGTCCATGGAAGAAAAATACTTTGTTTTTATTATAATTTGCATAATCCTAACTGCTAGGGAATTTAAGTAATTTTTCATAAATTTATTAGCAATTTGTATTTCCTGTTGTATGAATTTTTCTGTTCCTGTCTTTTGCAATTTTCTACTTTTTGTTTATCTTTTTCTTATTAGTGTATAATTTTTCAACTATTTTACTTAATAACTCTTTGTTACTTATATTACAAATATTTTGTATATTCCAATACTTGATTTTTAACATTGTTATGGTAGTTATTAGGGTAATAGGATATCAGGATATTTTACATTTTAATACAGTAAAATTTATTATTGAGTTTCTTTAATATTGGCTTTTGCTTTTTGGTTGCTATTTAAAAGAGGAAAGATTAAAAATAAATTGTTCATTGATCAGAAATATATATTTTACTGGTCTGGAGAAAATTAGAAGCAGAAAATAGCAAGAAGGAAAGGGTATGAAAACAAACACACTAATATCATGAAGGAAGGGAACTGACATTGATAAAGCACCAACATATTCTAAGGCTTCCCTTCAACTTAATTTCACTGACAATTTATTGACACTTCAGGAGAAGATAGAACATAAAAAATGAAGATAGCCACCATGCAAGTTCACAGTAGTGGGAGGGTCAATCGTGGTTGGAGTCAAGCTTTTAGTAATAACTCCTGAACTAACATGGCAACAGTGTAGTAATAGTTTTGACAATAAACCTTGACTGATATTCTGAATGATGTTTGAGTATGAAATTCTCTTGAATTATATTCATATCAAAAGTGATTTAAAGAAAAATTGATGCCTCTGTCATTTGAAAAAATAATATTACAAAAGTTCTTTACAAAGTGAAATAAATGAGATGCTACTATTTCTGCATCATGGTAAAGTAATATGAATGTCTCTGTACTCACCTGCTCCTGGGTGTAGTGAGCATCACCTCCCCTTTCCTGGATCTCTGCTTCCATCAATGTAGAATAAGGATTGATGGGTTGGCAGATAGGTGATGAAAATTATTTAGATTTTGTGAGCATAATAATAGTATGCAGTTATGTCAAATGCAGGTCAATTTCAACAGTTGTTTTTTTAAAAAAAAATTGATGATGAGGAAAGATCTGAAAAGGGATTTTTTTTTCAAAGTACCTGGACCATAGTCAAGACCAGACTCTGTCATCTCTCTCAACAATACTACCTGCAACTGAGGAAGAAACTGTTTGGAACCATAAGCATTCAGTCAGACTAGAGACTGAGAAGAAAAATAAATGGGACAGCGAAGAGGGCAGTTGGTTAGAAAACCAAGAAAGAAAAGGGAAGAGAAGAAAAGAAATATGGAGGAGGGTTCCTTTATGCATCAATTAAGAGTTCTCAGTGTTGGTGCATAAGAGACAGAGAAGCAGAGTGAACACCTACCTGACGCTACCTGGACCAGGACTTGGTGAATGCTTGTCTGGGGATAAGACTCCTCTGGTGATGCATTGCTTGCCTGGCTTTTAATGCCATGCCTAACAAAATATTACAGCTATGATTGATACATCTTCTGAAACTACTAAAAAACATAGAAGCTGAATGTGCTTTCGCTGACATCAGTAAGATCCTTCCCATACCATGGAACGTTACAGAAAAGCCCTTCATTTCTCTTCTGCATCAGGTTTGCTGTGTGAAAATGGTTGAGTCTTAGAAAAGGGCAACCAGACGGATGTTTCCTTAGCCTTGTTCAACTCATGCATAAAAGACAGCTCTGCAAGAGCAGAGTCTTGAACTGACAAATAACACTTGATAATAATAACAAGATGACAAAAAACAAGATGTGATTTTTTTTAATCCCACACTGACTTCCTTTTTTCCTACTCTCTTATTGGTGTTTTATATTTGTACACATTGATAGGATTTGTTGGTGCATATTTATTCATGCACACAATACAACAATATAATTTGGTCAAGATCACTCCCTAGCACTTCCCCCTTCCCCTCATATTTCCCACCCCTTGGTTACTTTTCTCTTCTGATCTCTTTTTGACTTTTAGGACATTTAACCCCATCTTTGTCTTCCTTTTTCCTCTCCAGCTTTGGCATATGACAGAAAACATATGACCCTTACTCTTCTGAGTTTGACTTATTCACTTAACATGATGGTCTCTAGTTCAAATCATTTTCCTGAAAATTGCATAGTTTCATTTTTTCTTTATGGCTGAATAAAACTCCATTGTGGATATATTCCACATTTTCTTTATCTATTTGTTGATGGACACCTAGGCTGGTTCCATTGTTTGGCTGCTGTGAAATGTGCTACTATAAACATTGGTGTGCAAGTACCTCTGTAATAAGATGACTTTAATCCATCAGGATAAATACCAAGAAATGATTCAGCTGGGTAATATCATGTTCCATGCCTAGTGTTTTGAAAAGACTCCATACTAATTTCCATAGTGGTTGTCCTAATTTATAGTCCCACCAACAGTGTAAAGTGTTCCTTTTTCTCTACATCCTCTCTAAGATAAATTATCATTTTTATTGTTAATGATTGCTATTATGACTGGTATGAGATGAAATCTTTGTGTAGTTTTTATTTGCATTTCCCTAATTGTGTAGTTTTGATTTGCACTTCCCTAATTGCTAATGATCTTGAACATTTTTTCATGAATTTTTGGTCATTTATATTTCTTCTTTTGAGAAATTTCTGGTTAGTTCATTTGCCCATTTATTAACTGGGTCATTTGATTTTTTTGAGTTCCTTATTTTAGATATGAATTCTCTGTCAGAGTTGCTAGCAAAGATCCCCCCCCCACTTTGTGGGCTCTCTCTTCACATTCATAATTGCTTCCTTTTCTGTGCAGAAGCTTTTTAATTTGATGCTATCCCATTTATGAACTCTTGGCATTATCCTGAGCTTTAGGGGTCCTTTTGAGAAAGTTGTTGCCTATGCTTAAAAGCTAGAGTGTTGACCTTATATAGAGTTTATGGTGTAATCTCTAAGTTGTTTGTGTGTGTGAGTGTGTGTGTGTGTGTGTGTGTGTGTATGTGTGTGTGTGTGTGCAGGATGAGAGATAATGGTCTAGATTCATTCTTCGACATATGGATAACTATTTATCTAGCCCCATTTGTTAAAAAGACTGTCTTTTCTCCAAAGTATGCTTTTGGCACTTTTGTCAAGGTTCAGATGAACGTATCTGTGTAGGTTTGTCTCTGTGTCTTCTATTCTGTACCATTGGTCTATATGACTGTTTCTATGCCAGTACCATATAATTTTTTGTTCCAAAGTTCTGCAGTATAATTTGAAGTCAGGTATTGTGATGCCTCCAGCATTGCTTTTTTGGCTTAAGTCTGCTTTGACTATTTTGAGTTTTTTATTCTTCAATTTGTTTTCTCATATTTTATAGTTTTCACTGTGGAGGTCTTTCACCTCCTTTGTTAGATTTATTCCTAGGCTTTTTTGTTTTGTTTTGTTTTGTTTTTTGAGGCAATTGTGAATGAAATTGTTTTTCTGATTCCTTTCTCAACAGATTTGTTGTTGGTATAAACAAAAGCTATTGATTTTTTGTATGTTCATTTTGTAACTGGCTATTTTGCCAAACTTGTCTATTAGCTCGGGCAGTCTTTTGGTGAAGTTTTTTGGATCTTCTAGTTTACAGAATCATATCATCTGCAAACAGTATTAATTTAACTTCTTCCTTTGCTATTTTTATCCCTTTTATTTCCTTATCTTCCCTAATTCCTCAGGCTAAAATTTCTAGCACTATATTTAATAGGAGTGGTGAGATGGACATCCTTGTTTTATCCTAGGTTTTAAATGAAATGTGTTCAGTTTTTTTCCATTTACTATGAGGTTGCTTTTGAGTTTTTCATAAATAGCCTTTCTAATGTTGAGGTAGCTTCCTTCTGTCCCTACATTCTTCAGTGTTTTTATCATGAGTGGGTATTGAATTTTGTCAAAGGCCTTTTCTGCATCTATTGAGATTACTAAGTGATTTTTTTGTTCTTTATTCTGTTAATGTGATGAATTGCATTTATTAAATTGCATATATTAAACCATCCTTGCATCTCTGGAATAAAACCTTGGTTGTGGTATACAATCTTCTTAATACATTGTTACAACATGATCTGCTAACATTTTATTAAGTATTTTTTGCATCGAAAGTTCATTAGGGATACTGGCCTATTCATTCCTTGATGTGTATTTATCTAGTTTTGCTATGAGTGTGATAGTGACTTCATAGAATGAACTTGAAGCTTTCCATCTCTTTCTTTTTCATAGAATCATTTAAGGAATATTGGCATTAGTTCTCCTATAAAGCTTTGCTAGAATTCAGCTGAGATTCCATCTGATCTTAGGTATTTCTTTGTTGGAAAGATTTTTATTACTACTTGTACCTCATTACAAGTTATTGGATTATTTAGGTTTTCTATGTCCTCTTGATTCAGTTTTGGCAGATTATATTTTTATAGACATGTATCCATTTCTTCTAAGTTTTCCAATTTATTGCAGTATAAGTTTTCAAAAGAGTCACTGATGATCTGCTGGATTTCTAAAATGTCTGTAGTTATTTCTCCTTATTCATCTGTAATTTTATTAATTGGGTTTCTCTTATCTTTTCTTTTGATTAATTTAGATAAGAGCTTTATCAATCTTGCTTAATCTTTTCAAAGAACCAACTCTTTTATTAATCAATCCTTTATGTTTTATTTTTATTCTCAAGTTTATTGATTTTGGTTCTATCTTAATTATTCCCTTCCTTCTGTTGGGTTTGGATTTTGTTTATTTCTAATTTCATTCCATTGTGATCTTAAAAGGTACAGAAATTATATCAAACTTTTTTTTATTTGCTAAGAGTTGATTTTCAGCCTAAAATATGGTCTGTTTTGGAGAATAGTCCCTAAGCCACTGAGAAGAAAATATATTCAGGTGTGGTTGGATAAAATATTCTATAGATGTTTGTTAATTCCATTTTATTTATAATATTTCAGGCCCAAAACTTTTTTACTGAGTTTATGTCTAGATGATCTACATAATGTGGAGAGAGAGAGCTGTATTGAAATCACCCACTATTATTATATACCCTAGGCCTTCAATTTGAGCAGTGTCTCTTTTATGTAATTTCATTCACATTTGGGACATAAATATTTATTATTTGTATATCTTTTTATTAGATTTTTCCCTTTACCAATATAAAGTGACCTTGTTATCTCTTTCAATTTATTGTGGTCTGAAATCTACTTTATGAGATATGAGAGTAGCTACTCCTGCTTGTTTTCAGGTTCTATTCACATGGTGTATAAATTTTTATTATTTCACTATCCACCTGTGGCTTTCTTTGCCTTTAGGGTGTGTCTCTTACAAATGACATATGGTTGGGTTATGTTTTTAACCCATTCCACAACCCTGTGTATTTTTATTGGAAAGTTGAGGCTATTTATATTCAATATTATTTTAGAGAGATCTTTATTAATTTCCACTTTTTATCTATTTATCGTGTTTAATTTGGTTCTGTTTCTTATTTGCTTAGCTACTCTTCAGATGAGTTTTTTTTTTTAAAGTGAGCTCTAAGGCTTTTGTTTTGTATTTCTTCTGTGTGCAGTATTTCATTAAGTAAGTTCTGTAATGCCAGTTTCGTAGTCATAGTTTCTGCTTATCTTAGAAGGTTTTTGTTTTTATTTTGAATATAGTTTTGCTAGATATAGCACTCTTGGTTGACTGTTTCTACTTTTCTTTCAAGACTTGGAATGCATACTTTCAAGACCTCCTGGACTGTCAAGTTTGTGCTGTGAAATCAGAAGAGATTTTGACTGGCTTGATTCTAAAGGTGACCTGATTGTTCTGCATGTTAGGCATTTTAATTACAATGTGCCATGGAGAGGTTCTTTTTTATCTCATCTATTTGGGGTTCTGAATGCATACTGTATCTGGGTGCCCATCTCATTCTGAAAGTTTGGAAATTTTTCTTTTATTTTTCCCCTGAAGAGTTTATCCATTCTATTAGCATGCATCTCAGAGGCCTCCTCAATTCCAGTAATTCTTAAATTTGATCTCCTCATGTTGTTCTAGAGTTTTTGTATATTCTGATCATGGTTACTTATTTTATCTTTTCTTAAATATTGTCTGAATGTTCAAGGCTGGCCACTTTTACTTCCAGGCCTTTCAACATAGTCTACTTTATAAGAAAGATTTTCAACTAGAAATTTTATTTGATTTAATGTGTCTTTTTTTTCAAAGATTACTGTTCAGTCGTTCCTTAATATTTCTATCTCTTTACTGAATTTCTCATTCATGTTCTGTAATGACTTCATACATTTGTTCAGTTGTTTTCTGTGTTCTCTTGAAATTTATTGATTATTTTTATAATGATTATTTTGAAATCCTTATCTGATATTTCATCCACTTCAATATTTTGGAGATCATTTGATGTTGAATTATGGCCTTTAGGAAGTGTCATGTTAGCTGCTTTTTTATATTTCTTATTTACATGTGTTGGGTTTTATACATCTGTTGGAAGGGATTTATCTTCCACAATGATGTGTGGGTCTTTTTATGGCACATTCTTTACTTGTTAAAATGTCTGAGAGTAATCTGGATTGAGACCTTCTCATAGGTGTAGTGTCAACAGCCTTAATGTTATTTCCCTCTGTTTTTGCTTTGCAATGTATGTCCTTAGGCCCACCTGTAGCCATTTCTACTTGGAGCCTGGTCATTGTTTTTTGTATTTTCTATTCTTTGCATTAAAGTATACCTGAATATTGAGTGTCACTAATTTGTGTATGGAGCAAGGTGTGCTGTCTTTGGTTGAGTTTAGTTGAGCAGCAGAGTTTCTACCCTGTGAAGTTGTAGGTCCCTGTAGGTTCCCAGCACTTCATAGAATGGGGAAAAACAAACAATAGCAACAACCAATACAAACAATGTGGAACATTAAACTAAGTACTTGGTTCCTACTATGACATCTATAATGTAAATTGCCACACACACACAAACACACACACACACACAAAAAAAAAAAAACCCAGAAATAATAGGGATACCACTTGCCCACAGAAAAAACAACAAGCTTTCATGAGCTATATTTGGAATGAAATCAAACAACAGTTGTCAACTATGTCATCCACCACAGTAATAATTGCAACATTAATGTGGAGGGCAGATGTAATATGAACCAATTAATGCTAAAAGATGAGAATACAGTTAATTAAGAGAAAATGAAATGTAATAGGAAGGTAGAAAAGAGTTTACAATTACAAAAAAAATGAACAAAGAGAATGAAGAAGAAATGTGGCATGTGATAATTATAAAGAAAGAGGAGAAAAATAGAAGTAACAAAGTAAAAAAAAAACAGTGAAAGAGAGAACAGAATTTGACTATTAACAGAAGAAAAGAGAGAAAAAAAACAAGAGAAATAGACAAATGAAAAACAATACAAAACAAAACCAAAATATACTAATCAAAAATTGTAACTCTCCAAAGACAAGGCAAGGAAAATAACTACATTTTTAAAATTCTAAAAATGAGTAAATAAGAAATAAATATTTATAGTACAGATGACCATGAACCAATCAACACAACAAACACAAACACACACCCATACACACACACACACACACACACACACACACACACAAAGATTCTAAATGAAAAATTAAGTAACTATTTACATTGAGGTGGTCAAATAGTCTATAAGAATAGATGTTCACTGTCTATGAACAGTTGGACTTTCTTTCCATTTCTTCTCAAGTTATATACTGAGTGTGAGAGCAAGGGTTGAGGATTGTTAAACCCATCCTCACCAAGCTGCCAGTTGGAATGACACAAGACTAAAGTTGGTTCAAATAATTCTCCCAAGGATGAGATAGGATGGAATGGGAAGTGCTATCAGTTGGAGTTTTGTTTGCACAGACCAGATTGATGCACTCACAGTTCTCTGAATGGTATTCCTGTAGGTTGGTTTTAGGTCTAATCAGGTCTCAGGAGCTTTGTTGGGTGGTGACTGTTCTAGAAAGATTAGATGAACACACCCTTAAGACTTGGCTGTTGCTGATCTCTGCTGGAAGTCTGGACTCAGCTGTCTCCGCAAGATTCTCCTCGTGCTGGGAGAGACTTTCATCACCTTTATGCCCATGAACCCAGCCTTTCTAAATTTCCCAGATTTAGGATCTGGGTTTCTTCATTCCTGCGGGTTCAGATTCCCCACTCCAGCAGGTCACATGAGCCATCAGACTCAAAGGGAAAAATTAGTTGGACTCTTTCACTTTTCCAATTTGAATCCTCCTGGGTAAAGTATCCTCTGTGCCTGTTTCTAGGTACACCCTAGGTCATGTGGCAAGCCCTCATCAGGTCAGTGTAGCTGTGTTTGCTCAGATTTCCCAGCTCTCACAGCAGCAGCTGCAGCATGGCTTCCTCATGATGGCTCCTGCCTCCGGTCTCCATGGCCAAGTGGGAAACACAGGGAACTTTTCATGTACCAGTGCACAATGCAGCCCCTGGATCAACTAAGGACTGCTTTTTTGACCTCAGGGTTTTTTATACTAAATCTGTTGATTGTGTTTCTCTGTGTTCTCTTTCCGTTTGTGCTGAATCAGTGCCACTACCACTAGTGGTCTAATACAGTTAATTAAGAGAAAAGGAAATAGAATAGGAAGGTAGAAAAGAGTTTACAATTACAAAAAGTGAACAAAGAGAATGCAGAAGAAATGTAGTATGTGATTATTATAAAGAAAGAGGAGAAAAATAGAAGTAACAAAGTAAAAAGTATTGCCACACCCAGCTTGGCTCCAGCATAGTCTTTCTTCTTTGTATAATGTATCCAAATTTTTGAGTCTCTAAGACCCTCTGACAGCCAAATATTGAGTTTTAGTGAAGTTTCTTTTCACCAATTTCACAGAGAAACAGTACTCCTGCTACTTGAATCCCAAATCTCAGAGCAACTAGAAATACCACCTTCCTCCAACTTTCCATATGGAGCCTCCTGTGACTTTGGCTTATGCAGGCCCTCCCTATGTTCCTATAAAATTGGGTGTACATTAAATACATTTTAAATAATAGAAGTATTTTTTCTGTTCTTTTAAATATAAACATTTTATTGAGGATAAATGTACAGAGAAATATGCAAATCACTAGTGCACAGCTTGATAAATCTCTTAAACTGAACATGCCTATGTAACTGAAACTCAACTTATAAAATGAAACATGGCAGCTCCACAGAAGGCCCATCCCCAATGTCTCCTTCTAGCCACTGCCCAGCTCCTTCAAAGAAAATCTAAGGGTATACTGACATTCAGTAGCAAAGACCACTCTCCCTGTTTTGATCTGAGAGATACTATATATTCTTTGGTGACGAACTACATTACTCAAAATACTAAAATTTGTTTGTGAAATTCATCCATATTGTGTATGATTTTAGTTTTCTTATTCTCATTATATTATTCCATTACATGGAAACACCACAGTCTCACTATTCTAACATCTGTCTTGTTATTCTGTCATATTCCTTTTGCTACTGATGGAAATTTTATTTTCTAGATGGTGTTGCATTGATCATACTTGTACAAACCTTTATGTGGGCCTAAAGTGCATTTTTCTTGATGACATAGCTAAGAGTCTAAATAAAGGAATCAAATAAAATTATACATACACACACACATACACATACACACACTCACACAAGTATGTATATGTATTCAAGTTTATTAGCTATTACCAGAGTATACTAAGTGATTCTTCTTTGTTCTGGAGTGTAATTGTGTAATTGCTTTGTATCTTCATTGTCAGAGTGTTATATGACTAGCTATTTGTAAATCTTGTGCACATACATAACAAATAGGGTGAATTTTATTTCACCCATAACACAGTCTATAATTGAGGGACAACTGGTTATTTAAAGTTTTGGACAATACTGATTTTAGTCTTATGCTTCAGCAAATATTCATATCAATATGGGTCCTTTCATTTATCTGGGTAATCATCTAGAAGTGAAATTTCTTGGCCACAAATAATGTATATGCATAACTTTAAAAGTAACTGACAAATTGTTTTCCATAGTGACTTTTCCATTTTGCACTCCCATCTACAAAATATGAAGTTCCATTTTTTCACCATTCTTGCTATCATTTGGTCTTTTCAAATTTCGTTTTCTTTTTCTCTTTCAGGCATGCTAAGAGTTATGCAGTGGTAGTTCCTTTGGGTTTTAATTTGCATGTTTTTAATGACCAGTGATGTAGGCATCATTTCATGTGCTTATTTTGTAACCATTTGCCTTCTTTATTGAAATATCTCTCCAGATTTTTTGCCCATTTTTATTGATTTGTTTGTTTATATATTGTTGAGTTTTGAGAATGCTTTATAAGAAGTATGATATGCAGATATTTTCTTCCAGACTGTTACTTCTCTTTACATATTTTCAACAAGCACCTTTTCAAAGCACAAGTATCATTTTTTAGAAAATCAGATTCATCAGTGTTTCTTTGTGGATTATATTTTTGGTGATTTTACCTAAGAACTCTGTCTAACTAAAGTCATGAATATTTTCCTCTTGTTTTATTAAAAAAGTTTATGTTCTAAATTTTACATTCAGGTTCATAATCCAATTCGAATTAATTTTTACACAAGTGTGAATTATAGCTCAAGGTTCTTCTTTTGTTCATGGCTCCTTGTCCAATTGTTCTAATATAATTTGTTGTAAAAAAAAACTATCTTTTCTCCATTAAATTGCCTTTACACTATTGTCAAAAATCAATTTGGCTGTACTTCTGCATATGTGTTTCTGGACTCTCTATTCTGTTCCATTAATATAACTATATATCATTTCTCTAATACTATTCTATCTTGATTATTATAATTCAGTATGTTACAGATAAGATTTCTGGTAAGTCTTAAAGTCAGTGATATAAGTTCTCCAACTTTATTCTTCTTTTACAAAATTGCTCTGACTATAATGGGCTCTTTTCCTTTCATATAAATTTTAAGACTAGCTTAGTGATACCACAAAAAAAAATCGGATAGGATTTTAATTGAAATTACATTGAATCTGTGATCAATTTGTGAGAGCAGACATTTTAAATATATTTTTTACCCATGAACACAATATATCTTTCAACTTATTTATGTCTTCATTGATAACTTTCACCTGTGTTTTGTAGCTTTGAGCACAGAGATCTTGCACAGACTGTATTAAATTTATACCTTAGATTTCATTCCTTTGGCGATACTTTACTTTTGATTACCAATTATTTATTTTTAGTATATAGGACCTCAAATGATTTTGTATATTGATCATGTAGTCTGCAGCCTTGCTAAATTTAATTATCCATTATAGCAAAAGAATATACAGAGGAGAGGGTGAAGGGGCCAAATTTTAGGAAAAGTTCTGTTTAGAGTCAGGAGAAAAGAACAATCCTGAGATGAAGAGAAAAGGAACAGAACTTGGTATAATCAGGAGAAGGCAACAACATTTAATACTGCCCCAACTCAAATAGCCTGCCACCAAACTCAGAATCAGTGCATTACTGAGTTACATACATATTTCAGTCAACTTCAATGGTGCTTAATATCTTAAAAATTTCCCTCTCTGCCTATGCTCACCGCCACCCCTCTTCCAAAATGCTTAGGTGCCTTTTGAGGCCAGAGGACAAGCCCTAAACACTGACTCGTGAAACAAAATCCCTTCTCTGATCCCTCCCATACTCATTGAGACAGTTTCTATAGTTGTTGCAGTCTTGAAACAAAACTGCATCCTCTCGTTTGACACTTACTCATCATTCATGATGTGTAAATTCATACAAGAGTCTGAGGGCAGGGAGATACAGACCAGTTGGACAACATGGACTCTGGCAAAGCCGTAGCCTAAACTTGGACAGTGGAGACCCTGCTTTGCCAAGTTACAACCTTCTAACTATTTGAATGAAAGGATATAAAGCATCCTAGGGAAAGAAGTGAGAAAGTTGGGACAGTTTCCTGTGGAGGGCTTGGGGCATGCTATAATAACTGGCGTATCTCTGTCCCCAGTGGGCCCAGTAACTGGATGGTTTACAGCACTTGCTACTCGGGAAGACAATATCGGATCTAGTCATTACAATACCACGTGGCGTATGATGAGTCCCTTAAGAGCACACAAGAGAAGTCTAATGGAGACTCCAGGAGTCGAGGCAGAGGGGAGATGACTCCTTTGGGGGAAGAGAATAAAGACACCTAAGCTGAGTCCCAAAGACAGGTGCATTTAAATGTAAAAGCAGAAGCCGTGAAGGGCACAGATCAAGCGAAGGGAAGAGATAAAAGTGCACTGTAGACCCACAATGAATGAGCTCAGAAAAAGAACAAGGAGAGATGAGATGTCAGGTAAGAATCATGTGGAAAAGAGAAGGAGCAATCTGTGGGGTGAAGATTGGTCCTCTTCATAACCACACACAGTAAGATTTTGCTAGCTGAAAAGAGATTTCAAGGTTCTACTGGCCAACCTTTCAACCTTTTCCTTGTATAAGATGCAGAAACTTAGGTCTGGGGAGAAACAAAGATCACAAGATCACAATGAGTTAACAAAGTCGTGGGAGCCCCAAGATTCTCATTTCAGGGCTTTCTCCCTGAGGTCTCATTGCCTCCCTCTACTCAAGGCTTCTAAAATGCAAAATAAGCAAATGCCTGTATGCAGCAGCTGCTGATGGGGAGCCTTTGATTTCTCTTTCAGAGGGCTGGCATCCTGCATTACCTCCTAAGAACGTGTTTGGGATAGATTACACTCTTCAATCCTCCGCTCTTGATAAAACAGCACAATCAGGGGGTGCTCGGGTCTTTCTGCCCTTCCACACTCAGTCAGCTGAGTCAGAATCAGCTCTTTCCTTCTGAGGCAACAATAGCACAGCTCAGCTGGCAGTTGAAAGACACTAATGCAAAGCACATTACAAGCTCTCTTCTCCCTCCTTGTCAGATGCGGCAGAGAGCTGTCATCCCAGAGGTTTTCTCCTTTCCCTGGCTCCTACTCCTACATTAGCCTCCTCATTAAGCTACATTCTCTTCCAAGACCTTATTGGAATCATTTTACTTCGTTCCTTTCATCTCTCTTCTATCAGCCAGAAGGATAAATATATAAATAAATGAACAGGCTGCTCTTAGGATAAATTAAAAAGCCCACAGGTTTTTGTTGTTCTGTTTTTCTGGTGTTTGGGTTTGTTTTTTAGAGCTTTCTGGTTATACATAGTATGTTCATCCTGACAACCTCCTGCATGTATGGAGATTGATTTCAGTTCATGATCCTCTCTTCTTCCTCCCCCTTTTCCTACCCATCCTCCCTTCCCCCTCCCCTCCTCCTTCCTCTACTCTGCTAGACTTCCTTTCCCTCGTCTATTAATTTGTGTTTGATTGGTTCTTTATGTTATCTTATCCTTCCTTCTCTTTTCCTTTATTTTATTCTAATTTCTGCATATCAGAGAAAATATTTGACCTTTGAGTTTCTGAGTTTGGCTAACTTCCCTTAGCAGCATATTCTCCATTTCCATCCATTCACTGGAAAATGAGATAACTTCATTTTTTTTAATGGCAGAGTAGAACTCAATTGTATATATGTACCACAACTTTTTAATCAATTCAACTATTGACTGGCATCTGGGTTGATTCCATAATTTAGCTATTATGAATCGTACTGCTATCAACCTTGATGTGTCTGTGACGTTGTAGTATGCTGATTTTAGATCTTTGGGGAAAATAACAAGAAGTGGGATAGCTGGGTCAAATGTTGGCTCCATCCCTAGTTTTCTAAGGAATCTCCAAACTGCTTTCCAGAGTGGTTAAATTCGTGTGCAGTCCCAACAACAATGTTCAAGCTTAACTTTTCCCCACAACCTCATCAGCATTTACTGTTGTATGTATTCTTGATCATTGGAGCCAGAAGAAATCTTAGTGTAGTTTTGATTTGCATTTTCGTGATTGCTAAAGATGTTGAACACATTTTCATATATTTGTTGGACTTTTGTGTTTCTTCTTTTGAGAAGTTTCTGTTTAGTTCTTTTACTCATTTATTAATTGATTATTTATTCTTGGTGTTAATTTTGTTGTTGTTGTTTAGTTCTTTGTATATTCTGAGTATTAATCCCCTGTCAAGTAGGAAACCCACAGTTTTGAACTCAAACTCCTTGATGGAGAGTTATCATATTCTAAGACCCAATAATAGAACTAAAATTGTGATCAAGCCTTCTTCTGCTTTCATGTTTTCTAACATCTCACTCTTCTGGACACAAGCTTTTCAAATATTTCTCATGACAAGGTTTCATTTCTTAAATATTATTTCACAATAACAATATGAAATCAGTTAGCTTGCAACACTTTGAATAATTCACTGGCATTTAGTGCATTTTTTTTTCATGACTACATAAGACACTCCGCTAAGTGCTAATGATGCATTAGTATCAGTCATGGATCCTAACCAATCCTCTGAGGCAGATACTTTTATTTTCCTCTTGAAGAGTTGGGGAAACTGAAACATATTTAATTACTCAAACAAGGCCTTCTGGCTAGTAAGCAGTAGAACCAGACCTGACTCCAGACAGCTTTGGTGTCTAACTCATATGTGCCCACAATATCATCCAGACCCATGTCAAATTGTATTTCCTGAGTATTATGTGATAATTTTCTAAAAATTTACTTGTAAATTTCCTTCACATTAGTCTATAGACCTTAGATAATAAGGTTATATTCTTTATTTTGAAGCAAAACAAAAATAAGAAAAACCATGTCTAGAATAAGACATTTAGACTCTTCACTGTAAATATTATAACAAAGCAGTGCTTCTTTTCCAAAACACGAGTTTTCTTCATGTCCTCTTATCTAGAACCCCACCTCAAAAAAAAAGTGCTCCTGAAAATCTCTGTGCTGTCACCATGGCCATATTCAAATAAACCAGCTAGGACTAAGGATATTGTTAAGTGATTATCAGCTTTTATTTATTACTTGGGGTTATATTTGGCTATCTGGTATTTTTATCTCAAAAAAAGAAGAAAAGAAAGAAACAAATCAGAGAATGTATAAAGGAAAGTGTGCACAAAATAGACCCTAAGAAAGCAATAAGGAATCACAGAGGGCAAAAGTGGGCATGAGAAGAAAACTTAAATCAAAGGAGATAGCAAGGATATAACATCCAAGGACAATTTAGGAAGAAAATCAGCTTAAAATCCTGATGGTCACTGAAGGCTTTCTGCATTACCTCCCAGGATAGCACACAGTTTTGATAATTAAAAAAAAAAAACTAAACTAAAGTGTTCCCAAGAGGATATTATTATAATTTTAGCATTTTTTGTTTGTTTGGCATAAGAAAACACAATACAATTTGTTTATTTTTAAATATACATTTGGATTGATTATTTCTGCATCATTTACTTTCCTTTATCCACTTAAGACTTATTGTCATGGTTTTGAAGAATCATTTCTTCTACATTGTTCTGAACTCTATCCCTTCATATTTCAACTGCTTCTGTTCCCTAGGAATTCTCTATGTGCTGTAGAATCTTTATCTGGTACTCCTATTTCCTATAAGTTGCTATGGTTTGGATATAAAATGTCCCCCAAACAGTTCATATGTTAAAAGCATGATCCCCAATGCAACTAGGTTTAGAGTGAGTTATGGAGTCTAGGCAATGATTAGGACTTTGGCTTTATCAGTGGATTAATCCACTTGTTGGATTAATCCATTGATAACTGAATGGACTACTGAGTGCTAACTATTGCCAGGTGGGGCATGACTGGAGGAGGTAGATCACCAGAGGCATGCCCTTAGACTATATCCCTCTCTCTCATCTCTTTCTCTGCTTCACAGCCTTCATGACTGATCACTTTTCTTCTGCCATGCCCTTCTACCATGATGTTCTTCCTCATCTCAGGCCCAGAGCAATGGAGTCGACTGATCATGAACTTCTGAAACAATGAGGCAAAATATGACTTTCTCTCCTGGAAGTTGCTCTTGACAGGCTCTCAGGTCACAGTGATGAAGGGATGATTGCTTTAAGATTTATTTTTTTTTAATTTTGTAATTGCATGGGCACAATTTTCGTCTGCTGAATGACAACATCATCCTGACATTTTTTTCCTCTCTCATTAGCTGTCCCTGTTTACTTTATCATATTTTTCCTTTTGTGAATATTCCTCCATTATTGTGCTCCCCTTTTTAGATACAGGAGAAAGGGCAGGAAGTGCCTCTGCAACTGTATAAGGAAGACTTGCTGTTTGCAGTCAATGAGCCATCCACCACCTCCAGCTGCGACCCACATCCAGTCATTGGATGAAAGGAAACTGGAACATTTGACTCCCGTCTTTAGCTTCCAGTTTGCACTGATTGGCATTAATTAAAAATGGGTGGCTGGAAGACAGAAGGCCTCACTCCCAGGGGAGGGTAGGATTAGGTGTCTCCATCAATTTCCCACCTCTCACACCAGGGCCCTGGTTCCACTGAGAACATCAGCCTTCTCTCTGTCAATCATCATCTTTGGCAGTTAAATGGGTTCTCACACTCTATCCATTCCTTCTCTAGAAAACCAACAAATTATTACTATTTCCTCTCCTTCTGTCTCTAGCATGCTGTGACTGGGCCCTCCCCTCCTCCTTCTATTTTTAACTGCCTCCTTTTTTTAATATGCCCACTTTGATTTCCTTTTCTTTCTTTTCTTGAGTCTATTCATTGTTTTGCTCCAAGTTCATTTTCTATTTATGCCACTGAATTCCTGCCTGTGATCATCTTGAATAAAGTTCAGCTTAATGTAAAAAAAGTCTACATAACACTTTCTATTTACAAAGTCCTTTTAATTAGATCTTCCTTAAAAACCCTGAGAAGTGATTGGGTGGGCTAAAATCTACTTCTCCTGAGCCCTTCCTTTATGCTTGCACAAATCCCCATAGTCTTTCTTTTTTTCCAAATCACCATTCTTTGCATCTCAGTCTCTTTCTTCCAATCTCTCATCTTTAGCTTCTTCTAGACACCTGCTCTGGGATCAGCTATGTGGAACTGTAACTTTCCCTGAGCATCATCAGCCACTGGGCACATTTGTGGGAGTGCTGATATTAACACCTAATTTCTCTGGTTTATTTCTTCAAAATCCCAATGCACAAAACCCCAGTTCCTGAAAATCCCCTCTTAAAAAGTGTCCTTAGAATCTCCAGTGGTGTGTGCCACATGCTCTGGCGTATCATGGATTTGGTGCCCCTTTGCTGGCCAGAGCCCTTTCCTCCTGCTTCCCTGTGGGCCCATTTATCTCCACCACTGCTTTCCAGGGTGCAGCAAATCCCCTGGAGGTGGCTGTGGCTGTTCCACTGGCACATCAGGTGCCACCACCATAGGGGCCTTTGTCTGACAGACAAAATATCCCTTGCTGATCTTGAGCTAAGCTTGTTTCGGCTGGTGGCACACACACGCAAATACCACAAGTCACATCTGTTTCCAGGTGTGTGGCGGGATGACAATAAAATTCTCCCTCCTCTTCTCTTTGTCCTAAAATCAGGTGACAGTGGCCCAGTGGAGTCCTGCTGCTACACTGTAAAGGTGCTGGATGACCTAACAAAGACCACAAACTGGGTGACTTCAGCAACAGAGAAGCATTCTCCCAGAGTTCTCGGGACTGGGAGTCCAAGACCAAGGTGTCGGCACGCTTGGTTCCTTCTGATCCCCTCTCCTGGTCCCACAGATGTTCACTTTCTCTGTCATCACAGGGACTTTTCTCTTCATACTTAAGTTTCCTTATCATAGAAGGACACCATCCTATTGGATTAGAGTCTACCCTAAAGGACTCGTCTTAATTTAATTGCCTCTATAAAGGCCCTATTTACAAATATAGTTACATTTTAAGGCACTCACTGTTCATGTTTGAATATATAAATTTGTTGGGGATATAATTCATCCATAACATATACCAGTGCAATTTAGTTTCATTTGCTCTCAATCTCCCCCGCCTCCCTTCCACCCAGCACAGACATGCATCCTGAAGTCCAGTGTCAGATCACCCCATCCGCACATCACTCAGAATTGCTGCACATCTCTGAAGTGTAGGCACGGGGTTTTCCTGCATTGGTCATGCATTGCTTTTTCCAGACACCTCCACAGACCCTGCACAAAAAGATGTACCTGGAGTCCCTTAAGTTCAGCACACATTCCCAAACACATCAGCACCTTCAGTGATGGTGACCATCTGGACTATGATGAATCACTGCTGAACATGCCTCAGGGCTGATGCTCAGTGCAGCCTTGAAGACTGCTACCAAGGAGAGTTGATCTGTGCATCAACATAGCTCTGCCTAACTTCTTGGAGGTATGACCTTGGATAATTCGCTTAACTTCTCCATGCCTTGGTCTTCATATCTTTAACATAAATTTGACAATAGTATTACATATCTCAAAGTGTTGTGGTAAATAAATGAATTCATATATATTTTTAAAACTATTTTAGAACAGAGTATGTAGGATACATTCAATAATTCCAGCTCTTATTACTATCATAAATTTAGGAGCCATGCAGGGACAGAGGAGTGGGCAGTATTCTAAAATAGGTACTCAACACATATATGTGAAACAAATGCATTATTTATTATTACATTTATTTAACACATTTAAATGTTCACTCAGTTATTAATAAGTTATCTCATTACTCCATAATGAAACTTAATATAATTTATTCATTTTATAGCTGAGGAAACCAAGGACCAGAGAGTTTAAGAAATTTGACCAAAGTCACAAACTAATCTGCAAAATAAGATTTTAATTTCTCTCTTTCCCTCTCTTTCTGAATCTTTTAAACTCGCCTGAACACACCTTTGAGTGTATGTGCATGCATGCATGTTCACACATACACACATGGAAGATATTCTCCAGTGTGGCTGGAGTCACACACAGACCCCAGTGGCTGCAGTGACCCACTGTGCATGACATGCAGGACTTCCACTCAATACCAGGAGTTAGGAAACTTTTTCCAGAGGCAGACAGATAGTAAACATTTTCAGATTTGCAACTCTTCAGCTCTGCTATTGAATAACAAATGTAGCCTAACTTCTTGGCTGTATGACCTTGGATAATTCGCTTAATAAAAGGCCATGCTTATGTTCCATAATATGTTATTTAGAAAAACAGGCAGAAAGTTTCATTAAACCCACTGAGTATACAATTCAGAGGGTCAAGGCTTTAGAGGGACACTTAATAATACCCCTTCCTCTCCTGCTGAACTTGGATTGTGTTTTAGTCAGCATTTTCGCTACTGTGACTAAAGGACCTGACCAGAACAACTGTAAAAGAGGAAAGGTTTATTTAGGGGCTCATGGTTTCAGAGGTCTCAATCCATAGATAGCAGGCTCATTCTCTCCTCTACGTGAGGCAGGACATCATGGCAGAAGAGTGTGACAAAGACAATCAGTTCACATGGGGATCAGAAAGCAAAGAGAGAGACTCTACTCTCCAGATACAAAATCATAAACCCTGCAACCACGTCCCCAATGAACAACTTCCTCCAGCCACACTCCTCCTGCCTCCAGGCACCACTCAGTTAATCCCATCAGGGATTAATTTGCTGATTAAGTTAAGGCTATAACCCAATCATTTCTCCTCCAAACCTTCTTGCTTTGTTTCACCCAGGAGCTTTTGGGGGACACCACATCTAAACAAACCATAACAGACTGTGTCAGTCAAAGTCTGTTGTGGGGCAGGGAAGTAGGGTGGGGGGGCATGGAGATACACTGTAGCAATTTCAAGTAGAGAATTTAATACAATAAGAGTTTCAGAGGCAATGGAAGGGGTGGAAAGTTCATGATGAAACAAGGAAATAACGTTCATTGGGTGAGTGGTCTCAATTCTTTCCCCTTTCTGAACCCATTTGCTTCTCATGGCCTCAGCCTAGGTGAGGTGTGCATCCACATTTTGCTTTAGGAATGACTGTCTGACTTGCTATTACAGTTTAGATATTATGTGTTCCTAAAAGCTTATGTACGAGACATTCACCAAGAATGTTCAGAGGTGAAATGGTTAGATTATGAGAACTGTGACTTTCTGTGGATTAACCTGCTCACATGGATTAACTCAGTGGTAACTGTAGGCAGGTAGGTCGTGGCTGGAGAAATTAGGTCACTAAGCATATGCCTTTGGGGCATATGTTTTGTCCCTGGGGAACAGAGCTTTCTTTGCTTCCTGATTGCCATGTCCTGAGCCGCTTTCATCTACCATGCTCTTCTGCCATGGTGTTCTGCCCCACCTCAGGCCCAGAGCTATGGACTGAGACGCCTGAAACCATGAGTCAAATACAAGTTTCCTCCTCTAAGTGTTTTTGTTAGGTATTTTGGTCACAGAAAAAAAAAAAACTGACTAAAAAACTTGTTTGGGCAAATGACATGTGACATATGGGAATAGATGTAAAATTTTGCAAGTTTGTTTGTTTATTTGTTTTTATGAGTTTTAAAATGTCCAGTTTCAGATCTAATGTGTAAGGAACTTGGAAGTAGACACTCTTATTTTACAACTAAAAACCGAACAAACTGAAAATCAATTACACTTCTTAAACCAATTATAAAACTTGTTTCAGGGCAAACTGCCAGCCCAAAATCTGTAGTCACAGATGCATACAGAGCATCATGGCTGCGATCGACATACCTGGACTATCAGACCAAGGTGGCTCAGCTTGAATGTAAGATATTCCTGAGGGTGGCAGTCTGAGTGGACCCCCATGCTCTTGGGGGCTTTGCCTCCAAGAACCCCATCAAATTGTCATGGTGAAGATCTGAGAAAGAGCCCCTCATGGTTTGGGCAGCTGGTGAGGAAGAATAATTGTGAAATATGTCAAGAGTGTTTTCCATATCAAAGGTGCTCTCTGGGAAAAAAATAGACTCTCATCCTGACTAGAGAGTCCTATTCCTCCCACCCCAGTTCCCTCCAACATTCCTGTCTCATCTAAGATGAAAACATATTCATCAGAGGTCATGGAAATAAATCGAGAACTCTAGTGGCAAAGAAAGGAAGAAGGGGAGATAGCAACCTAGATGCCCTTCAGTGGCTGAATGGATAAAAAAAAAATGTGGCATGTATACAAAATGGAATTTTACTGAGCAATAAAAGAGAATAAAAATCATGGCATTTGCAGGTAAATGGATGGCATTGGAGAAGATAACACTAAGTGAAGTTAGCCAATCCCCAAAAACTAAATGCTGAATGTTTTCTGATATAAGGAGGTTGACTCGTAGTGGGGTAGGGAGGGGGAGCATTTGAGGAATAGATGAATTCTAGATAGGGCAGAGGGAAGGGAGGGAAAAGGAAGAGGCAGGGGATTAGCAATGATGGTGGAATATAATAGACATCATTATCCAAAGTACATGTATGAAGACACGAATTGGGTGTCAACCTACTTTATATACAGAGATATGAAAAATTGTGGTATGTATGTGTAATAAGAATTGTAATGCAAAAAAACAAGTACATGTATAAAGACATGAATTTGCGTGAACATACTTTATACAAAGATATGAAAAATTGTGCTCTATATTTGTAATAAGAATTGTAATACATTCTGCTGTCATGTATTTTAAAAAATAAAATCAATTAAAAAATTATACCATTTTAAATGGTAAAAAAGAAAGAAAGGAAGATAGAAAGAAAGGAAGGAAGGAAGGAAGGAAGGAAGATAGATGAAAGGAAGGAAGATAGATAAAAGAAAGAAAGAAAGAAAGAAAGAAAGAAAGAAAGAAAGAAAGAAAGAAAGAAAGAAAGAGAGAAAGAAAAAAAGAAAGAAAGAAAGAAAGAAAGAAAGAAAGAAAGAAAGAAAGAAAGAAAGAAAGAAAGAAAGAAAGAAAGAAAGAAAGAGCTGGACCATGAGAGATACACTTGCAAAGGTCAGAGTTTCAAGACCCAGGACTCCTAAAAGACTAGAATTCAATAAAAATGATATCTGATCCTCTCCCCCAAACACCTTGATACAGCACCAGCAGGACTCCAATGCTATAAAGTGGATTGCAAGTGAGAGAGCCACAGTTTATGGTCTCTCCCTGAGAAGAGGCACAAACTTTTGTTCAAATGCCACTTTCTCTAGAGACTAATCTAACCATTCATTCCTCATTACACCCCCATAGATATTCTCCATTCACCTTAGGTGCTGTCTTCCACCTTCCACTGTCAACTTCTAACACATTAAAGTTTACTTGTTTAGTCCACTTCCTGTTCTTTATCAGCCATCCCCAATTCCATATAAACTCCGTTCGGGTGAGGATTTTTGTCTTTGTTTGCTGATCTTTTTGGACAACACCTGGCTCAAGAAATATTTGCTGAATGAAGGAAGCTAGTCCTAAAAATATCTGCAGACTGCTCCTAATGTTCAAGGCTTACATTCTGACATGCACTGTGATCTGAGCATGTGTCTTGTGCCAGAGAACAGGATTCAACAAGCTATGCACGAGGGCCAAATCGTGGTTGCTGTCTGTTTTTGTGAATGAAGTCTTTCTGGAACATGGCCATAGTCTCTTGTCTACTTACTGTCTCTGCTGCTTTCAAGTAGGACTGAGTCTCTGCAAAAGAAACTCAGTGGCCCTAAAAAATATTCACTATCTGACCCTGTATAAAAAATTTCTGCCTCCTGATTTACAACATTTGGACCATTGTTTTCAAACTCCATCAACAAACACAAAATCTAAACAGAGATTTCAAGTCTGCCTGCTTTCCCTTCTGCTGGGCTCCCCGGCCTGTTGCTGCAGAAGTAGCAGGTCAGAGTTTTATTGTCATTTAAGATCTGGCCATTTTCTTTCTACTCCATCTCTCAGAAACTGAAAAATACTTCTGCAGAAATTCTTGGGATAAATGCATAGGAGATAAAAGAAAAAGTTGAAGGAGAGATGGAGAAGGATAATTAAGGATAATGAAAAAAGATTGTTACATGTCTGATTAGATAATTGACATTATTTAGGTGGAGAAGAAAGAAGAACAAAAATCTAAAATATCTAAGCTGCTAATTTAGCATCTTTTCTGTGCCCTTGATCATTTCTGTGTTTGTTTTTTTTTTTTTTTGGTTTTACATCCACTAACTGAAATGAGACTTTTCCTAAGTAATAATGGAATACCAGCTTCTTCAGGCTGTCATTTAACTAAATAACCAAGCATCTTTTCACAGCCTGTAAAATATCCAAGAGAGTGAGGGAACCCATAAGTGAATACAAAAGCAAAATTAGATAGGTTGATAAGAACTTACTGCTAGTAACCCTCCTGGAGTGAGCTAGTTCTTAAGGGTCTGTTGAAATTTCATTACCCCCTTACCTGCCTTGCAAGGTAAGGTCATACACAGCTCAGTGATCCTAATTCCCACTCACTGAAACTTGAGGTCACAGAATATTTCAACACAAGCCTACGACCCCTCCATTGTTACAAAAGGGAACACAAATGTCTTTCCATTTCTGATTTTTATATAAAATATATTGTGATTGGTCCAAATCATTTTTGCTTAGAGTCTGTCAATAATAAATAATGCATGTGGGAAAAAGCTATAGAAATTTAAATAAAGCCAGGCTTTAAATGGACTAATTTTTATGGCTTCCTACCCATAAAATGGTCTCATTTTTAGCAATTTTCTGCTCATGAAAATCACTTCTTAAAAATCAACTTGTCTTTGAAGCAGAACACACACAGTGGCTTTTTTCATTACAATAGCACTGAGCTTCTAAACGTTGATTGGTATTTTATGAGAAGTCTCACCTTTTTTTCTTCAACTGCTGATGAAAACAAATCTATTGCAAATTACACATGTGAAATTCCTTATTACCCTTTGTTGCCCAAGTCCTAGAAATAAAGATAGCGCTATTTGCACGTATGAAAATCATAGACGCTAGTTAAATGGATGTTTATCGAGTAACCACAGGCCCCAAGGGTTTGAATATTTGTAAGGATTTATTCTTCATTTGATGATTTTGAATTACTGTTGTTCTAGGTCTCTGATATCGGCTCTTTAAATCAATAAAACAATGATAACATTTCCTCATTTTCTGTCATATGGCATCAGTAAAATGGCCCTGGCCTCAGATTCAGGAGGTCAGTGTTCTGACCTCATTCCTACCTCTAATAGACACATGGTCACTGGCAATCCCTAACCCTTTCTGGACTGCAGTTTATTCAATTCACTGAGGGATCTGCATTAGATAACCTCATAAGACCCTGTAAAGACAATCTTCCACATCTATAAAATATATGTGATTAGCTGACTAGCAGATGACCTTCCTCAGAGTTTTTTTTTTTCAAAAAGCGAAGGTGGCGTGCTAATGGTCTCTGTGACCTCTCAAGAAAGTCCAGCTAAGCATTATTTAATCCTGTGGTTGCATCAAGAGTTTTTCTCACAGTTGTTCCAAAAGCATCCTTATTTCCTGCAAAATAAATAACTAAACCAGTAAAATTAACAAACACTTTCAGAATAATGCGCTAAAGGAAGAGAAAGCACACAGATCTACAGTGGTAGTGAACATTTATGTGTTGGCTGTTCCCCTCTATGCAGCTGATATAAAATGCCACTGTCATAGCACCTTAGGAAGACAATAGGATTGAAGGAATTTCTTTCCCAACAAATCATTCATTCATGTATCTACTCATTTACTTATGGGTTCATTTAATCATTTTTTTATCATACTATGTGCAGGTAACTCTTCTAGATGCTAGAGAAAAAATAATCCAGTCAAGACCTTCACATGGATAGAACTTACATTTTTGTGAAAGATTGCGTTAGTTAGCTTTTCATTACTGTGACAAAATATCCGAGAAAATCAATTTAAAGGAGGAAATTTTGGCTCACAGTTTCAGAAGTTTCAGTCCTCGGTCACTAGACCCTATTGCTTTGGGCCTTCAGTGAAGTATAAAATCATGATGGAGAATCTGCTAGAGCAGACTGCTTACTTATGGTAAAGGGAAAACAGAGAGAGAGAGGGGGGGGGGAGGAAGAGAAGAAGAAGAAGAAGAAGAAGAAGAAGAAGAAGAAGAGGAGGAGGAGGAGGAGGAGGAGGAGGAGGAGGAGGAGGAGGAGGAGGAGGAGGAGGAGGAGGAGGAAGAGGAGGAGAAAAGAGAAGGGAAGAGAAGGGAAGGGAAGGGAAGGGTCCAGGAACAAAATATACCTTTCAAAGGCACACCCCCCCCCCGTGATCCACCTCTTCTACTTGAACCCCACCTTCTAAAGGTTCCACCACCCTCCAGTGGCACCACCAGCTGGTGACCAGTTCTTCCACAGATGAGCCTATGGGTGACATTCCAGATTCAATATATAATGGGACTGACAAGAATCAAATGAACATATGAATAAATAATAAGTAATGCCATTTCAGGGAGTGATACTAGTATGAAGAAAAAAAAATCTGGGATGTGGTCAAAAAAATGGGATATGTAGCAAGAAGCATGATGCAGCTACAGATTGAGTGTTTAGGGAAGGAGGTGGACATTTTAAGACCAGGAAGGAGAGAGTCCCAGGCAAAGGCAGCAATAAGCACCAAGACCCTGAGGAAGGAGAGTACTTAGGTTTCCCATTAGGCCATGGCGACTGGAATCCAGGGGGCACAGAGAAGTATTTGAAATGATATCAGGCAAAGAGCCAGGACTAGAACACATAGCAACTTGCAGGCAATGGTCAAATTTGGATTTTTTAAATTTCTAAAATTTATTATATTATCTATAATTCACATCTATGACATGTACCCTTGTGGCATCTAGGAAAGTAAGTAGGATCACAGATATAATTAGAAATTGTCTCAGCAGATATCCATAATAGCAATAATTAATTTTATCGAATAAAATCTTCTAGGTATTATACAGACTGCTTTCATATATTAATTCAAGTACATTTTATTCAACTCATTGGTGATTATCAGCGAAACCTTTTATAGATAAAGAATCTGAATCGTTTAATTATTCTGTACGACCTGTCAGAATTCACATCACTAGACTCTGGGAGATTGGGATTGGAACCCAGGTTTTGGATTCCAAAGTCCAACTTTGATTCCATTTAAATGTGAAAGAGACAATGGAGGTCAGGAAGGGAGCGTTTGGCTGGAATGAAAGCTCTGTGAACCAAGAGATCTTCATTAGGATGAAGACTGTAGAACATATAGCTGGCACTCTAAAACATTGATTGATTAAATAAAACTAGAATTTGTCATTTTTCAGGTCTCAATACACCTTGAAGGAAAAGAAGGAGAATGAAAAACATTTTGCATTCTTTGTAAATGATTGCTTTCCATTTTTCTCTGAAAAAAAAGTGTTCTCCTTTTCTTTAAATACCTTTTTCCTGTTTATTTAACCATTGGTTCCTATTGTTCATCCTATGATGAACAATTTTAGCCCCAACTCATTTATTTTCCCTTCCCACTGCCCAGTCCCCATTAAAAAAAAAAAAGATTCCTTCCTCTAGACGTACGTGTGTGTGTATGTGTGTGTGTGTGTGTGTGTGTGTGTTGCAGAGACTAAAACACAGGGTCCCACGTATGCTAGGTAAGTGCCTAGCTACTCACTACTCATCCACATCCTTACCCCTTTTTATTTTACTTTTGAGACAACTTCTCACTAAATTACTCAGGTTGGCCCCAAACTTGCAATCTTTCTGTTTCAGACTCCTGAGTAGCTGGGATTACAACTGTGGGGCCACCATACCTGGTCACACCTACATCTCAATGGAACAAAGGTCCTGCTCCACTGCATTAGGATCTAACCATGAAAGTGTACCTACTTTACCTATATATTAACCCCTTGCTATGGTGGAACATGGTCCAGACAGACAGACCGGGTAGATGTTCTTGCCCTAAAACCAGGGGATAGGTGGAAGCAGAACAAGTTACTGCCAGAGGAGTAAGAAAGGCAGATGTTGGGAAGAAACTAAAAGAGTGAAGGTTAACAGGGATTATCAGGGGCTAGGTAAAACAGAGCCATAAGGATAGACTTACAGAGCAGTGTCATCCAGAAAGAGGACAAAGAAGAGGTGAACAACCAAAAAACCAGAGTCTTCATTCAGCTAGATGATATAAATTAGAGTGGGAGGTCAAAGGGCCAGCAGATCAAAAAAAAAAAAAATTTGTGGAGGTGAGTGGGCACAGTAGGAAACCCCAAGGTCAGGAACAACCCATCTGCAAAATTCAAGGTCAGCAGGTAATTCATAGGGTGTGCCCCCATATTGTCTGTCCACATTCTTTTCTTTCAGAAAACAGTGGGTGATAACTGAGAGGGAGAGGGAGATGTGGTTCCCCTATCAAGAGTAGTTCCCTGATGATTCTGGAAAACGACTTCTGTTATAGTCAAGATATTAGGTGTCCCCCAAAAGCTCATAAGTGTCCCCCCAAAGCTCATCAGTGCATTAAGGCACTCATAGGGCTTTTGGGTGGTAACTGTAGAAATGGAGGATAATGCTGGAGGAGGTGAGTAATAGAGGGGACGTGCCTTGGGGTTTTATTTTGTCCATGGTGAGGAGGGCTCCCTCTGCTTCCCGATGCAGGGTTCCCAGCTGCTTTCCTCCTCCACACCCTTCTGCCACGACTTGCTGCCTCACCCAAGCCCAGAACCATGGAGCTGGCTGTCTATGGACCGAGACCTCTAAAACCATGAGCCCCAAATAAACTTTTCTTCCTTAAAATTGTTCTTGTCAGGTCTTTTGGTCACAATGATGAAAAGCTGACTAAAACATTTTCATAGAGACCTTTTCTGCTCTTTTTTCTGTACTCATTCACTCATCAATTTCTTTCTATCCAGGATGTTGATTTGAAATCAGGTCAAACTGTTATGGACCCGTAGACACCAAAATGATTCTTCCTACAGATGGGCACTTGATAGCTTTGGAATACTATTATTAGCAAATCTAAATTTAATTTTCTTTTTGTTTATATTTCATGTGACCTTCAAGGTTTTCCTTGATCAAGTCCCAAACTTCCCCTGCAGCCTCACTAGGTGCTATACCCAGTCATCTGTGTCTCCAGAGCTTTGTGCTGATTGTTCATAGTCTTTCAAGGATTCTCAATCTGGAGCTGAGGGATCCAGTCATCCAAAGATGGGCTTCTGGGAGCCCAAGAATTCTCAGTAATTTTTTTTGGAAGTTTATATGTTTAGCTTCTTAAAGGGATTTATAATTCCAAAATATGTTTAAACCATTATGCAGTTTCCTCAGTCTCAAATACTGTTTTATTATCACCATTTTTAAGGTAATTATAATCACTTAATCTCATTCTTTAAGGCCAAGCTGATGCCATCTATTTGTTAAAGATGTTCTATATTTCCCAGGTCAAAATCAAATCACTCTTTCAAATTTCGTCAAGATTTGTATGAACCTCTAACAATACCACATTTCAATCTGCCTTTTGGTAAGGTCAATAATGACATGCTCATCTATCCTAATGGATGGAAAGCTCTTTGGGGAGAAAGATTCATGCATCATTTACCTCTGTGTATTCTAGTTGTGGTAGTACCTTATAAATGGTACATACACAAAATAAAAAGTTTCTGTGTTGAACTAAAGAGGATGTTACTCATTTTTATTAGATTTAAGAGATTCTGAAAGGGATCTGACTGGATCTCAATATAACCAATATGCTTCTTATTCCTTTCTGTCCTCTTAAATTCCATTGGCATAACTATATAACAGCCTCTACCATGCCTGTCCAGCCCTCCTCCGAACACCCCCAACTCTCATTCTGGTGTGGCTTGGCACTAGCTCTGCTTCAAGCCCTAAGTACCATTCTCTGTCCACCAGTTCTCTGAAGTTTTGTGTAAACTTCAATTTCAATTCACACTCCCAAATGTATTCAAGAAAGACTTATGGAAGGAGCTACTATGTGCCAGAGTCTGAACTTAGTATTGGGGATCAAAGGGGAGGGCACTGACTTGTAACCATCATCAGTAGTTTGTAGAATTCCTGCATGTTGGTTTGATCCCTGATGCTATATCACCGTTCCTGTCATATTTTAAGTCCATAATGATTTTGTACATCTGACCCTTTGCTGGACATAAGAAGATAATTGTGAATTCTGACTCCTGTTGGCCTCTAAAAGGCCCTTGAATGCTGTGTGGCCATTTTCAGAATATGATATTACAGACATAATCAACGTTTGATGGCCATGTGTTTTTTTTTCTTTCTAGCTTTGCTATTTTTATATTGCTGCATCCATAGACCATCTTGTCATAAAGCAGAAGAATTGCACATTATCATGAGAGATGTTTCCTCTAAATATAGAATAGTTGCAAAGCAATCATAATAATGATATGGATTGTGGCGTAATGTGCCTATGTTTTCTTATTATGGCTTATTTTGCTGTGATGTTCCTATATTGAATGCACCGCTTATATGTATTAAAAATGATGTAAGTGACCATTTAGAATTATTATCTTTCTCCCATGACAATTTTGGGGACTGCTTTTCCATTGAAAAGGGTACTGTCCTTTGTATGTTAAATTTTTAAATGGATTCCTTTATTTTAATATATAAGTAATAGAGGGAAGTTTAATAGAGCACTTTCTCTCTTTACTCTGTTGTTTTTTCTCATTTGTTCTGATGTCTTTCAAACTCCCAAGTACACAGAGATTATTTCCACACGGAGAGGGATCTGATTAGCTAATGCTATAAAGAGCCCCTGTAAAGCTCAGATGTACTTCAGGGAAAGAACCTTGATTTTGTCCCACACAGACAGCAAAAGGAAAACAAAAAGCAGTGAGTTCCTCAAGGTGGATAATTATCAGCCTATGATCAGGTCCACTTTATCTTTCCTTTTTAACCTCCTTCAACTGTATTATACAGCAATATTTATCATTGTGTATTTGTTATGTGTTGAGGTTTCTAACTCTTTAATTTCCTAGAACGTTAATGACTAGAGGATTTGGAGTGTCTGCTTTCCTGGAAGAAACTAGAATGTTGCGTGGGTTAATGACACAATGTCCACTTTATTCCATTTGTCCTGGAAATAGCTGGTTATACCACCTTCTCTTTTTGCCTAGGCTTCCAGTTCAGCTTAACTTATCCAATGCAGTCTGTGCTAATTTTTCTTCTTGAACTCCTTACCTCTTTTCAATATCATGCATTTAGATTTTAGTTGTTTATAATTGTCTTCTTGTGTCATGGCTTAGTGGGGTATTACTTTGGGTAAATCATATAATTACTTCTGTTTCCTTCTGTGGAAAGTGGGAGTAGTATATTGCCTTTGACTTTGAAGGCTTCCATAAGGAGACCATCCCTCGCTTCACCATGCCACATTCATACCTCTCCTAAAGTGCTCTGGATGTGCCTTGTACGTAGACCCCTGTCTGCCTATCATCTTCAGCTAGAGAGGAATATCTGGTTCTATAGTTGAAATATTCAGCTTTCTTGGGTCATATCTCACTCTGGGTAGAGTTGGATGCTAAAAGTGACTGCTTACTCATGTATCCATCTCCTGGACCAGGATTGCTCAGGGGAAGTGGATGGTCTGCCTCCATTTCCTCCTGCCAAGGCTGAAGCACACTTGGGGCAAAGCAATTGCATGAGAAATACAGGGGAGATACTTTCACTGTGCATTTTCACAGGTGTGTGGAAATCCAGGGCTACACTCGCAGTTGGCTGGGAATGTGTCTGTAGACCCAGCACTTACACAGTGCTAGGTCTACAAACACTGTAGGCCAAAGAAAGCAAAGACATCCTCATTTTGACCTCAGTTCTCACCCAGGTCTTCTCATCCAGCTTTAGCCAAGGACCTATTCTTTAGGAATATCTTTGCTCAACAATAAAACCAATACTTGGGTTTCACTTGACCTTCTTGTGTCTGTTTTCCCATCTGTTAGAACTCCAAAGCTAGAAAGCAATGTGCTAATTAACTTTATACTCGTGATCACCAACAATAAACCAAACTCCAACAAATTATTGTGATGATTAAACAAGATACTATTTGTAAAAGCCTTTAGCATAACCTGTGCTGTATCATAAACATTCTTAACATATTAGCATAGTCTTAGATCTTAAACAGAGTCTCCATTTATTTTCTTTTTATGGTGTATTTTATGCAGGTTAAGTGCATATTTGCATGATAGGCATAGAGAGTACCTAATGAAATTTGTTTTTAATGACTGAAATAAAGATTTGGGGGGGGAATGAAAACTCTCTTGTCTTCCAAAATAAAATGTTTTTTGTCCTAGCATATTGGTTTTTTTCCTTCAAATTTTGCATCATCTAATCAGAATTTTTTTATAATTTATATTTTTTTCTCTAATTAAAAACATTTTACAAACATGTTGCTTAAATTAGTACTTGTCTATTATACCATGTATGATAGATTTCAATACAGGGCAAAACTTTCCATGACATGATTTTATATATGATAGATACATAACCTCTAATGCCTTTTCCTTTGTCCAGTATTTAAGAATATTCATCATTACGTGAATAGTTAGGTTTCTGTACGTTAGCTCTACTTTTAATATTGTGAATGTATTTCATCAGTAACTCATCTTTTTATTAACTCTCTTCAGTTTTTCTTGACTGTACATTTTATTTATGTTTCAGTTTCATCTGTTCCTGATTCTTCCTTGGGAACATCTGAATTTTCAGATTAAAACTGCCATCATCCAAAATTACCTTATTTTGGTCTTATTGTATTCATCTTGTCATTCTTTCCTCCAAGCAATTTTTGCTCAAAACTTAAAAAAAAATGGGTTTCACAAATGAAAAAACTCAAGCTCTGAGGTTGAATTATTGGCCTGAATTCTTCCTGATAGTGTCAGAACAGCATTTAAACTCTAATTTTTATTTTAGGATAAAACCTCAGTGCTCCTTCCACCAGAGTAAGTGATCTTATCAATAAAATCACTTGATTTTTCTTAAGGCCCACCTAAAGTTATTATCAGGCTTAGGATATGTCTGAATAGAAAAGTCTAACATTTTTTTAAATAAGATGTTAAATTTAGTTAACCAATTTATAACAGTAATGTATTCCAATTATGAATTTTGGATAAAAAGATGATTCTGTTCATACAGATACAAAATACAGATATAAGTAAAACTCTATTATTCAAAAATGTTTTAAACATTTGAATTTAACTTTTCCCTATGTGAATTTTTATGACAAATTTCCATTTCAAAGATAGTGGTATCTTTTGTTCCCTGAATTCAATCCTCTATTGGTATTAAGTACTTGCATTTTATATAGAACTTTTAGCTTAATAAATATTTCCTCAAATTTCTTATGGAATTTTCCCAACTATTTCTCCAGAGGAAAAAACTAAGGCTCAGAAAAATTGATATTTGGTCATAATCAAGAAGTAAGTAGTTTAGCAGAAGCCTGAATTGAGCCTTGTCTCCAAATCTCCTTTACTATTTTTTTAACTTAAGTTTGGATTTGGCCTAATCAAAAGGAATTTGAAATGTGTACATAGAAGGCTTATTTTTTTTCTTTCCAAAGAGATTTTATTTTTCTTTTTAATAGTAGTAAATATTAGTTTCTGATCTTAAGAAACACACACACACACACATACACACACAAACACATATATGCCTGTATGTAAAATACATGTGTGTGCTTTAAGAATATATATATTATATATATATATATTCATATGTCTTAGTAATGTCTATCCCTTCAAAGGGGTTAGTTTTCTTCTTCAATTTTTTTAAACTTTATCTCTGAATGCTCTATTTCAAATCAATGCTGCCCCATGATTGTGTCCACCAGGTAAAACACTGAGACCTTAAGAATATATTGTGAGATGCAGCCAAGTTTAATTTATACTGTCATAAGGAACTTCCCCTGCAATTGTCCCTAACTAATTTATACTTTTTAATTAGTATCTCAGGAATGAATATAGGATGCATTCAAAATGGTTAAGGTCTTAAGATTTGTAATATGAAAATTCTGGTAGAGTCAAAGCTTTGTTAAAATAATTGCAAGGGTTTAGAATTAAATTATTTGGACTTCATTATAAAAAAAAAGAATAAGTCTGCAGAACAATGAGGCCAGAGAGCCCATTCCTGTTATTTTCCCCAACCCAAACATTCAGAACACGTCCTAGCTTGGATGAATATATGTGCATCTGCTACAGAGGTCACTGAGAATTTTTGGCCCATCTCAGAAGCCTGAGATATACTTTCTGGTTAATAAAAATAACTGTGTTGTTCAAGATGTTGTAGCTGCTGGGTTAATGGTTTTAAGTGGAACACGAGGGTTTTATATACTTGGTTTTACCCACCAGAGAAAAGGGAAGCAATACTAAAGCTTGGTGATCTAGGCACCTGAAATCATATAGGTGATTTACAGAAAAGATTTCAAGTCTTGTTAAATGAAAGTGGACTTAGAGGCTGGGTCTACTAGAATTTATTGCCTTTACAAATACCTAAATGAAAATGTTGTTAAATGTACAGAAAACTGTGAGTTGCTTTTGCTTAGTCTCTGTGTTCTTAGGTCAACCTCACTGGCATTCAGTAGATGCCAAATGTTTCCTAGATCCTTAATGGATATTTTCACGGGACACTACTGAAGAGATGTGTTCTTGTATCATGTCTTTAATACTCCATTTACACTTATTTTATCAATCTATACTTTTTTTTTTGGAAATTTACAGTGCTAAGATGCCTACTGATTTACGCCTTTTCCTAAAATCATGAATTTCCTAGGATAAGCATTCATTGGTCTTGACCTCAATTATTCATTTCCCTCTTTGTAGTCTCCCAAGTCTCAGTATGACAATATATCTTGAAAGCCAAAATGTGTGCCGCCAAATCCATAAACACTTTTCTCATTGGAGATATTCTTCTTTTGATTCATCAAAAGATATTATTAGGTCATAGCCTACCTACCAGGTGGTGTGTTAGAGAGCCTGTAAGACACAGGAGAAGAATTGTGGCAGGAAATTAGCAGCAGAGATGGAGGCAGAGAGAGAATCAAAGAGGGAAGGGAAATGATAGAATGATGTAGTCAAAGAACATGAACAGATTCAAGAGAAGCTGAGCATCCAAGAACTCAATGGGGCAAGTACAGTCAGAGATGAGGAGATGGGGAGTGGGAGATAATGGGGGGTGGGCACAGCCAAACCCTTGTGTTTGTTCCTCTTCCTCTTCCTCTGCATGGTTTCAGATCCTCTCTTCCTCCTTTGCATGGCAGCACTCTGATTTGTCTTCAGAGAATAGTGCTGTCATAGTCTCTAACCACATGATTTCTGAGGGGCTGAACCTATTCCCTGGCCTTGGCATGATGGGGCTGGGGGCACATTAACACCTGCTGGGCACCTTAACATTACAGCTCAGAACTGGGTGCCCATTCCCACTCCAGACTATTGAGAATCATCCCAGGAATTTTGGGTGGAACTATAAGATGTGAGTTCTTATCTTTTACTAGGGTGTTAAACTGATAGAATGCATGCTTAGAGCTGCTGATGGCCACTGTAGAGTAAATCCAATTTAAAGAAAAGTAGAGTCTAAATTGACTCCCGTAAAAAGTTATTATGGGAAATGCTTTTTGAGCACCTGGGCCAAATGTTCCTAATCTACTTGGGGATATATCCTATTAATTAGTTGCAATTTGAATTTTCTAGCATCTAATATGAAGGGTTCCGACTATATGTGGTTTGGGATAGTTGTACATTAAGAGTATTGAGGAAAAGATAGGAGTAGAAATCCCAGGCAGTTAGAATTGTTTTGTCTGTCAAGATGTCAGTTTCTGGGTTGGTGTTGTAACTCAGTGGTAGAGCACTTGCCTAGCATGTGTGAGGTACTTGGCTCCATTCTCAGCACCACATAAAAAAAATATAAAGATACTGTGTCGAAGTACAGGTAAAAAAAATATTTTTTAAAAAAAGTTGTCAATTTCTGGGGACTCCTCTCACTTGGTACTTTGTAAGGCTGGGTCAGTTCAGGCTCAACTTGAGGCCTATAGACCACATTAACATATAGTTTCACCTTAGTATTCTTGAAGGGTTCATTCCAGAATCTCTGGATGCAGCCACATCAATGTTTATAGCACCATAATTTGCAATAGCTAAATTGTGGAACCAACCTAGATGCCCTTTAATAGATGAATGGATAAAGAAAATGTGGTATATACACACAATGGAATATTACTCAGCATTAAAAGAGAATAAAATCATGGCATTTGCAAGTATCATGCTAAATGAAGTAAGCCAATCCCAAAAAACCAAAGGCTGAATGTTTTCTCTGGTAAGTGGATGCTGATCCATAATTGGGGGTGGGGAATGGAAGGAATGAAGGAACTTTGGATAGAGGAAAGGGAGGGGGCATGGGAGTAGGAAAATGGTGGAATGAGATAGACATCATTACCCTAGGTAGATGTAAGTAGATACGAATGATGTGACTCTACTTTGTGTACAACCAGAGAAATGAAAAACTGCTCCATTTTGTGTACTATGAATCAAAATGCATTCTGGTGTCATGTATAAATAATTAGAACAAATAAATAAATTAATTTAAAAAAATTAAAAAGCATAGTATTTTCATATCATTTACATCCTCTTGTCTATTTTAAATTATCTCTCAATTACTTATGTAATATAAGGCAAATGCTATATAAATAACTGTTATAATTTTCTGTTTAGAGAATAATAAAAAAATAATTTAAAAAAAGTGTACGTGTTCATTACAGATGCATTTTGTACTGAATATTTTTGACTCACAGTAGGCTGAATCTGTGGGTTGACATTGAGGAATATAGACCTGCTCTATGTGTAGGCCCAAATGGAGGAAGTGCCTTGATCCTAGACCCAAAATGAGAGGGTCTGGTCTAAAATGAAGGCCTTTAACCCCATAGAGTTGGTGAGGCAGGGATCCTGCTTCAGTGTGTCTCCGGTTTCTCTGTGGTATCAGAGAAGTAGGGGTCATAACCAATGAATATTGGATGACACTAGGGTTGGTAAATATCACAGAGCACAGGAACAAGGATTTATGGGGACTCCCTAATGATTTACGTGGTGCCTAGTCTGCCCCAAATTCTAGGTCAGGATATCTCAAAGATTTTGAGGAAATTAGAAAGCATAGTACCAACCAGTGAAGTATTGAAAAAGAACTCTAACGGTTATAGCAGCTAGAAATCAGTGTAAGGTAGTATATCTTCAAATTTCTTTTGGTTGCAAAGAAATCTATAAGCTGCTACAATTAAAAAAAAAAGAATCATGATCAACAGTTGTAGCTAATACTTTTGAAATGAGTCACGCTGTTATCAATATTTTAATTTATATTCTCATTCAATCCTAATCAGCAAATCATGACATGTTTTATTAATATCCCCATTCTGTCCATGAGAAAATTCAGTCATAAAATAACTAACTTGTGTAAGAATATTCACACAAGAAAATTCAGTTTTTTTGATGTCAATCTTTCATTTAAGGGCAGATGGTTTTAGCATTCTCTGTTTCTCCCTTATTTCGCGATTTTTTAAATTTTATTTATTTATTTGGCAATGCTGAGGTTCAAACCCAGGGTTTCCTACATGCTAGGCAAGTGTTCTACCATTGAGCCACATCCCCAGTTTCCCACTACAAACACACACACACATACACACACACACACACACAATTTCTTTATTTTGCTCTTAGCCAAGTATGGCTGGGCCAATATTTAATTACATAAAGTTTTCATCTAGAACACTTGCTGTTAATTGAGCTCAATGCTAGCCTCCCAGCCCAACTTCCTAGGAAAGAACTCGGACTGGGATCCCCATAAGTACTTAGGCTTCCCCTTCCCCATGGACTGTGGGCAGGGAAAGTTCCTGTAGTGATTGCATCTATAAACCAAATAACCTACAAATTCTTCCATACCATAGGATGCAAAGCATGGGCTCAGTAGGAACTCAAAAAAGGTGTAAAGCAGTGAAACCTTCATGGAGGACATCCACCCTGTGGTACCAGTGATGAGAATCAAACAGGGACAAATTCCATTTCTCCAGATGTTGAAGATTGGACAACAGAGAAACGCCTGAGGCAAGTTTTATTTAAAGAGATAGAGCAGAGATGGAGAGTAGAGAGCAAGTTTATTTAAAGGATAGAACAGAGAAAAGGGGTTCCCAGAGTTAGGAGGGCAAGGAAATGGGTTGTCCTGCCCCTTTTTAGAGTTCCTTTATTCTCATGTCCTCCTTCTCCCCTTATCTTACCTAGGGACTAGTGACCAAAAGGGGGCCAAAATGTGGGAATGAAGCCTTCCAGGGGGCCTCTCTATGTCTACCCAAAGGGACAGGAAAGGAGCCACCCAGGAGGTACTTATTAACTCCTACAACTCCCTGCAGGGAGGAGCAATTCCCTGGAGGCAGGTAGCCTAGGCAACAGGTTGGAGGAGGAGGGGAAAGGCTTTGGAGATATTAGCACATCAGCCCCCATCTTGCTGAACCCATTATTTATTGCCTACACTGACTGCCTTTTTTTTGTGTGTTGTCCCACCCCCCCACCCCTGATGCCACCCAGCCCCTGATGCCCCCCAGCCCCCATCCTCACCTGCACTAGTTCTTGGAAGCTGGAGATTCCGGCTTTGCAGATGCAGTGTTGGTACATTCAAGGCAGTGACATAACATGAAGAATGCTGGGGGAGGGAATGAGTACAGCAAGTTCCCGGATGTTCTGTTTATACACAAAGGTTTGTAGAGGAGAACACAAGAAAATAAATAAGGTATGAATGCCCTCCTTCCTCCAAAGTTTTTCTCTTCAATATATGCTTTCCTTTTTGACTGGTGCGAATATGCTATTTGATATTCTGGGCTTCACAGAATTTCATCCCTTCCAGGTTGTATGATGTGGCAGAAAGGACAAATGGCAGGAGAGCTGATTTCTGATCATCTCCTCTCAGAGCAGCTACATGACCTTAGGCCAGTCACTTTGCATCCCTGTGGATCATTTTGTAGGACATTCCATTCCTTGCCTGCCTCCCTGGGTCATTAGAGGTTTGAGTTTCTTGATCACTACAGCAAAACCATCCCATTAAATAATTTAAACCATGGAGCTCACAGATGTCTTTTCCTTGTAGTCTCTTCTACAAATATTGTATCAAGGCAAACGGATCTCATCAGAAGCCTGGCTTGAATCATGACTAAGACTTGAATTATTTCATGTTCCACACTTTCTTTCCCGTTAGAATTACACGTGGACATAAAACCCCAGGGTGAGCAGATTCATGTGTCGATCAGTACATAAAACTTGTCTTCAGTAGCTGCTGCCCCATCAACTACCATTCATTCATTTCTAAGCAGTTCTCAATATAATTGACTTTGTGAAACACTATGTAATTTTGGTACAACTAATTTTGTTTATTAAGGGATATATTTTGAAATGTAGAAGGGCATTCCCCCCCACCCCCCGAGGAAATTATTTTTCTATCCCCATCTTTCATTTGATAAGTTATTTCAGGTGACAAGTGACTTAATAGTCATTAGAATCTTAAGGGGCTTATTTTCCCTTTCTTAGAAATTTGAAATGTTTTATGCATACATAGTTGTTCAGGTCTAGCGTTGGTTCTTTGTATGTATACGTGGTATATATTAAATACATATAGTGAGAAGTTATGAAGATAAAAATGCACTAAAATCTGGAAAGACTAACTTAGAATCCTCAAATACTTGCAAATTTTTAATATATTTAAATTGGCTAAGCAAAAGGCAAATAATTTAAAAACAAATTTTTTCAGGTCGATGGCGGTGACTTAGGACAAAGCAGCCCGCGCAGGAAAGAAACATCAATCAGGCACGGATGGAAACGTTTATCAATCAGCAGGATCTCCTGACTAATGCCTGTCAATCAGCAGGACCCCCTGGCCAATCCTGGAGTTCAGCCAGCTCCCCCAACCAACTCCAGTGGGACCAGGGACTCTAAAAACACCTTTTCTTGTCCCAAGCCCTTCCCTTCCTGTCTAAGCCCCATAAAAGTCCAGTCCGGTCAAGCTCCCACACGGTTTCTCCTCAGACCCTTCTCCTGTCCACTCTGTCGGTCTGATGGAGTTCCACCAGGGAGTGAGTGATATCTCAAATAAAGCCTCTTTTGGTGGACTTTAGAAATATGCCTCCTTTGCTGGCCAGCTGCCTTGCCTGATCTTACACAAATCTTTGAGGAAGATTTTATAGGTCTAAAAACACCCCATCCTATGTCCTCTGGTCAGTATAAATCCCACTCATCTCCTTCCTTTCCATCTTATTTTTTTGGACTTTAGAGTGACCCCAGTTCAGGAATTTTGACCTAAGACTGGCCAAGATTACTTTTATTAATTTCCTATTTCCAATATACCAACTTACCACAACTTTAGTGGTTTCAAATAGTACAAATGTATTATCTTTTGGATATCTGAGGCCAGATATCCCAAAGATGCTAAGGGAAAAAATGGTTAACCACATTCTTTGCCTGTGGCTCCCTCCTATCTTCAGACCCAATGTCCTAAGCGTCTTTAAGTCTTTCCTCTTTGACCTTTGTTTCTACCACTACATCTTCTTTTCTCCTTTCTGATCCTCCTGTCTCTCTCTTACAAAGATCCTCATGATTAGATTGAGCCCACTGGGATAATCCACAACAACCACTCAATCTCACAATTCTTGATTTAATCACATCCATGAAGTTTCCTTTGCCATACAAGGTAAGAGTTCCATCTTTTAGTGATTACAATAGATCATTAGGAACCATGATTCTAACTAGCGAATTATCAATGGTGAATAATTTAAATATCATTTTGTTTGGCTGGGAGATTTGGCTTTTGTTTCAAGTTAATAAACAATTATTAAGGTTGGATGAGTCCAAACGGATGAGATACCATTGGGTTATGGTCCCTGTCATGGGGTAGCTTATAAGATAGACCAGTAAATGGCCAGGCACAAAGCAGAATGGGTGCAGCCACACGGGCTGTTCAGATATACAGAAGGCAGGCTCTTGGCAGCAATGCCTGGAGAGAATTCAAGGTTCTAATGGAGGTTAGATTATGGGACCTTTCAAGCCCATTTCAATCCTTATATTTCCATGATCCCTGATGCTGAAAAGATTCTTAGCAACATATTGAATTTAAGATTTTGTACTCCGTTGACTTCTTAAAGGACTTGTGACAGTGTATAGATTAGAGCTCAGTGCAAGACATGACAGTTAAGAATGAGATAGAACAGAGTTCATCAGACCAAAGTGGGTCTGTTAAGCTTCAGAATTGGGTGTGTTGAAACTCTTAGATTATAAATGTGTTTTCTAATATTTTGAATATTATGGACAAAGGAAAACATACTTGAGCGAACTTTTGATGCAAGTTGTGGGAGGAAGAGGGCAAACTTAAGCAGGAACTTATTATACAAATCCCTAAATAAAGCACTTCCAATAGCAGAAAGGATGATAACTTCAACTGTGTGTTTAGGAAGGACAGAGAAACTTTCAATAACAATGGCTGGAACACAAGCAGACTCTGGTTAAAACTCATTGACCTGACATATCTTATTGTTCAGATTTCTCTTTTTCAAAGACCTTCCTTTTTATGGAGCTGTTCCTGCAATTTTAAACAGTCTAAGGATTATTTATTTTTGAAATAATTTCTTTGGGCTATTATTCAGTCCTTTGCAGTAATCCCTATGGACTTTACTGGGCAAATTCAAATTATTAAGGCCTAGCAGGAAAATCCAAGTTCCCAGTTGTCTGCAAGACTCCGATTTAATACTGATTCCCAAGTAATTGAAGCATTGGCATATGTGAGTCTGATTAGTCACATCTGCTCAGAAGGAAATCTGGATGGCCTTTTGGAAATGAGATGCCAAGAAAGCAATCCTTGGGGCCCTCTGTGTCCACTCCTGAGAGGCATCAGTAAGCATCCAACCCCCAAAACTCCAACAAGACTGGCTGACTTCCTTTGCTGAGGATTCTGTCAGCACAATGGAGAAGCCACAGGGCCAAAAGGGAGAAGAACAGTTTCACCTAGAAAAGACAAAAGATGCAAGGACGTTTGTTCTGTGTTCCTTTTAGTATTACCGTGTATTATGCTCTTTGGTGGTAAGACGATAATTAACAGAGAAAGTGTCCTATAGGACTATAAATTAGGGGGCCTGCTCCCACTGTCTGGGCTTTTGTACTTTATTCACATCAAAAGGCAATTACTTTTTTGTGCACACTTAATCCCACCAGTTTAATGGGGCATGTAAAATATGCCTTGCCATTTGCCCTTTATTAATCTTAAGCTTGCTGGAAACGAGAGCCAGCTAACCATTTGGATTCTTAAAAACAACAGCCTGCCCTTCAGTAACTTAACCTTTGTTTAACTTGGCTAAAATCAGGAATTGCATTCTTGGCAGTACCAGGTTATTCTCAGAACATAGTTCCCTGACCCCTAATTGGAGCCAAGAAAGGGCTAGATGCTAGCTGGTGCAAGACTTCCTGAACCTTCCTCACTGGTGCTTAGGATGGGTTCACCTCATTTGCAATGGGGGAAGGAACAGTAGGCACAGAGAAAAGTTGGCTTGAGAGCCAGCCTCACCTCAGATTGGAACCAGCCCCACCCCTTACTGATGGACTGATGGTGTGACCTTACATTAACCTCTTATCATCAGCTTCTGATGGAATAGAATGATGCATCCCTCCGGTGCCAAGAGGGCCAATATTTAATATAGCAAAACTGGTTTTGACATAATACATTCTTAAATGGAATGAGCTGTAGTCATCAGTGGTTGTAGGAATAGTATTCTTCCCACAATTAGCATGGATATAACAATCATCCAGTTAGCAACACTCGGGGTCAGGAAGACAGAATGGGTATGAGCTAATGTTGTCAAAGGTGAGCAAGGGTCAAAAGTCGGAAAATAAAGTCTAAACATCTTAGACAAAGAGGATTAGCAAGTTCTAAATGTGACCACAAAAGCACCAGTCAGCAAGATGTGGGTAACACTCCTGTAGCATGGATAAGACCACAGTAAGGAAGGTCTTTGGGGGTCAAGAGCATGTATAAGACATATTTTTACAGTTGTTCCAGTGAAACCATGTATTAGCCAGCTCACCGCATTGCTATAATGGGATAATGTGAACTGGGTGGCTTAAACAACAGAAATTTATTTTCTCTCAGTCCTAGAGGCTAGAAGTTCAAGGTCAAAGTACCTACAAGATTAATTTCTCCTGAAATGTCCCTCCTTGTGTTGTAAACAGCTGACTTTTCACCATATTCTCACATGTCCTTTCCCTTTCCACAGGAGTGTGCCCGGTGCTTGTCTTCTTTTAAGGTCACCAGGTCTATCAGATTAAAGCCCACCCTTATGACCTCATTCAACTTTTAAACTAAAAGAACTATCTCCAGATTCAGTCACATGGAAGGTTAAGGTTCCAACATGCATCTCTGGGGAAACACAATTCAGTCCATAGCAGTCCTATTAATTCCTAAAGTGGTGGCGTACATCACAGAAGGGTTTCAATTTCATTAATAGACTTCTCAAATCAGAAAAGGTTTTGACATCTAAATAAATGACATACATACTGTCATGTGTATCTAATTAAAACAAATTAAAAGTATGAAAATAAATAAATAAAGAGCATACAAATGTGGACTTTTAGGAGCTATGATAAGATAATTAGGAAAGTGAAAGTGTCTGGGGTGTGGATGCTTTTCTATTGCTCCCTGTGGAGAGCAAGCTCTTACTCATTCCATAACATATAGAACAGCTGCCTGCTGTTTTTTACTCTATTTTGAATGCAAGTACTAAGGCAGAATGACTTGCACAACCAAAAAGCACAAACTGAATTTTAAAAAATTAATTATGCTAATAAAAAATGACCACTGGTGAGCTTAGCAAATTAAATTAGAAGCATGTGAATGAATAGGTGTATCAAGCTCATATCATGGAAACCAGGCCCCCGAGCTTATCAGTTTCATTGGATATAACCCCTTATCTGAAACTCATAAAAGGAGAAGCATCTGAACACTGGTTACGGTGCCGCACACCAGCTTGTCATGAGATCATCCTGTGAAGATATCAAGAGGTCAACAGGTGACGAACTCCCAACTTTGTTCCCGGGGCTTCAGTTCAACTCCATTTCACTGTTTTGCATGGCCCTCCTTAAAACTGCCAGCCATCTGGACCCTGGTCTAGAAAAAAATTCCAAGCCCTGACTGTTCTGTACCCTGAATAAGTTCTTTGACCAGTTCATAACTTTATATGGCAAATACAAGAGCAGTAACTATTTTGCATTTGATCTGCTCTCTGCCTTTACTCTCAATGCAGCCTCCTGGAGCGTTGGAGCTGCCCTACCCCTTTCTTAACCTTTCTGCAACCTATGTGTACCTATCACTGTGAAAAGTGTGATATATGACTTGAGTGTTACAGTTATTAGTAATTAAGATTGGAATAAAAGAACCTGTGATTGCCCAGCTTATCGCTGTCTAGTGACCCACAAGTACTCAGTGAATTGCAAACAATGAAAGTGAAGTAACTTATGAATTTATTGTTATTCAATAAATTATTACATTATGAAAAGACACAAATGTGGTGGTCTATATTAATGGCAGAGTTCACTTATGACACTCCTTAAATAACATAGATATTGAGTTTTAACTTGATTCTACCTATGAGTGAAGCCCTCTTTTCCCATGGCTTATTATTTTTGGTTGACTCCTGGGCTAGTCCTGCTTAAGTTCTTTTAGTTGATAGATTATACTTTATTTCCTCTTACAATCTTTGTCTCCTGTTAGTTGCCTTAATAAATCATAGTGAAGTGTTGATGAACCTAAATTTATAGTTATCTTAGGACTTAATGTTAAGACAACTAATTTTTCTTTGTTCTCTAAGGACTAGTTGATATCAAAATGGTGCCTTTGATTCAAATAAGAATGTTACATTGGGAGTTTCTGACCATTCCAAGGAAAGATCTGCTGGTTCATATCAGAATCAGGATGTCTTGTGTCCAAAGGAAGAAGCAGAATCGAAATGGCACATACCTGGGTGTTCAATTACCTGGGTTCAATCTCAGCACTACCAGGAAAATTGTTCTCAGATATTGTTCAATTTATTTTCCTTTCTCTGGACCTCAGCTCATGCGCATTGAAAAGAGAGTTTAGGTAAGACCTTAATTGATCATATATAGAATTTTTAACAATATGCTCTCATTATTTAGGATTTTAAGATACTCAAATAATTTATGAAAACTGCTGTCCAGAATGAGCTCCAAAGACCTTATGTCTTCATCTAACATCTCATCTTCATGCTTATGTATTTGAGAGAATGGCACACAGTTTGAGAGGTGAGGACACAGTGTTGAAGAGGGGTCACCTGCCAATTTGAGTACTTTCCTGTTTGAAATTTAGGTCTTTTTTTTTTCTTTCTTTCTTTTTTTTTTTTTTGCTGAAGACATCATTACTGATTTCATCTGACATAGCATATTTTAATCATTAAAGACAGGTGAGATTTGGACATCTTCTAAGAGAAGATTAACTTTGAACAATATTATGGAAAAAACAGAGGGTATGCATGAAGATATCAATATTTTATATCACTTCTCAACAGCCCCTAGGACCCTTGAATTCTTTGCTCAAGTCCTCTCCAACTGGAATAATAGGGGAGAAGATGAAATTGAGAAGAACAGAATGAATTGAACATTCCAGAAAGACAAAAGCATTTGACAACTAAGATAAAGTCGATGTATATAATGTTCATGCTTAGGACAAAGAGAGTGCAAAGCAGACATCATCATTGTTAACGGGAGGGAGTGTGTTAGAGGTGGAGTTCCATACGAACATGGCAAAGTTCTTTGCATAGCAAGCAACAGTAGACCAGACTCAAACATACTTAAGGAAAAAAAAAAAAGTATCACTCAAAGGAACTGAAGAATCCAAGGGCATATATTCAAGAATTGTATATAGTATGAATCTCCAAAAAGATAACATATGTGCAATTTCTGTTTGACGTTTTAACTTTTTCTTTTCCAGAATACTGAAGAACCTCTCACAGGATATCATCTAGTTTGGAAAATGGATTGAATTGTCTTCCCCACAAATTTATGAATTGAAGTCCTAACCCCTATACCTCAGAGTGTTGCATTATTTCAGAGAATGGTATTTAGAAGAGGTAGTTAAGTTAAAATGAGGAAATTAAGGTGGGCCCCAACCCAATATGATGGTGTGGAGGGTGTTCCTTATAAGAAGAGGAAATTTGGGCACAGCAAAAGAAGGAATACAATATAAGTCAGAGAGAAATGATGGCTTTCCACAAGCCACGAGAGAGACTTCCGAATAAGTCAGTGCTGCCAACACCTTGAACTTCAAACCTGTGAGAAAATGGAGTTCTGTCATTTAAGCCACTTGTTATAGCAACTCTAGCAGGCTAACACAGGTTCTATGATGTTCAACATTGAACTCCAGAATTTGCAGCATTCAGATAGTGACTCTTATTGGGAGAATCTCTGCCTGGGCCCTTAGATACAAAGATATGAAGAGAAATGTTCATAGTGAGCCGATTGCTCTGACATAGGGTGGATCAGAGTGATTTCAACTTATTCCTGAGGATGAGCTGAATTACAGATATTTCACCTTTATAGAATGTAATAAAATTCAGAGGGTGTCTGGATCCTTGATCTGCATATTAATTGCAAGTATGATATTCTTGTACAAGACTGCTTAGTGATTTTTTTTTTCTTAATTAAATGTCTGGTATTTTCCCTCTGGTTCTAGTCATTGTATTTGCACACGGGTCATTTCATTTCTCTGTTTTTAAGCTAATTTTCCTCCATCTGCCTCATAAGAAACAATCGTGTTTGTTATCAAAAATCAGTGGGGAAAAAATTCTGTGATTATAAAACAAAAGCCCAGGCTTTCCAGTGTATGGGACAGTACGATGCCTTTATAGTAGAAGAATTCCAGGCAGAGAGAGAGAGAGAGACTGGACCAGTCTCTGAGGATGACCAGTTTTTTCTACTCCTCCTTCCCTGAAAAAGACTGAGACAGAATGAAAGAGGGCCTCTGATTGGTTGGCCCTCCAGATTCTGGAACATTTCCACCGAGAATAAACCTCCAGAGGATCACACAGCATTTTCAGGCCCATCACATGGATGAATGCCTTTTTGGAAGCCAGCTGGCAGATGAGAAGCACTCCACGTTCTTATCCCACATTCCACTTGCTGTTGAGCATGGCTTGAGGCAATCATTCTGTTCACAGCCACCAAACTTGATGCTCATATTTCAATCAGAGAGAATCAAGCTTGTCATAGGAAAAAAAATCATGTTTGCAGGCAGAATAATACTTCCCATCTTTGTTTGTTTCTTTCTTCCCCCCCCTCATAGACATATGTTTATACATATATTGGAATCCTAGGAAAATTTTAGTCTCCACTTCCTTATATATAGTGTCATCCAAACGACAAATTTAGATGATGGAATGTAGGAGAAGCAATGTTCTTCTTCCCCAACACAACATCATAAAAATAAAGGCTCTCGGATATGAATATTCTTCTTTGTTGGTGACAGGTAAGGATAATTGTGTCCCAAGGTGGGAAGTAACTGGACCCCTGGGTCAATTTTGAAGGAGATTCTCCCAGAGGGGTCACTCATCCAAGGACATCTGCATTGGAATTTATAAGAATAAAAAGTTTTACTGTGCACTATTGGAACTGGTGCCATTTTTGAATATAAGAGATAGTATGTATTTTTACCTTGAGCAACAGAAAAAAAATTATTTATATAGGAATGATGATGGCCCTCCAAGCCTAAGTACCTGTGAAGGAGAGAACATGTTATAAAGATGATTTCAATTACACAGTAGCTTAAGAAATACTAAGTTGGGTCAATCATATAATCCCTTTAAATCTAATCCTTTTCTTATCCTGTCTTTTTTAACCTCCAAATCCAATCAGCGGTGGAGAAAGCTATTTCTGGTAGGTGTCATGTACCTGTCACTACTGCGGCAGAGAATGGCAGAGTGTCGCAGGAGGGCCATTTCTCTAAGAGCTATGAGACTGGGTGAAAACCCAAGGTCTGCACCTGGCCAGCTATGGCACCATGAAAAGTTATGTCTCTTTATATTAGATCATAAGCATGAAGAGGCACTTGTCCTATCAAGGATTTGAACTATATTATATCCAAGCTCAACTCTATTACCCACATATTATATTGGGATGTGAATTCTCAAATTCAAACCTCAAAACCTGGCAGCCTATGAGTGGCCAGGTGTGTTTTGCTTGGATTTGAACATGTCTTAAAAATCAGGAAATTTCACAAATAAAGTAAAACTTAAAAGTTTAGGCTTCACTAACAACACTTGCTTTCTCATATCACACAAAGTTGAATGTGAGTGGCCAGCTGCCCTGTTTAGCTAAAGGGTCTGTTTTCCGTTTGTCATAGTTCCCAACCTTCCTTAATGTTACACGTCACACTGATTCTGTTTACCTCATCCATACATAGCAAAGCATCCCATTAGTTAACTTTAAAGTTTCTTTTTTTTTTTTAGCTTGTGAACGTTTTATTTTATTGAATTCTTTTTTTTTTATGAGTATACTATGGCTCTTGCTTAATTCTATGACTTAAAATTTCCTTGCCAACACCAGAGATATAGGAGGAAAGTACATACTGTGTTCAGATATCAACCTGGCAAAGTCAGGGGATATTACAAACCAAGGGTAAAAACTGATCTTGAGAGCAAGCACCTGGATTTATATCCAGGTGACAACACAGAGAAAGATGACGAGTTGGAACAAACTCATCGTAATTCCTTGACAGCTTCCCATAGTGCCTTGCACATCCTTGAAAGGGCAAGTATGTTAAACTCTCTTTCAAGTTACTCATCTATGAAAAGGGAGAAGGCAAAACCTTGGAGACATGGACAGGGTGGATGGAAAGGATGAATAGGTAGAGCACAGAGTATTATTGATGCCTTGCCAATATTCGGTATTATGCTACCATTAGGAACAGACATCATATGTATTTGTCCAAATCCATATACGTACACCTGCAGAAGACATTTGAATGTGAACTATGGACTTTGGATGATTATGATGTATCATTTGTAGGTTCATCTGTTGGGACAAGCATAATTCTCTGGTAGGATATGTTGATAACAGGGAGCCTATACAGGTGTGGGGCAAAGGAAATACGGGAATATATGAGAAATACCTTCCTCTCAATTTTGGTGTAAACCTAACACTGCTCTAAAAAATGAAGTTTTTAATTTAAAAAAATGGAAAAATATGAGAGAATTGCATACCTCTCTAAGGGCTTTTTTTTTTTCAGAATTAAATAAGAAGGCTTATGTAAAGCACAGGACCCAGCATATAACAATAGGTGCTCAGTAAATGAGAGCCACCAGCATTATCACAGTTGGTAGAAGTGATTAGCAACAGGGCTTGATTTGGGGGAGTTGTGAGATAAAGTCAGAGAACTGGCTTTCATTACTGCCACTGGGGAGACTCAGGGACACTTCCAAATCAGGAAAGGAAGGTCGTGGGTTCGGTTGAAGCTTACATTTGCACTTGGTGCTTACTGTACAAGCAACTACCTCTCTCCCTCAGAGCACTGAGTCAAATGGGCACAATCACTTTTTCCTTCACTCAACTAAACATCGCCCTCTGAGAACTTTTTCCTCTTTCAAATTTTAACTTGATTTCAAGGACTGGGAGCAAGAAGGAAAACCATAAGGAAGAGAACATTTGGAAAAACTAATATCATTTAAACACTCATTGAGTGCCAAGCACTCTACTTGGTACATTCCTTAGGAGAATCTTCAGATTTCATATTATAAATTCCATTTCACCCTTAACAAAGCTGTGATAGGAAGATATCAAGGGACTTTTTTTTCTGTTTTGGTTTCATTAAAGCATTTATAAAAAAGTGAAATCCTTTTGTTAAAACCTGGTTGCTGGCTTGCTTTGCTGCCTCTTTACCCTACTGTAATATAATTATCATTTACTACTTTTTTCAATGTTTTATTTCTAGTGCCTAATATGGTACCTGTCACCAGGACATGGCAACATAAATATTTATTGAATGCATCAACTGAAGGATGATTCAGTAAAAACTGCTAAGAGATAGCAATGATTTCTGTCTTCCCCTACATCCAGGTTTGATCTACCTTGACCATGAAGGAGACTGGTCAGAGGTGACATAACTTGCCAGGAGCGGTACAGTCATTATAAGCCTCTGTTCTTCCCATGTTTTTCAACTGGTAATGAAGGTGCCCCATCTTGTCCATTTCTCCCAAATCACTTCCCCAAAGAAACCTTGTTTTGTGGTATATGTCATCGCATGTTTGTAGGTTTTAAGCAATATTGACATTAAATGTGTCTGTAACATTATCATTTTGCTGAGATTCCTTATCCAGGTGCCATATGTGAAGCATTAGGAAGAAAATGTCCCTGATGCAGACAGGCATCTAATGCCTTGGCCAAGAAGCTAAGGAGATACTCACAGGCATGGTTATTATGTCCTGGGTTATTATGTCAGATTCAGAAGACTGACCACCCAAGCTGCTTCCCACATCTAGCAGTGTCTAGTAATCTCACTCCAGCAGTGTTTACTGCCTCATTGCAATAAAAGCATCAAATCAAAGGTGTTTTCACATCCGTGCTCCCTCTTTATCCTCAAAGAACCCCACACTAGAGCAGTCAGTCTGACAGGTTACAAAATAAGAGCTCAAGAGGCAAGTGACTTGTCTAAAGCCACAAAATGTTATCAGCAGAGATGGAGCCCAGGCACTTGAATTAGGCTATGTCTCCATAATAAGCTATGCAACATCTTGACCTTTCCATTTATTCCACATAGGTATAAAGAGAGCTTAATTTGTCCTCAGTTCTCAAGTATGCATAAGGGTGCCTCTGTAGGTAGCCTGATGTGAAGGGCACAATATAGATGTATCATGGAGACCTAGGACTTCAATTCCTATGCAAGGAAACAGTCAAATTTCTTAGTAGTTTTGAGGCTTGACTTTTTCATTTGTGAAATGGAAACACTGAGAGCTGCTATCTAGCTTGCCTTGAAATTTAAAACAGATAATGTGCATGAAACATTTTTTTTTGCACAGTGCCTTCCTTTCATGCCATCTGCCAATGGCACTGTCACTTATTCAAGGGAGGTTTGAAGAAAAAAGGTTTAGGGATGTAGCTCTAGTTCTGAAAACAAGAGGCATATGCCAAAAACATACAGTGAAACAAGGATTCTCTTGGGTTGTTTCTTTAATATCAAATGAAGGATGGAGATTTTTCTAACTTTTTTTTATATTATCCTTAAACATGACTGTTAACTCTGAGGAGCATCTCACCAGCCACCATTCCCTATTAAAACTAAGAGCTTTGTCTTAAAGCAATATTGCAGCTACTCATTCAACAAATCACCTTTCCTTTTGGATAGAGGATGACTACTGGAATGGAAGATGGGAACAGGAAAGACAACTAAAAGATATTCTTATCATAAAGAAACCCAAATAGCTGGGCCCAGTGGCACACATCTGTAATCCCAGCTGAGGATCACATATTCAAAGCCAGACTCAGCAATTTAGCCAGACCCTAAGCAACCTAGCGATATCCAGTCCCAAAATAAAATTTAAAAAAATTTTAAAACATTAAAAAGGGTTAAAGATGTAGTTCATGGTTAAACTTCTCTGGGTCAAATCACTGGTACAAAAAAAAAAAAGAAAAAACAAATGCCATACCAACAAACTAAGGTTTTTTTATTTTTATTAGCCAAAGGAACAAAGAGAGAACAAAGAGCCTCTGAAGATAAATGATCCATTTAGTTTAATGAGATATGGATCCAGTCATTGAAATCCTGGTAACTTCAGAACCCTGACATGTGTTATATAAAAACCTAATCTCCTCAAGTAGATTTTGAGATTCATAGGGATAAAAATAATGAAAATGTTATTCATCTGTTTATGATTATGATAATACTGTATTAATTAAAAATTTTAAAATAAGAGATATACTGAATGACCACTAGATTCTAGCCACTCTGTGGGCCCCTCAAAGTGTTACAGAATTTCAGCGTCTGTGTCTGGCACTAGGCAAGTTATCAATGCTTTACTATAATGAAAATGATTAAGTGGTTTGAATCCAATGCCATAACCCTTGCCCCTCCGGGCCTCTGCTCTAAGAGGATAGCATCAAAGCTTAAATCAAAGTGCCTTGCTGTCAGATTCAACAGGGCACAGTCCTTGTCCTGTCTCAATTATTAATACCTTATGTTAAAATCACAGCCACTCTCTGTACCTTAGTCTCCTCATTTCAAAAAATTAAGAAGACTTGAACAGATGCTCTTCAAAATCCTGCTCACTAGAAATAGATTGGCATTTAGAGAGGAATGTCGAATGCTTCTTAGAGATCTCAGTGAGAGCTGGCAGTGGTAGGTGTGCTGTGCTCTCTCAGGACCCCAGCATAGAGCACTGCCCACACCTGGTCCATCTGCCTTACCTTCCTGGTGTGCTAATTGAATGTGTTGAATCTATGAGACATGAACTTGAGGTCTTCTGTGAGCTAGGGCACACACACATTTTCCAAATGAAACACAAGACCACTTTTTCCATGTGAATTTGGCTCGTTGGTGTGCAATCGGACCTCTACTTTGTGTTCTCATCTGCACAGCAATGGGTACTTTCCTAGCAGCATTTCCCATTTCTAGAAAAACTTGCCTCCTTTTCTGCCATCCAACAAACTCCTTCCCACACCACGTTGGGTATTATGGATGCATCCTTTAGTCTTACTATGAGACCTTACAAGTATGCGAACATATACAGTCGGCCTCACATATTACAGACACCAAAAGTGAAATTTTTTAAAAAAATTAATACTTTTTGATATGGGGAGGGAAGAACAAAGCACATTTTTGAGAGAATCGACTTTTTGTCACAGATGGATTTTTCAGAGATGGTGACAAATCATTTTAACTTCCACGATTAAGACCCAATGGGATTAAGATGTTAACTCTGGTAAATTATGAGATTTAGAATAAGTATTTATTGAATATTTACTATGTGCCTGGCTTGGTTATTATCTGGTTGTCTATGAATGAGAGAAATTTATCTGCCACAGCTCTGGAGACCTAAAGATTAAGATCAAGGTGTTCATAGATGCTGCGTCTCATAGGACCTGCTTCCTGATGCAGAGATGGTGCCTTCTTGCTGTGACCTCACATGGTTGGAAGGGACAAGGCAGGTTTCTGGGGTCTCCTTTATAAGAACATTGGTTCTCTTTGTAAGACTCACCCTCATGACCTACTCACATCCCAAGAACTGCACTTTCTAATGTCGTCATAGTGGAAATTAGATTTGGACACATAAATTTTGGAGGAGAAAGGGAATACAAATGTTCAGAGTCTAACAGTTACAATCCCTTTACTTCTATTATTTATTCAATTCTTCTAACATTTCCATGAGGTCATATAGTTAATAACTGTCCTTTTACAGAAAAATAAAATGAGATTTAGATTAAGAACTTTGCCTAAATTCACCAGCTGGCCAAAGACAGAGGCAGAAATTAAACTCAAGCAAACTAACTCATACCCCAAGTTCTTATCACCATTCTATAAATCTCCTGCCTGGAAGGACTAAAAACTGTGAGCCCTGTAATATTTCCTGTGCTTTCTGTTGGTCTTTGAACACAGTATCTCCTAAGTTTGTTTTTCTGTCTGAATTCAATATACTTTTGCTCTTTTTCAGAATTAGGCTTGATTTCAGAATGGGTGATAATGACCCACAGAGGAAAAATGACTTCCACTCTCTAGATGACTCTTGTCTACAACCCTCTGGGCTCAGAGTCAGCATTCCCTAAGTTAAACTGCACCATGGACTTCTCTCCATTCTCTGACAGCAAGACAGACTGCCCCCAACGTGAGCTTAATTACTGCTGTCATTACACAGGCCCAATTTTTGCTGCAAATCATCTTGGACCAATGAACCAAGGTCTGTCTTCATGCCAAAGGACAATAAAATCTTCTGAAGGAGGAGCAGCTTTCTCCATATGAGCAGAACCGGGTGTTCACTGGTTGCAACCAGCTATTTACTGTAGAGGGGGAAAAAAAAGGTACAGCGAAGAATTGTTAACAATTTGGGGGACAGGTAGAGTTTAGTCAGCATATTTATCTTAAAAAGACATTGAAAGCAAACATTCTCATCTGGAGTGTGAAGTGACAGATAACGGCAGAAATCTTTGGGAAGCTGGTTGAAAATGTATTGCTCTCCTTGGAGTTTGTGAGAAAATGGTGAGGGAAGAGAAAAGTTTGTAAGCAGCAATACCTCAAAAAATAATTCTGTTGAGTTGTACCCTGACAGAGGGAAAAGGACTTTTAAGGAAAGCTATATTTTGATATTTCAGCAGTGCTTGATGGCACATAATTGCCTCCCTTCAGTCACACGCCTATGTGAAGATGAAAGAGAGAGAAACAAGGACAGGATCATAGTGCAGCTCCCGATTTCAGTTCCCATGGACAGAGCACGTATGCAATCGAATGAGGGGCCGAACCCGAGCTGGAGTCTCTTTGCTTCACAGATGTAAAGAAAAAAGAGGGGCTCTTGGGGCACATTTTCCTGAATATTATACCTGAAAGGTCATTATTTTACCACTCTTTCATCTAAAGTTGTGATTTATCTTGATGACATATTTGTGGTTTGGGAACCTAGTGTAAGTATTCTGAGAGTCCAAAAGAAGTTTTGTGGCTTGAAGAAACATCATAAATCATTAAATCTTTTTTTTTTTTTATTTAAAAATAGTCTCTCGACAATCATTTGTTAATAATGAGCCAACCACAGGACACAGAATTGAAAGAGACCACAGAAGTCAGCTCACCCACCTGGATGGGCTCTGTCTCATGAGCTCTTTCACCAGCGGTCCCATGGCCTTGATCTGGGCCTTTGCGGGCCACAGAGCTCCTTTTAATCTCACCAAGAGGATTTCTTTAAATTAGGCCTCTGTGTGACTTCCCACTGTCAGTTCTAGATTTTCCTTCTAAGATAATATATTTTTTTAATCTTTATTTGTTTATTTGTATGTGGTTGCTGAGGATTGAACTCAGTGCCTCAAACATGTGAGGCTGGCTCTCTACCACTGAGCTACAGCCCCAGCCCCTAAGATACTTGAAGAAATAATTCAAATGTTCATATCCTTTTTGTGTTCACTTCCCTGAGGGCTGTTCTCACTCCATAACACCCTATTTCCCTCCTCCAGTATCTATCATCACTCCACTTCCATTTTCAAATATCACATTATGAACATGAGACGGACTGGGGAACTAAGGAATAATAACAAATATTTATCAAATGACCTGTATGCAAAGAAAGGGCTAGGGTGCTTAGACACAGGTTGATTTGAAAACAGTTGAGAAAGGGAAAAGAAAGTTAAGAAAAAAAGAAAGAAAGGGAAACAAAGAAAAGAGAACATAAAACTATAAAATAATGACAAAGAAGTCCAAAAATTCCTCCATTTTTTCCCTATCATGACTATTTTGATGCTTCTTTTGAAATATCACAATTTTTCACAAGTTGTTTTTTATACTGTTTTCCTTCGCACATTCAAAATAATCACAGAGTGTGTCTGTTGAGTCTGATCTTGCTCAGTTTATACCAACTGATTCTAAAAGCAGAGCCAGTACTGTAGTGAAAACTACCAAAGCAGATATCCTGTTTGGGAAGCCAAGGTCACATCCATCAAGCAACTCAAGGTGGATCCCTCAGGAAATCTCCCTAGTGATGCCAGTGATGATACCATGGTAGATATGCACAGGGGTTAAGAAGTAAATAGGTGCTGGTGAAGCAAAGGAAAATTTACTGAAGATTATAACAGAGAGAAGAGGAAGAGGAAACACATTTAGGCAGAACTGTATGGACAAAACTAACCCCTAAACCCTGTGGAATAAAGATATTGCATTAGGAACCAGTAGGAAATGTGCAAAATAGAGAATGTGTGGCCAGATTGTGGAAAATTGGAATAATGTCTCTTCAAAAGTATTAAGTACCTCGTACCTGTCAGGCACTGTGGTAAATGGTGAGGAATCATTGGAGAGCAAGATCTATGAACTTTATAACTCAGGTGCAATGCCTTTCTCCTACAAAAACATCATTAGAAATAAATGTGATAATAGAACAAACATCAGGTATCATGCTACGTAAGCATGTCAGTAGATATGTCTGGCCCAATCTGAGAGGAGTGAGTGGTAAATCCTTATGGAATGGGTGATGCTTAAGCTGGATCTAAGGGAAATTAGGAATTAGGAAAGTAGAGGAGTATGCAGAGTGCATGAGGGAACAGATTATGCAAATATACAGAGGCAAAAGACAACCCCTGGCAAAAGATAACAACCCCTGTTTGGTGTTACCTGACAGGGAGTGAGAGGTGGAAAGTGATACAAAATATGCTGAAGAGAAGGCAGGTCATGATACCTTCATCAATACAGAAGGCACTACCACAGGCTAGCACCAGGGACCCATGGATGAACACCCATAGATCTTGCCATAAAGGCATTTACAGCATAGTAGGTTGACAGGTGTCTCAAAAGTAGTTGCAAGCTGGGCACAGTGGTGCATCTCTGTAATCCCAGTGGCTCCGTAGACTGAGACGGGAGGATGGTGAGTTTAAATGCAGCCTCAGCAAAGGCAAGGTGCTAAGCAACTCAGTGAGACCCTGTCTCTAAATAAATTACAAAATAGGGCTGGGGATGTGGCTCAGTGGTTGAGTGCCCCTGAATTCAATCCCCCGTACCCCAATAAAAAAGCACTTGCCAAGTACCATGGTAGATATGCACAGGCAAAAGACTAACAAAGTGAATGCTTCATGGATTTTTGCCCAAAATTGATTGTCACTAATTCAACAAATATTTACTGTGCATCTTTTTAATGTTAGGCACTAGAAATAGAGAAACACATGTTCTTCAGGGACTCGTGATCTCCTAGGATGTCATTCAAGGAAGTCAACCTTGATATCCAAGTATAATCAAATTGAAAGGCAAAGATACAAGTCACAATAGCAGGAGAGAGAAGAAAAATGTACCCATTCTGGGGATCAGAGCTGGCTGTAAGGTGGAGACAGACATTGTTGTTTATTAAAGGCAGGGTTGGAGTTGGCTCTGTGGGCAGGCGCAGCCTCTCTTGGTGATGGTCTATGCATGAATCTGTCAGGGAGAGCCCCCATGGGTACAGTGTTGTCATGCATACAGCATTACATATACAGAGCACATCTGCCCTACATTATGACCCAGCATAAGTTCATTTTAATAGACCCCAAATCAGTCCTCTCTGGAGAGTGGACCATATATCTACATGGTCTCCCTGGCCACGATTTCACCCCTTGCCTTCGTATTTTAATCACATCCTCTAGTAAAACAGGAGCCTTTTAAAGGCAGCCGTTCAGGGAGCAAAGCCACATGGGGAGTTTTGTTTGGTTGCCTGCCAAATTAAAACTTGGCCCTCCATTGCTAGGAAAAGAAAGATTGCCAAAAAGAAAAATATTTGGAGATCAGTAGACATGACCAGACTGTAATATTTTTAGGTTATGGAAGTCGGTTATATGTATTTTATTAATTCGTTGGCTTAAATTAAAAGAATATATGAGAAGACAATGAATCGTACATGTAATATAAATTGTAAGGCATTCTCTTGTCCTATATAACAAATTAGAATAAAAAATAAATAGAAACATAATGTTAGTAGGAAACTCTTAGAATAAACTTTGGTTCTAAACCAATATTAAGTCAGAAAAAAAAAAAGTAAATGATGAATTTAAAGTCAGAATTTTGTTCTAACTTTTAGTTTTCTGGTAAAGCCATTGGCCTTACAGCGGAAAAATGAAATCATATCAGCCTTTTTTTTTTCCCCCTCCTTTTTCCTCTTAACCATGTGACAGGAATAAAGGTGAATTCTACCTCCCTCTGAAATTTCCTATGGTAAGTAGGACGATCATTGGATTCAGGCAGCCTTGAATTTTAGCCAAGTGTGCCACCTCTTATAGAACTGGTAACAAGATTATCTTTCTGAGCCTCAGTTTCTTTATCTGCCATTCAAGATAGCGGTATTGACCCAGAACTGACAGCTGGTTGCTTGAAGACGAAAATAGAAATTACTGCTAAAGGGCTTCCCAGAGTGGGTCTGGCGAAGGATGCTGCCGTGATACCCAGGCACAGAGGGAGGGTTCAATGATTAGCTAGTGCAGTTAGGCCATATGCCAGGCTACATTATCCTCCCTGAACCATCATTATCATCACTGAAGTACAAACCATTAAGAAAGAAATAGGAAAGAAAGAAATAAATAAGGAAAGAAAGAAAGGGAGGCAAACAGGGAAATAAAGCATTTAGGACGCTACATCTGAAGTGCCTTCACATCTCAAGAGTTTACCCATCCAAACTACAGTGGTCAAACACCCTGCGCTCAGAGGCTCTCTGTGGAACAGGTACAGCCATCACAAAGCTGATACACATTTTGGTTTTTCGTACTGGTCTTTCAGAGGTAATTATCACTATTTTATCCTCAAGAACAAAGACCTGAGCAAATGTGACGGGATAAGTCAACATAACCTGAAAGTTCTGAAATGAAGAAATAAATGTAGAATAATATTCCTGCACAGGCAATTGTTTAAAAACCTACAAGTCATTGGCTCCAATTTCTCAAGAAGAGTGGAAATTTGCAGTGGACACAGACCTATGTAGCCCAATTTTTTTCTTTCTTTCTTTCTTTTTTTTTTTTTTTTTTTTTTGTGGTGCTGGAGATTGAACCAAGGACCTTGTGCATGCAAAGCAAGCTCTCTAACAACTGAGCTACATCCCCAGCAATCCTCAATTTTTCTTAAGCCAACTATGGTACTCAACACAGAGTAAATGGCACAGTGTTTAATTTTGTAGATGGAAGATTTTAACCAGAAACATGTGAACTTAATTAAACATAGTCCCAACGCTGCATTCTCCTCTTAACCTAATCAATGAACATTTGAAACTACCACTTACACCTGTTATTGTTTAGGTATTATTTGAGTGTATCCCCCCAGAAGATCTTGGCTTGGAGGCTTGGTTCCCAGTGTGATGTTAATAAGAGGTAGTAGACCTTTAAGAGGTAGAGCCTAGTGGGACATTGAAGGCACTGTCCTTAGACCGTCTTAAAGGGGACTTAGAGTGGGTTAATTCTAATGAGAGCAGATTATTAAAAAAAAAAAAAAAAAAACTGGCTCCTCCGTATTCCCTGGCTTTCTGCCTAACCTGTGCTTTCTCCCTCCTTCTCATACATGTTCCTACCATAATGCCATCAATCATGATGTGAATAAACCAGGGGGCTCTCACCAGTACTGAATGGAAGCTGGTGCCATGTTCTTGAACCACTAAAGCTATGAGCTAAACAAACTTTTTTTTTATTATAATGTACCAGCCTCAGGTGTTCTGTTATACCAGAAGGAAACAAACTAATACCACATCCATTAGGAATGGCTACTATTAAAAAAAATTAAAACCCAGAATATAACAAGAGTTGGCAAGGATATAGAGAAATTAGAATGCTTGTGCATTATTGATGGGAATGTAAAGTGATTTAATAGCCTTGGGGAACAGTATGATAATTGATAGTTCCTTAGAAAATGACACATAGAATCGCCATATGATCCAGAAAATTTATTTCTGAATGTAAAAAGAGTTGAAAAGGACTCTGATATTTGTACACCAATAGTCACAACAACATTAGTCTCAATAAGTCAAAAGATAGAAGTAACCCAATATCCATTAACAGATAAATGGATAAACAAAATGTTGTATATACATACACTGTAATATTATTTAGCCTTAAAATAGAATTCTGATATAGACTACAATATGAATGAACCTTTAAAACATTATGCAAAGTGAAATAAACATTTTACCTTCATTTATACAAGATACCTAGAAAAGTCAAACTCAGATCCAGAATACTGGTTATCAGAGGCTGGAATAACAAAGAATGAGGATTCATGGAGCGGAGAGGCTTTGACGGGTCACTACATCTCATAGTGACCTGGACTTTTGCTGCAGTCCAAGAAGTTTGAAGGTGTGTCTTGAGACGTAGGCGTGTCGTCCCATGGATTGGCTATGTTCACCTATTCCTTTGTAATATTACCCCTTTGCCCTGTTTGGGATAGAATGTTCCATGGAAATGTCCTTTGTGAGTCCCCTTCTCTTGCCTTTGGGTGTGGCCTTCATAGAGGTCAGTCATCCTGCTGACAGCAGATATCAGGATGCTAGACCTGACCTCTTGACTTATTTGAATGGCTTCTCCTCAATAAAAGGGTTCAGCATGTGAAAATAAAAGAAGAATGAGGATTCATTGATGTTTAATGGGTACAGAGTTTCAGTGTGAGATAATAAAAAAAAATCTAGAGACTAATAGTGAGGCTGATAATAAAAGAATGTGAGTGACTTCATGCCACTGAATCATACATAACAATGGTTGGAAGTACAAATTTTATGCCATGTATGATATTTCACAATATTTTTTTAAAAGACAAAAGCTAATCAGCCCCTATAATAACAACAGGCAGTTTTTTAAAAAATAATCCATTCTAAACAAATATAATAATATACTCGGCCTCTGACACTCTTCCTCTTCCACAATCTGGTAAACAATGACCAAGTTGGAACTTTTGGGATTTTTTTTCAGTGCATTAGCACTCACATTTTCACTATTTTTCTCCATAGCAAACATCCTGATTTTTAACTTTGACTAAAATATGGATGAACTGACAAAATATAGATAGAATTGCCGACAGAAGCATAAAGGTCAATGAATCTAGTAAAGGAAGTACAAACTCTCAGTAATTTGAGAGCACTTACAAATTTGAAGTTGTTTACATGCAGACCTTCACATAGCTTAATAGATCCTGCCTGTACCTTGTACCTTGATGGTTCCTGCATTGTAATTCCGAGGAGCTGGAAAGTAAGCGTTCAAGATTGACCTTGAGTCATCAAGAACATGCTCAACTCTTTCAATACTGATACATTTTCTATACTTAAAGAATGCTAGGATGCAATGTAATTATGAGGAGTCCTATCTAATAAAAGAATGGTCGTGAAAAATAAAGGTATAGGGCATAAAGATGTGAGTTGACTTTATTTAGGAATATGAATTATAGAAACAAGCCCCACTATCTGAAGATCCTGAGGAAGTGAAATTGTATTGCAACCAGTAATGAACAAACAGAGGTTGGCAAGTCTTCAGAGAAGTTTGAGGCAAAGAACAAAAGTAGTTTTAATCAACATCATTCTATATAGCATACAATATTTTATTCATAGATTTAGGGATATGTGGCAGGTGATTTCGATTTAAATCAAGTTGATTTAAACCACCAGTCAAGAATAACCACAATAAACAAATTTCTTCCTTAGAAAAAGTCTAACTTTTGTTGTTTCACATAGCCTTAATATATATATTGTTCATATTCAGCATGGGGTATACAGAATATTCATTGAAAAGTGGTGATTTATTTAATATTGTTTTTGAAACATCATCAAAAAATTGAATAAATTACTTTTTTGTTTTATTTAACAAATATAACTGAGGAAGATATTGACAGAGTCATTAAATAAGAAATCACCTCATCCAATGGTTAAATCATAATATTTTTTAATATTAGCAAAACCAAATAAATAAAGAAGTACACGCAGACTGGCCACATTCTTAAACAACAAAAAATATAATTACACTTTTTTGAGGGCATTTATATTGTATATTCCTACAAAGACTTTTACATAGGTCAGCATGTACATTTTTACCTCCAAACATATAATTTTTGTAATATATAAAATACCTGTTGGTTATCATTATAGTGGAAATTTTTAAAAACTTTATTAACTATTTTCACAAGGTAATATAGGATATTTAGAATTGTTGAATTTTGCATCTAACTCTGCCTTTTCCTTAAGAAGGCAGAGCTTATTCTGCATTCCCACTCTTTAGTTTTTCAACTTGAGACATATTGGAATAAAGGAAGGCAATGTCTAGCTCGTAACTGGAGGTAAAAGCAGTGCTGTGAAAGTGAGTTCATCTTCTTGAATCCAGGAAAGGAGTGTAATTTGAGTGACCATCATGCAAGAAACTTCCTGTCCATCATTCAACTACCCCCAGAGTGGCAGAGCAATGAGATGGATACTGCCATTTCACATCTCCAGATCAGTAAACTGATCCTCAAAGGTCTAAATGGCTATCCATGACCTCACAGCTGGTGAATTTCAGAGCCTATGCTCTTCCAGTTTCATGAGTTTATATCATGGGAGGCATTAAGGAGGTACTATAGGGTCCCGTTAGATTTACAAACATTTACTTATAGCGCCAATGTGTGCTTGGTAGCAAATAATGTGTGATAGAAATTATAATAATATTGTGAAGTTCTAATTTTAAGTACACTTACTTAAATATGCTAATTTAACTCTGCTAAATCTGATATATTAATCATATACATTTTTATGAACCAGCATCTGAATACATGCAAATATATAGAGAGAGACATAATCTCTTAACAAGTTGACAATTTAATGCAGAAGATAGAAAATCAACTATAATGTAGGTACATTGAATTAAGTATCATAGCAGAGATATAAATAAATATCTATAGAAGAAAAATGTCTTTTAATGCATTTTTGCATTTGGCAAAGCACTTAGGTAAAAAAAAAAGTCAAAGAAAATGACATAAGTGAAAATCATGCTTTTATATATTGAGGGTCTTTGAAGGCTGAGACTCAAGGATATGACTTGGCCTATAACAAAATTCTGTGGAGTATTCTCCAAACATGTGAAAATCAGTAGGAATTCTATGTGTACTGAGGATAGAGTATAAACTTGTTTTAACTCAGGTGAGGACTTTTGTTTCTTTGTTCCATTTCTTTGTTTTCTATATTTTTATGGGTGCTTTATAGTTGTACATAATGGTGGGGTTTGTTGTTACATATTCATATGTGCATACAACCTAACAATATAATTTGGCCAATATCACTCTCCTGTATTTCCCCTTTCCTTCTTCTCCTCCTTCCTCCTGGTCCCTTCCCTCAACTCTACTGATCTCCCTTCAGTTTTCACGAGATCCACACACACACACACCTTTGTTTTCCCTTTTCCTCTCTAACTCAGAAGATCAAGGGTGGATAAGAGAAAACATACCACCTTTGACCTTCTAAGTTTGGCTTATTTCACTTGACATAATGATCTCAACTTCCATCCATTTTCCTGCAGATGACATGATTTTATTTTTCTTTATGGGTGAATAAATTCCATGGTGTATATATAGTACATTTTCTTTATCCATTCATTGGTGGATACCCAGTATTGTTCCATAATTTGACTATTGTGAATTGTGCTACTATAAACATGGGTAAGCATGTATCACTGTAGTAAGATGCATGTAGTTCTCCAAGATAAATACCACGAAGTGGTATAGCTGGGTCATATGGTGATTGCATTCCTAGTCTTTTGAGAAACCTCCATACTGATTTCCATAGTGGTCATTCTATTTGACAACCCCACTAACAGTGTGAAAGCACTCCTTTTTCTCCACACCCTGACCAGCATTTATTATTGTTAGCATTCTTAATGTTTGCAATTCTGACTGATTTGAGATGAAATCTCAGGGACTTTCTGAAGTATGCATATAACTTTGGAATGGAGGTAGAAATCATTATTAGAATAATGATAATCCAATGCTTTTCATTTTGTGAAGTGCTTTCATGTATCACGATTATTATTTCTTCACTAGTTTTTCTTATATGTTGCTTAGTACATCTGAGAGGTATTTTTCCTTCTTTTTCTTCTTCCTCTTCCTTCTCCTCCTCCTCTTCTTTTTTTTTTAATAGGTAAATCAGTTGAGGATGAGAGAGGATAAGCTATTCACCAAAGCTCACACACCTGGTGAATGATAAAATTAAGGCTCAAATCCAGGAGTCTTTAATTTGTAAATTTTATCAGATCCAAATAGAATTTAAATATATTCTGCTGAAAGGGAGAGAAATAGATGAGAAACAGAATTTTAGTGCTAGAAGTTTTAGAAATTAGCTTCAAGAATTGCAAACCATGAACCTTGCAGGACCAGGCAGGTATTATAAACATTGAAGCCACTGGCTCTAGACTAGAGTTTATTTGGGATGCATGCTCTGAGAAGCAGGCAGGACAGTCTGGATTATACTGTACTGACAACAACCGTAAATCTTCACGACTTAGAATATGACCTGCCCATTGTAGATCAATAAGAGAAGCTGTTCCATGTCTCCTTACTCCAGGGCCCAGACTACTCTTAATACTTCCCATTGTGAGACAGAGAATAGATGTGACAAATCACAAACTGACTCTTGAGGCTCCTCAGGATGAACACATACTCCCATTCACATTCTGGAGGTCAAAGCAGTTCTCATGATTATGCCTAATTTTTGAGTAAGAGCAGGCAGAGAAAGAGAGAATATACTATCCTTCCAAGAGGATTTATTGATCAGCTATTATAACTATTCACAGGCTCCCCTTCTAGACAATGAATATCAGATTCACTCTCCTTTTTACACACAAAATACTGAGGGAAATAGTCCCAGAATCACATCTTTTCAAAGTATTAACATGGAGGTGTTCATTCTCTTGGTGAAATGTAGAGATTCTACCTCATGCCCAGATGTGGTTTCTCTTGATCTGGATATCTAGGGACTAAAATGGTATTTTCCCTTCCACATATTCATCATACACAGACATGACAGAGACAGAAAACCTGCAATGAACACTCCTGTTCAAAATGACGAATAGGAGTTGAACAGCAGGCACAGGTTTATAAATATGCTGAAATCCCACAGGGAAGACATTTATTTGCAAGGAGCACCTTCATTGGAAATGGAGATGTTCTTTGATGAGGCACTAGTTCCACTCCCTGAAAAGGACTTGCAAGGCCTTTGCTCTTTGTGGCCCTTGGTCCTGCTTTCTGGGAAGATCTCTTCAACTATCCTCTTTATCTACATGCAATATGAGCATGGAAAAAAAATATCTCCGTGGACTCCGAGTAGCTTTCTCAGACCACTTTCTGGTCTCAGAAATTTCGAGGGCCCAAGGATGGCAGGTTTCTCTATTTAGTTTTGTTTTGGGTTTGTTTGTTCCTGTTGTGTTGGATGTGTGGAGGGTGCAGATAAGCTTTTATTTCATAGATCTCCAGATCAAAAGGGACTGCATCTGGAACTGAGGTGAGTATTCCACACTTCACCCAGAGAGTGTGCATGGATAGCCTGATACTGTGAGCACATGAGATTTTGGAGCCAAATCCCATTAGGATAGGGAGAATGGATTTGTGTTGTGTGATCATAGATGGTTTAGCATGTGCTGAAAGTTTCTTTGGCTGTATAACTCACATTGAGTCAAGGATCTAAGAGAAACATAACCAATAAAGATGTGTGTATATATATGAGAAAAATGATTTATTAAAGGAATTGGTTCACATGATATATGGAGGCTGAGAAGTTCCAAGATCTGCAGTTGGCAAGCTGGAGACTCCCAGAGCTGATGTTATCATTCCAACTCCAATGCCAGCAAGTTCCAGATCCAGAGAAATCCCATTGTCTCAGTTCAAGTCTAAAAGGAGAAAAACACAAAACACCAATATCCTGGCTGACTGCAGTTAGGCAGGAACAGTTTCCTCTTATATGAGGGAAAGTCTTCTGTTCTAGTCAGGCCTTCAACTGACTGGATGAGGGCCACCTATACTGGGGATAGCAACATACTTTATTCAGTTTACAAATGTCAATGTCATCCAAAAACACCACCACAACAAAAGAATAAGGCTTGACCAAATATCTAGGCACTCCACAGCCCAGTCATGTTGGTGATACCGCCAGTTATCCGTGATGAATTCTGCTTCCCCACATGTTGAAGTTTGAACATTAGAGAAGCACACCAAGGCGAGCATGCATAGCAGAGTTTATTTAAAAAGGGGTAACATAGACTTCTCCCAGGAGAGAGAAGGGGGCCAAAGCTGATATCCTAGTATCCTCAGAAGTGAGGTGTTCTGCCCTTTTTATGTGTCCTAGGCTTCCTTTATTCTCCTGCCCTCGTCCCCTTTATCTTTCTCCTTCCTGTGAATGTGGCTAGGCCCAGGAATGCTTGGTAGAGTGGCCATAAGGTGGGAAATAGGTGGGCTGAAGGGGGAAGGGCAGGATGGTGCAGCCCAGGACACATTAATTAACAACTTTATAGCTCCCTGAAGGGAGGGGCAACTCCTGGGACAGGTTAAGTTAGCCACAGGTTGGATCAGGGGCAGGTTCTTGATAAGGGTGGAGGAAGGGCTCTGAAGGAATTAACATTTCAATCCTTCAGGGGACAGTCTCCAACTTCCCAGGACTCACCCAAAATTGGCTTGACTCCATCTGACCTGACTTAATTTACCTATCTATACGGACTGCCTGTCTAATCCTGGCCTCATCAGCACATAAAATGAACCATCACACTAGGCTTATTTATATTTTAATCAGTACTATTTGAGGTTCCTTTTCCAATTATATTTCTTAGATTATGTACCTATCTGTGCGTATGTGTGTGCGTGCATGCACACACGCATGCGCTTACTTTCTAAATTCCATGACTTTCACCCTTGCATTCTTCATTGATTTGTGGGTACCTAAATTCAACAGGATTCAGTGGATAAGCCATTCTTGTCTTTTCTCTGAGCCATTTCTTCCAACTGAGGGATTTGCTGGTACAACAACATTGCCTTAAGATATTTTAATCCAATCATACTTTTGATTTCATCCTTGCGATAAAACTGAGTCCTAACCAATCCTTGTTTTTCAAAGGCTTCTTTGGTTTTATGTTTCAGTTGTTGGAGTTAAAAAGCAATTGTTTCTTTCAAGCCCACAGATCCCTGAATTTTATAACTCTTTCTATATCCTTTTTATTTCTTTTTTCCCACTGGCCAATTATTTTTAGAGCTCATCTCTCCCATGCAATAGCTCAGTACTAACATTCTGATGTCTGCCTTTCTCCTCCTCCGGTTACTGCAGATCACATTTTTACCAAGCATTTGCTACTGAATAACATAGACAATCACCCCTTTACCTTTGATATCAGTTTCTTTACCACCTGCCAAATGCCCACCAGGAAAACCTGGTCTATATTCATTTATGATTGTTGTTGGTGGGTTTTTGTTTGGTTGGTTTTGGTGATTGTTGTCAAATGGAACTACTCACTTTTAGGACCAATTTCTATAGTAGTTAGGATAGAATAGGTTATGCTGTTGTAACAACAACAACAAAAAAAAACCACCACAATTTTACACACTTGTAACAATAGAGAGATATTTTCTATTAATGCTGTATATTTGCTATTGGTTGGCTATGGACTGTCTTCCAAATTCTTCACACTTGGACCCAGGCTAATGAAGCAAAAGAACCCTATATCTCAGACATTGTCACCTACTACCACAGAGGGATAACAAGAATGTGTCGAACTGTGCACTTGCCGTCAACATTCTCTTGTAGGTTCAATTGGCCAAAGCAACTCACACATACAAATAAATTCAGGGGAGTTGATAATTAAAGTCTAAAAATCTAATTATGTTCCAAAGAAGTGTAAATAGAAATATATTTGACTAACAGTATTGCCTACCATCCCCTTCCTAAATACTTATGTAATCTAGACTTTTCAAATAAAATTACTCTTCAGTTTGGGTGTGCTCTGACAGTTTTAATTTCTCATTTATTTGCATTTGAACAGATAATCCTTGAAAGGAGATTTACTCCTTGAAGATCAATACAAAGAAAATCAGTAAGTGGGACTCAGAATCTTATCTTCATGAAATTGCACAGAGCAGTATGCTTAGGAGAAAGAGCCCTGGGTTTGCTTTTATTGTGAACGGTGTTCAAGTCTCAACTGCACAACTACATTTCTGAGATAATAAACTTAAATCGAGTCACCTCTCTGAATGCTCTTTGTCTGCCAAATAGAAATAATGTTAGAACTTCTTTCCTATATGACTTGTGAAGATAAACTTCAAACATTTATTAAAGGTGCTTCAACAATTCAATCATTAGATTGACATTTATTGCTGGAATATGTAAAAGTCCTTCAAGGATTCTATTGTTAGACTGAAAGTTATTGCTAGAGTATGTCATGTTGTAAGACGAGTCTTATTACTTGAGCTTACACTCTCAAGAACTCCCAAGGAACAGGTGATTGCTCCCGTTGTGTGTGCTTCAGAAATCTCACTATGTGAAAGTAACACACTCTCCGACATGAAGAGAGACGCAGGTAGCCAAGCATCAAGGCAGGGGTTTTTTTGTTTTGTTTTGTTTTATGTTTTTTTTTGTGTGTATGTGTGATCAATGGTAAAGGCTCAGTGTGAAGTCAAACATTTGCTTGAGGAGAGAAATCAGAAAGCAAATTGCCAATTGGAGACAGTCCTTTACTGTGGCCCAGTGGAAGGATCTCCAAAAATATTCTCTGAGGACCACCTTTTGGTTTGCCTGAAGTGTGCTAATTATGACAACTACCAATGAAGATTATGGATCCTGGCACTGGATGGGAGGGACTAACATGAAATGATTCTGGGTTTCATTTTGATCCCTCCTGAAAATTTTACTTAAGATTTTTAAAGTTCAATATACTTTCTTTTGAAATTAACGGACTGCTTCTGTCTATCAAAAGCAGTCATGCTCAAGCTCTGGAAATGTACTATTGAGTGGAGGAGCATGTAAGAAAACTATGATCTCAAGATCTGGCATTTGAAATTCAAGATTTTGATTCTGGATCTAGGGATTGAACCTGGAAAGCTGCATACAGATAGACTGTGATTTCAGAAATTCTCAACTAGCAAACCCTAATTGACAGCTAACTCCAATCACCTGTCAAGTTTTAAAAATAGAACTGTCTGGGATCCACCCTGGACCAAGTATTCAAGAGTCTCTGAAGGTGGGGACCAGTGTGTGTGTATGGCAGCTAATGCTCATTCAGGGTTTAAAACCATTTGAAAGAAGCCATGTCATTGATGTGAAGATATTGGAAAGCCTAGGTTTCCCTTGATTTAATTACCATAGAACATTAGCGTAGAATGTATCCAATAAGTTTCAGGTTTTTCAACATAGAATATCCACATTGTCTTAAGTGGGTAATTAAGCCAAGAATGGAAATTTCTAGCCCATATTCTGGGAAAGAGAGGGTACAGGGTGAAGAGCCCCTCTCGATTGAGAGCTTCTCTCTGCCTTTCATCATTTTCCTCCACAAACTTTATTTTTAAATTAAGTTGAGCATCTTTAAAAAGCAAGGCATGTTAAAAAGGAACAATAAGGTTCCTGTGTGGGGGAGAGTGGAGGGAGGAAACTGGGGATTTAACCCAGGGGTGCTCTACCACTGAGCTACACCCATAGTCCTTTTTTATTTTAAGACAGAGTTCACTAAATTGCCCAGGTTGGTCTTATACTTGCAATCCTCCTGCTTCGGCCTCCCAAGTCACTGGGATTACTGGCATGCACCACTACACCCAGTAAGGTTCTTATTCTTGTATTGCAGGTAGAAAGACAGACAGACAGAGAGGCAAGATTTGACAAGGAAGTGAGGAGAGGCAGGATTTGTATTCAGACCTGTTTGACTGCAAAGCACAGCCTCTTGGTATGTATTTTAAAATGCATTCACTTATTATCAAATATTTTAGTAAGTGTAACATCAAATATACACATAAGTGTAACGTTTTACATTTTGAACATTTTACATAATGAACACTTGTGTACAAGATATTTTGCTTGCTTAAGAAATACAACGTTAAGACAGTTGCAAGCCTTTCAAGTAGCCATCTAATGGCATGCCCAACTCTTCAGAGTTGACATCAGTAGATCTGGACCTGGGATGACCCTTCAGAGTTGTTGCAGTTGAATTAGAAGTCCAGGCTTTTGTCCTCCAGCCTTTGCTAGTCATTGAATAGGAGCTACCTCCTAGAAAGAGAGGGAAAACTCTCCAGTGAAGTAGCTCTTCTTTGTCCAGAAGGATTCAATGTGGGTCATAAAAAACTAACAATTCTGACAACTGGGTAAATAATGCATTAGTCATTTTTAAAAATAAATTTTATCATGTGTATTTAAGATATAAACATGATATTATTAAGATGCATATAGAGTGAAAGGGTTAGTATAATGGAACAAATTAACATATCTGTCATCTCATGTAGTGATCCAATTTCTCCCTTGTGGCAAGAGCACCCATAATCTATTCGTTTAGCAAAGCTTAAATATAATATGCTATCATCAACTATAGTCCACATGCTGTTCATTAGATCGCTGGACTTGTTCATCCTACATATCTATTTTGTTTTGTTTTGTTTTCAGTACTGGAAATTGAACCCAGGGCCTCATGCATGCTAGGCAGACACTCTACTACTGAGCTACATTCCAGCCTTCCGCTTTACTGTTTTATCCTTTGACCTACATCTCCCTCCACCCTGGCCTGTGGTAATCCCCCTTTCATTCTCTCTTTTTAGTGGAGCTCTTTTTTTTTTTCTTTTTATTCCACATATAAATACCATAATGTAATATTTTTGCTTTCTATATTTGGTTTATTTCACTTAATAGCTTCTGGGTCTATCCATGTTATGATAAATACAGGGTCTCCTTTGTTAAGGCCAAGTAACATTCCATTGTGTGAATCTATACATTTTCTTTATCCGTCCATCTATTGCAGGATGATTAGGTTGTTTCTATATCTTGACTATTGTGAATACAACAGCAATAAACTTGGGAGTGCCGGCACCATTATAAGGTGGTAATTTCATCTACTTGTCATATTATATGCAGAAGAGAGATTGCTAGGTCATATGTAATTCTACATTTAAATTATTTAGGAACTTCCATACTGTTTTCCCTAATGGCTGTACTAGTGCCTTAGTTTTGATTGGAGTCTCTGGGAGATAAATCACAGCATCTGATACAAATGTTAATGAAAATATATGCTAAATTTCTGCCTCAAGTGTGTATTTAGGTTTATGAAATAATTTGAATTTGATATAAATTGAATTGAGTTGATTTCTATTGTTCTAAATCTGTCACTTCCCAGATCTAGTATCAAAATTATAAATGCCTTAATGCAGAATGAATTCTTTCAAAATCCCATTATGTACATACATAAATATACCATAGGCAACATCACATTTATGCATAAGTAAAAAGAATCTACCAAATATAAATAGGTGAGTGGAAAGATATCTCATAGAGGGGCTGGAGATTTGGCTCAACCGGTAGCGCACTCACCTGGCATGCATGCAGTCCAGTTCGATCCTCAGCACCACATACAAACAAAGATTTTGTGTCCGCCAAGAACTAAAAATAAATATTAAAAAAATTCTCTCTCTCTCTCTTTTTCTCTCTCTCTCTCTCTTCTCTCTCTCTCTCTCTCTCTCTCTCTCTTTCTCTCTCTCTCTCTCTCTCTCTCAAAAAAAAAAAAAAGATGTCTCATAGAGTGGAGGAAGGACAATGGGAGAGGGGAGGGAGGATGAGAGGGAAAAAGGGAGGGAAAAGGGGGGATGATAAACTGAAATCAATTTCCATGCATATATAAGTTTGTTGGGATGAACCCAACTATTCTGTATAACCATAATTCTCTAAAAAAAAACAAGTTATAAATGCCTTGTAGAAGACACTATGATGCTCCATCCACCTTCCTCCCCTCTTTTTCCCCTATTATCTGAAGGTATTTCATCCTTGAATGTTTGGAAAAACTCACCGATAAAGCTGCCTGAATTGGCATAATTTTGTATTATATCCTTTTTATCTAAACTATTGCATTGCTTCTATTATTATTTTGCTAACTTTTTAGGATGCTTTTAAAAATTATATGTCAATCCTCTTTTTTTCCCTAAGTTAATAATATTGTTTAATCTAAGCATGTGAGGATACATCAGTCTTTGAAAACGTGCATTTGTACATGTCAATTTGCAATGCCTTATTGACGGTGTCACTCTGTTTCACTTTCCATTTTCTATTGTGAATTCCTTCTTGACCCATGGATTTAGATTGGTTTTTAAATTTTTTGATCTATTTTTGAGGCATTGTGTAGTTTTTTTAATTTTTAATTTAACTTCATTTTGTTTAGTGAATATGATCTGAACAAAACTGATATTTTGCTATTAGTTGATATTTTGTATTAGAGTCTCAACCAATCTTTCATCAATATCTCATGCGAAATAAAATTGTAGAAATTCTCCACAAGTGCTCCAATTAATCTACACGAACGTTTTGAACGTGTATCTATGATATCAGGTTCATTGTGTGGTTCAGTCCTTTTATGTCCTTGGTATTGCTTTGTTCCTCTGATGTAAATTTTACTGGGAGAGGTATGTTTAAAAATCATAATTTGTTATTCATTTTTATCATACTTTTTAATATTTTCTCTTTTTTGCTCTGTTATTAGATGTCTCTGTGTTTATAACTAGATATCTCTTTGGTAGAATGAAATGCCATCATTATATATAAAAAATTTGTATCTCCAATAAATTTTGCTGCCTTAAAAGTTAACTTTTTCTGATATTAATGTAGTGATACCAGATTCCTTTTCTCTATAATTACCATTTTGTATCTCTTTATATTTTGGATATGTGTCATGTAATCATAAGACATACCTTTAGAGCTCCATTTTGCATAGCCTTCATCTCTTACAAGGGATAATTTATTTACTTCTACCTGTTGCCATTTCTATGTGCATACACATTTGAATTTCCCACATTGTCAAGCTTACAATTTTACTCTGACATTTTTGCAGTTTCTCCATTCTTTCAATTTTTATTCAAAAAATTTCACCTACATCTTCCAAAGTTATTTCATATATTTACATTCCTTCAGTGATTATGCTTGAAGTTAAACATGCATCCTGTATTCATCAGGATAAAATAAGCTCTGCTCCAGCACAGACAAGCTTTAATTTAGGGGTTTCATTCACCAAAACCATTGCTTGCTAATGCCTGGACTATTGCAAGTAGATTTTCAATAATCCTGCCTTCTAGGAGGACCTCATCCTCTCCACCAAGATAGAGAAGGAGAATGTCCTGGAAGTGGCTTTTCGGTGCCTTAGCCTTGAAGGGTTTAATATGTATTGCTTTCTCTCATTAATCAAATTGCATGGCCTTCCAAACTGCATAGCATCCAAATTCTATTCTCTGTACATCCTTACATATGTATAATTTTTAGTTCTTATAGCTGATTTTTTGTCTAAGAAAAAATAACTGAATCTAAATATCTTCTTTCTCTTTGTGCTCAAAGATATTCTCTATTTTTTCCCCAGCCAAATTTTGCAGCAAGCTATTCTTCCTCGAAACATACTTATCTGTCAGCAAAGAGCTTTGATTTCTGTGGTGTTGATCTTCAGCACAGACACAGGTGAATTTTAAAAAATAAATAAATAAAAATAAAAGAGTGCATGCTAGTGCATTGTAGCTGCCAGGGTTTTTGCTCCTTTTCTGTGAAAGCAGAGATTCATCTCCCTCCCTTGGCTTGGCATCAGATTCAACCTCAGCAGGCTTTATTATTCAAAAACACATAATGCCTCCTTACATTACTAGAAGCCTGTTTGGAGAAAAACAGACATCTTTAACTTACTAGTTCCCTTTCAGCCCCATGTAGCTTTCTCCACTGGTGGCCACTGAGACTCAGCAGGGCTCCCAAGGCCCCACACTGCCTTTATCAGTGTCTGAGGAGCTTCTCTGGGCACCTGCAACCAGGTATGCTGCAGCACCTTTGTGAGGTGCACTGATAACAATGGCAACTCAAACTGTAGATTTCTTTTAGTGGGAAGCCAAGAGTGCAACAGGGATTTCCGTTGCCTCACTAAAGTTAGCAACATGAGACTGGACGGGCTGGAAAAGCAGATCACGGCCAAAAGGAAAATTGTAAGTGTGTGAACAGGCATGCAAAAAATATAAAGAATGTCTGTCTGTCCAATACTCTCCATACCCTACTTCACTCTCTTCCCTAAGATCTGTCTATCCTACAGGGATTCAAAAATGGACGAGAACACCAATTAAAATTTTTTAGTCCTTCCTCCTCGTAGAAAGAGGTCAACTGATTAAAAATTGTTACAAAGGGATCTTTTCAAAGTCCTTTCTGGACCTCTGAGCCCAGCAGTTTTTGTTTTTTTGTTTTTTGGGTTTTGGTTCTTTGTACCAGGGATTGAACCCAGTGGCGCTTAACCACTGAGACCCATCCCCAGCCCTTTTTTTATATTTTATTAGAGACAGGGTCTCACTGGTTGCTTAGAGCCTTGATAAATTGCTGAAGCTGGCTTTAAACTCACAATTCTCTTGTCTCAGCCTCTAGAGCCACTGGGAGAGACTCATGAGCGAAGTGCCATTACCATAAGAAGTTAAGGCTCCAGCACTTGAAGGAACAGGCAGCTATTAATCTTTAGAGTCAAAATTTGAATTTAAACTTGTTGACTCTAAAATATTTGTTTTTTGTTTTTTGTTTTTTTTTTTTCTGATTCACCAAGCTGCCCTTGAGGGATATGTGCACAGTTAAACACAGGGCAGGTTGAAGGCCACAGTTCAAGGAGAGATTAGTGTCCACAGGTCTTGTTAAGCACACTTGAGGCAAGAGGATTGGCACAGGCCCATCTCACATGTTCAGTCTGCACACTTGACCTCCACTGTTGCAATGAAGATGAGCAGACCAGGACAAAATGAGTTATCTAAGAGTAAAGAATGCCTGGTAAGTTTTTCTCAAACAGAAGCTAAGCAGGAGATTAATTTTTTTCTGTGTAGTGCTCAAAAGAGTTTAGTTGGTGAACTTAGTGACACAGAGAATGAGATGCTAGGTAGCAGACAGACTCTACATTAGGAAAAATTTTTAAAAAGAGTGTCTAGAATTTAAGCAATACATGCATTATTGTTTCTAGTGGCACTCACAATCAGAAATAGTGAAGGCTGTAAAAATGCATTGGATGAAACTCACGCTTTAACAATTGCACACTCAAGGAACTGAAAACATTTTATAATAGGTCTCGTTTTTCTGCTAAATGGAAGTGAAGAGTCCACTGGCTGGGACTCAGGAACATACCAGAGGATGATGCAACATCAGACATCAGTACAGGAAGGGAGTTGGGTATTTTGTTGTGTCTGGGATTAGACCAGCTGCCTTCTTTGAGAAACTTTCAAGTAAGTTGCATAAAATCATGTGTTACCTAATTGTTTAATGCCTACCTGAGCTACGCCTGAGTGATACAGCAGTCAAGAATGATGTGCTAGACTAAATAATGCCTCCAAAAATATCTGTGTTCTAATCCATTGTGACTATGTTATATTGCATGGCAAACAGAGCTTTACAAATCTGGTATCTCTTCTTACAAATATACCAGTTCCATCAGCTAAGGTGAAAGGAGAGTGAGAAAGCAAGAGACAGGTAAGCAAGAAATGAAGGACTGAGACCAGGCAGAGATCCACAGGAAAGTTTATTTGTCAAAGCTGACAAATCAAGGCCTCGAGATGTTCCGGGTGTTCAGATTTTGTGGGGTAGAGGTTTGGATTTGTAGCTATGGCGCTATGGGATAGGCTCGGGGTGCTTGCATAGGAGCTAGGCGGGTGGGAGTAGCATGGGATTGGTTTAGGTTGATGGCACCGTGGGGCTTTCCATACCAAAAGGGTCATTGTGTCCTTCTGGGATTAGTTTAGGTTATGGTACCATGGGGTAGATCACTAATGGGGGTGGGGGGAGTTCGGTAAGAAGTACAGGAAGCAAAACTTATCTCATAAGATGGTGGTTAACATTTAAGATGGCTGCTCTAATGTTAAATCAATACCCTATATAAGGAACCTATTCTTATGACCTCACTTAATTTTAATAACCTCCTTAAAATCCCTATCTTTTAAATACAATTAGATTGGGCCTTCAACATACAAATTTGGGGGGAGGGGGACACAGTACAGTCCATGGACCAGGTGGGTCCCATCTAATCACATGAACCCTTAACAATAGAGATGCTTCCCTGAATGAAGCCATAGAAAAAAGGTAGAAGCATCAGTGGATAAGATTTGAAGAAAAATTGGGACTCAGCCTACTGTTGCTGGCTTTGAGGATGGAGGTGGCCACAAGCCAGGGAATGCAGGGAGCCTTCAGAAGTTAAAAACAACCCTGGCCAGCAACCAACAAGTAAAAGGGAACCCAGTCCTACAAACACAGGAAACAGGAAACGGATCCTACAAATAACATGAAAGATCCTGGAAGTACTATTGGCTGAACTAATTTTTTTTAATTTCTCTAGGTTTTTTGACTAATGTCAGGGCCTCCAGACAGGAACACTGTCCTGTTAGTAACCTTTATTTCAGTTTGTGAGACTCAGAGCATATGGTGGGTAGAGCAGGCCAAGCATGTGCAAGGCCCTGGGTACAATCCTCAGTAACACACACACACACACACACACACACACACACACACACACCAGAGAAACCAGCTGAACTTGCTGGATTTTTGACACTCAGAACTGTGAGATAAATTTGCAACATTATGTCAACTTTTTATGGCAGCCACAGAAAAATAACACCTATATGATCTCTTCCCTCCTGTAGCTTTATATTTTAGTGGGCCATATAAAAATAAAGCAAGATGATAAACGAGGAAAAGAATTGCCAAGTGTAGAATAATTGCTGGGTGAGAAGTAGGGAGGCAGATGGCATAGGAGACCTAGGCTGAAGAGCTGTTGGTGACAGTGATATTTCAGCCGACCAAAAAAGGAAAGAAGGAGCTGGCTGTTCAAAGACACAAAACAAGAGACTCCATGCAGAGGGAATAGACACACAGAGGTCTTGAGCTGAGAAAGAACCAGGGGTGTTCAAGAAACTGAAAGATGACCAGTAGTGTTAAGTATAGCAAAGGGCAGAATTTAGAAGAATGGGGTTGCAAAGATAGACTGAGTGGGGAGCGTGCGGTGTTTTAAAGAACATTATTAGAAATCGTGGTTTTTATTCTAAGAGCAGTGGGAAATCTTTGTAAGCTTTTAAGCAGAAAAAAAAACTGCTATCAAGGTGGAATTCTGAAACGGAAAAATGACATTAGTCAAAAAAACCTAGAAAAATTCAAAAAATGTCCTTAGTTCAGCCAATAGTACTGCACCGGTGTTAATTTCTTAGTGTTGTTAATTGTGCCACAGTTATGTAAGATGCTAACCTTAGACAAAACCCAGGGAAGGGTTTATGGGAGCCCTCTGTACTATCTTTGCACTTTTCTGTATCTAATGTTATTTCAAAATAAGAAGTCCAAATGGGGGGAAAAAATGTCATGACCTACTTTTTCATTTAAGAAGCTTATTCTTCTCAGTTGGAGTGTGAGTTGTAGAGGGATAAGAATGAGAACGTGAATAGCAGTTAAGAGATGAATTCAGAAATCCATTCGAAAGAGAGGGAAGCGGAGAACCTGCTAAGAGGCAAGTTCACAATCAGCTTCTGAAACCGACTCCCCAGGACTTGGCAGAGAGCATGCAAATGTGAGCTGGCTTCCATTCCTTGCTGGGGGGTGAGGGGTGAGAGGTAAGCAGTGAAGAAATGGGAGAAATTCAGCCTGCATTTCTGTCCTAAAACATTGCCTTAGTGGTCTAATACTGATGGGAAGATTGCAGTGTGGGAAGAAAGAAATGAATTTTTAAGACCAACAGGCCTCCTAATGAAGATATGGAGTCTACTGGAATTTTGGGGCCAGGTCTGAGCTGAAGATGTTTGTTAGGTAGCTGCAAGCAGAAACAAAACACTAAATTGCAGCTCCCTTGGGGTAGCAGTTAAGAGAAAACTACTTATAAACAACCAGGAGAGGCAATGTCCAGAAAAGAACCTCACAAGGAAAGAACCAGCAAATTGGTGCACCAAGGGATAGAAAGAGTGCCCACTGGAAAGAGATGCTTTTGAATTTTTCACTGGGCTTATTTCTTGATAGTTATTATCATAAGTCCCATGAAACCACAGCTCTGCTTGACAGACCAAGAAAAGAATTTCTGTCTATCCTTGAACCACAATAGGAAGGGGAGGATTGGCAGGTGAAACAAAATTACAGACCATCTATGGGAGGGAGAAACTCTGGGAACAGAAATTTTGTCAATATTTTAAAGCAAGGGTTTCTCTTTTCAGTGATCACTTCTAAAATATATTTACAGGTAGAGATTTTATATCTATATCTATTTTGTAGATGTTGTATAAACACACACAATACACACATTTTTATACACACACATACACATACACTTTCATATCTTTGTCTATGTAAAACAAGCTAATCATTTCTTCATATAAGACACTCTAGCATGGAAGTTGTAATAACTGAAAATCATTGCTGCATTTCTTACTACAAAATCCATAAAGGACTTTCTGGTTAGGATATTTGAATTTAGAATGCAAGAAATATTATTTAATTTCCCCCAAATTGAGGTGCTAAGATTGGATGCTTCTTAATGAAGCATTGAAGAGATATCAAGTAGGATGTCAGTCACTTAAGAAGGCAGATAAAGTTCCACACTTAACATATTTGTGATATATCTAAGCCAAGAGTGACAGAGAATTGCCTTCATTAACTCTGTTCTTAAAATTCTTACAACAAACTTCATTGGTCCCTTCTCCAGACTTATGGAGCTCAGTTTCTCTCTCTCTCTCTCTCTCTCTCTCTCTCTCTCTCTCTCTCTCTCTCTCTCTCTCCCCCCCCCATATATACATTATGAGAACTGAGGTTTTAATTAGAACCTAATCTAGAGTTTGAGCCAAAACTTGGACCACAATCTCAGTGTCACTTGTATATACTGAAAAACTGAATTTTTTCAGGGTAATCTGAACTTCTTGGTTAGGTTATTGAGTTGGTATAACAGGTACACAGTCCTTTCCAGTAATTAAAAAACTGCCTAGGGTTTATGTTGCTTATGTTAGCCAGCTTTTCATCACTGACATAAACAACCTAAAGGGGGACAGATTAATTTTGGCTCATGGTTTCAAAGATCGCCATACATGGTTGGCTGGCTCCAGGACTCTGGACCTGAGGCGAGGCAGAACATCTCGTGGAGGGAAGCTGCTCAGCTCCTGGCAGTTGAGAAGCAGATGGGGCAGGGGAGAGAAAGGGACCAGGGATAAGGTAGACCCTTCCAGATCATGTCTCACGGACCTAATCTTTCCAATGAGGCCCACCACCTAGATTTTTCCCTACCTCCCAATAACAACATCAGGTTATGAGTCCATCAATGGATTAATCCACTGTGGCTGTCAGAGTCCTCCTGAGCCAATCATTTCCACCCATAAACAGAGCTGCACTTGGAACCAAGTCTCTAACACATGAGCCTTTGGGAAATGTTCCAGATCTAAACCATAATTGTTGCATGATATAAAATGCAACCAATAATATCTATTTAGGAAAAATAAATAAATATATTTTTATTAGAAGAATGATTTGATTGGATTAGAATAAATTCAAGTCTGTTTTCCAAATGGAACATTTTTTCCAAGTAAATTTATGTTTATTCCATTTGATTTGGAGCTACAAGACAGGAGGCCCCTTTCCACACAAACTCCCTGGTTTTCATTTGAATCTACTGAATAAAGTAGGACCTAAAAATGTTAGAGTACAGCACGCACCCATGAGTCTATGAGTTTATACCTGGCTTGGCCATTGCTATGGGGTGCTGGGCTCTGTGTAACAGAGCTAGCCATACTCACATTTCCCAGTCCTCTCCAGTAGCTGTTGCTGTCCGCTGTAGTCCACTTCCCTTTTTCCCTGAGCATGGTCAAGCTTCCCATTGCCAGGCATGTGCCCAACCCCAACCATCTGCTATTCCAGGCATCATGATCCTCCTTCACTGTTGACCTCAGCCCTGTGGGCAGAAACCAGTGCCCAGGCTTAGACTGCCTTTCATAAGGTAGTTACTTCACTGCTGCAGTCCAAATGAGGAGAGAAAAAAAAAAAGAATGAAAGAAAGAGAAAAATCTCTTTATTAGCGAGGGAGTTGTTGGCGCTACATGCTGAGTCCATTGAGAAGAACTCCCAGACCAAGTTGACCCTTCAAGGAAAGAGCGAAGACATCCCATGAAGCAATTGTTCAAACCATTTAGTGGAACTCTATTTTTTAAGGGAATCACCTGGTGGTTGACATCACTTCCTTGCTTAAAAGCACTACCGTTTTCTGTTTTAACTCGGTGATCTTTTTGTAGGCTGAACCCCTGCTGAATTCTTCAGACGTACACCACTCACCCCAGCACAGCCTCCCTGGCAGTGGGTAAATGGCAAATAAAAAGGTTCTCTCCACCAAGTCAATTGACGAGGGCAGGTGGCAAGGTACCCAAGGATGCTTTTGCTCTCCATGCTGCTTAATGTCTCCAAGATCAAACACAAAGATCATGGGAGGAACAGGTGATCAGCGGGCAACAATAGATGACTGTAGTAGGTTCTGGATGAGTTGTGCAACTCAGACAAAATGGATGGCCCCATTTAAAATGACTTCAGAAGTATCAAAGGAGGTCTCTGTAGTTACCGTACGTGCCTTCAGACTCGAACATTATTTTCCAACCCTGCTGGTGCTACTATTGAGAGTGAGAAGGAAATATGAAAACGGCTTTCTCATCACTCAGATTTCTTACCCATATGCTTTTTCCATAGAGAAACATAAGCTTTGTATGTAGGGTTTGGAATGAGGCTGAGACACTATATCCTCATTCATATAAATGTTGGGGGAGGCACAAGAAAGTAGGCGTGTTGTGTCCATCAGGTTTTCATCAAGAAAAAAATCACATCTTTTTTCCATTACTCACCAGGGATGTTGTGACCCCACTCTTCCACAGTTACCCCTAGAGAAGCAGTAATTAATATTCTGGAATTATTTGCCAATCCATTTTATTCTGCAATGGGAATACAAACAGATCTTTATACAAAATATTTGACTTTTATAATAGCCAAAATAAAACAAATTCCCTCCAAAATATCCCATGCAAACATTTTCTTTATTTTTACTCATCTTTGAAGTACTGGTATTATTAAATAATATCATAAAAAATCAGAAAGCACAGGGGCATCAAGGGAAGAGTCTGTCTCTTTCCCACCCTAAATCCTCAATTTCCTCATCTTCTCTCCCAGGAAGAACCATGTGCCTTGTTTTCAATGCAGCCTTCCAGAGATAGACTGATTTTTATATATCTACATGTTTTCACATATTTATCATTTTTTCATTTTTAGCACAAATGAGGACCTACTAATCATGCTGTTTTGTTTCTTTCTCTTTCCTTTTACCTCTTTCTCAGGAATATTTATGTAAAGGCAGATATATATGTATATATTTATGTATTATATAAATATATACATATATATATATTTATGTAAAGATGTGTATATGTATATATTTTATGTGTTATATGTATATAAATGTTTATGTGAAGGTATATATATGTATGTGTGTGTATATATCTATTTCATTCTTCTTAATGATCATGTCTCATTCCATAATATGTACATTTCAAAATTTACTTATCCTATCTCCTATTCATTAATATGTACATAGTTTTCTACCTTTTTGTTATTATAAACAATGCAACAGTTAATGTTCTTATATAGACTTTTTCTTACATGTTCAAATGTATCTGTAAAATACATTTTGCAAATGAAAAATGTTAGAGAGAAATTTGTGTATGTTTTGACATATATTAGTGAATTGCTTTCTCAACTCTTGATACCAGTGTAAACTATCACAAATAATGTATGTTATTACCCCCTACAGTTGTCAAAACATGTATGTTATGGTTTAGATATGAGGTGTCCCCTGAAACTTCACATGTGAGACAATGCAAGAAAGCTTAGAAGTGAAATGATTGGGTTATGAGAGTTTTAATCTAATCAGTGTATTAATTCCCTGATAGGGATTAGCTGTATGATAACTGTAGGCAGGTGGGGTATGGATGGAGAAGCTGGGTTATTGGGGCAAGTCTTTGGGGTATATAATATTTTGTCCTTGTTGAGTGGAGTGCACATGTGCATGCACAAGCGTTCTCTCTCCCTCCCTCCCTCTCTCTCTCTCTCTCTCTCTCTCTCTCTCTCTCTCTCTCTCTCTCCTTTCTGATTTCATATCCTGAGCTATTTTCCTCCACCACACTATTCTGCCATGATGTTCTATCACACCTCAGGCCCAGAGCAACAGAGTAAACCATCTATAGACTGATACCTCTGAAACAGTGAGCCCCAAAATGAACATTTTCCTCCTTAAAATTGTTCTGGTCAGATCTTTCAATCACAGCAGTGAAAAAGCTCTCTGAAATGTTGTGCATCTAAGATTAGCTTCCTTTGTCCATATAAGACCTGTAAAAAATGCTATTTATATTTACATATGCCTTACATTAATTATAAATGAGGTTATGTTGGTTTCCATGCATGTCTCTTTGTGTGTGTGTGTGTGTGAATTAACATGATTTTTTCATTTATTTGAAATAGTGCCTGCATATTATATTGTTATATGCAATTATCACTTTCATTGGTCAGGAAGAATTAAAAATCAGTTATTTTATATGGTATAACTGAGGATATAGATTGATAGATAGCTGTATCCAAAATCTGATTAATATAGCTTAAAATGCATAATGAGATGACTTCTTGCTCTTTTTCAGGAATATCTTGGCTGCTCTTCCATCTAATTTTTACATATGAACATATACTAATATCATTTTTTCTAAGCAAATTAATATTTGCATTTTAAAATGCCTATTAAGTTACATTTATACTTTAATTTAGAGACAATTTTCTAATAGGAGTAAATTTTCCTAACCTTTTCTTCTGGGATACAAAAATTTAATCTTGTAAAACTAACAGATCAATGGTATCTCTCAGTAGACAATTTTTGTTTCATATAGGACTTGTGCATTCTGTCAATTTTATTCCTAGATATTTTATAAATATTAAGACAATTGTAATAAGTTATTTTTCTTCTATTTTCTAATTTTAGGTCTCAGAGAAAATATACATTTTTACTATTGATTTTATAATCTAATACGTAATTAAAATTTTCCCTTAATAATTGTTATTTAATTTAATAGATCTTCCAAATATATAATCATTCCATCTGCATATTACCATATTTTTATAATTTTCTTTCTTATAACTAATTACATCAATTTGTATTTCCAAACCTAATAGTCTATTATTAGGAAAGACTCTACTTTTTGCTTAGAAAGAGAAAGACCTATTTTTCAATTTCTACTTAATCTTTGATTAAGATTTTTATGCAATAGTTCTGTTAAACTTTATCAAATACCATTATAGAATATCCTTCACAATAAGTAAAAGAATTACATGACTTTTTGCTCTCTATTAATAGCTAATTTTATTAATATAATTACTAAAATCTAAGTAATTAAAATTGAACCATCCTTGAATTCCTGATATAATTGCATTTATGGTAGCACAGTCTTTTCTCATATGTTGCTGAATACCAGTCATAAAATACTTTTCTATTTCAATATTTGTAAGTAAAATTTGGTTTTATCTTTTTTTAATGTTATTGGTGCAATTTTGGTTTCAGAGAAAGAAAATTAAAAGTTCCCCATCTTTCTAAAGCACTAGAATGCTCTAGAATAATTTAGAGAACATTTGAGTAGTTCAGTCTTTAAAGATGAGCACAATTTCCCTGTAAAGTTGTCTGGGTCTAGTGTTTGGACTGGCATTAAGGGAGAAAATGTCTTTGGCAAAAATTTTTTCTTTATTCTAACCAAATATTTTATTTCTTCTTCATTATTTTATCATTTTATTATAATTTTTCTTTCTATATAAGTTTAAATTATTTTATATTTTCCCAGCTTTTCAATAAAATAGATCATTGAGAATAAAACATAATAACATTGTAAATGTATTTTGATGAACTATTTTTAAAAACATTCAAGATAATTATCACTTTTGAACAAATATCTTTAGATTTATTTGTGTGACTTTTTAGTTCCTAGAAATTAGTGATGGGCAAAATCAAGAGACAGAGAAATTAATTTTGTGAGTGTATGTTTTATATATAATATATGTATAAGAGAGCTTCTGACATAACTAACAAATTGCAATTCATTATTATATATTTGCATGAAATTTTAAAGACTATTGTGGTTTTATTATTTACAGTCAAAGAAATTCTGAAACAAATGTAATTTGCTTAATTTTTCAAAGTTAATGAAAATTGGGATAGGACTGGAAAACATGTCTCAGAATTCTAAGATTATTTTCATTCTACTATATCCCTTTCTTTCCTCAAATAGCATAAAGTGTGTATGAATAATTTTAACTTTATAAATTATCATTTAAATATATCTGACCACTTTTTAGTAAGTATTCCTAAAATAAAATATACTATCAATAAGCCAAAGGAATTTTTAAAAATTTCTCTTCAACATATCTATTCAATATAAGTAATTACATTTAAAAACTAATTTCTATAAACTATAATTAAGATAGTATTTATGATAAGTGATCCCATTTTCTATGATATACAAAAGAAATGCTTATAACTTCTGTCTTAGTCTATTTAAGATGCTATTCTAAAACACCACAAACAGGAAAGCTTAAAAACAACAGTGCTTTGCTTCTCACAGTTCTGGAGATAGGAAATTCAAGATCAAGGCAGATTTGGTGTCTGGTGAGGGCCCACCTTCTATGGACAGTGCTATCTTGCTGTGTCCCCACAGGATGCAGGATGGGAAGGATGTGGTCTCTCTTAGGCCTCTTCCATAAGGCATTAATTCCATCTGAGTGTTCCACCATCATGACTCAGTCACTCCCCAAATTTTCCATGACCTAGGGGATTAGGATCCCAAAATATTAATACTCAGGGGGAGGGTAGAAACAGTCAGACTACAGTAACTATCAAAAAAGAAATACATAAAACTACAAAAAAATGATAAAATATAATGTCACCTTGAGTTCTGTGGTTCGTTCAAGAGAAATGTTAACAATGATCAGGAGTGGTTCTGATACATTCATATAAGAGGTAAAACTTTAGTTGAGAACCTTCCTTAAATACAATAGCTTCTGATGACATTTCTGAATTGTGGAAATAATTTTTCAGTTTTCAAAGCAACTATGGACACATAGGTATAGACATGATATTTCAATGGTATATTATGAAAAAATGATTTTTTCCTGAATTATTTGGAATTTTAAGCAAAGAAAAGTCTGTATTATGGGTGCCATTTGCATGATTATGGGTTATTAGATTCTGAATTAAATGGGCTATTAGACTCTGAACTGGGTTAGAAGCAGACACCAGTATCACAGACTCCTTTTTTAAAAAATATTTTATTTGTTTTAATTAGTTATACATGACAGTAGAATGTATTTATGTACTTTGATATATCATACATAGATTGGGTATAATTTCTCATTTTTCTAATTGTACATGTTGTAGAATCACATCAGGTATGAAATATATATATATATATATATATTTTGTTTGTTTGTTTGTTTCATTTTACTGTCCTTCCTATCTCCATATCCCATCCCTCCCCTCCTTCACTCCCCTCTACCTAATCTAAGGTAATTCTATTATTCCTTTGTACCCCCTCATTATTGTGAATTAGCATCTACATATTAGAGAAAACATTCAGTCTTTGGTTTTTGGGGATTGGCTTATATCACTTAGCATGATATTCTCCAACTCCACCCATTTATTGGCAAATGCCATAATTTCATTCTTCCTTAATGCTGAGAAAAATTCCATTGAATATACATACCACATTTTCTTTATCCATTCATCTTTTGAAGAACACTTAGGTTAGTTCCATAGCTTAGATATTGTGAATTGAGCTTCTATAAACATTGACATGGCTGTGTCACTATAGTATGCTGATTTTAAGTCCTTTGGGTATAAACTGAAGAGTGGAATAGCTGTGTCAAATGGAGGTTCCATTCCAAGTTTTCTGAGGAATCTCCATACTACTTCCTTTAGTGCTTGCACCAATTTGCAGTCCCAATTCTTTTGGTAAGTAGATCCACTCCCTTTTGTAGCCTTTATAGGCAATATAACTGGCTGATGTTGGATTAGGTAAAATAAGATAAATAGGTTCTAGATTTGGAGATATAGGGATCCCATAATTCCATGAGAACTGAGCAAAGAGCCATTCAAGCCTGAAGTAGTTTAAATGTTCATAAAAATTTTGTACATATCAGCTTGCACCACCATCCTCTTAAGTACCCACATTTTATGAAGGATGGGAAATGTGGGTTGGTGAAAGAAAATTAACTCAAAAAGATTCTGATCCTATGTTTCCAGGTCTTGGATCCTTTAATAGCCTTTAATATGCCACAGCTAGAAGTCTCTATTACCCATATCAAACATCAAAAACCAGAATAATCAAAATGAGCCACAGATAAAGAATAAGCTGTTTCCATCATCATCTTCTCAACTGTATTTAACTATGGCAATAAATTATATGGAAGCAGGTGTACGTTACCCAAGACATTCTCTATATACTCCTATACATTTCTCCGTATACTTTCACTTTTCTATATTTTATCTATGGATAATTGAGGCAATTACAAATATTTTGTTTTAAGCCACTTCAGTCAGTGGAAGAAGATATAAATTATTTCTGCCTGCCTGTGTTTTTTACCACTTTTTAAATAAAATAAATTTCTGCCTGAATAATGTTGTTCCTCAGGAGTGTGAACTTACCTACTATGTCAGTCTTGGTTACTGAATGGTGAACAGGGCAATAAATATTACCATGATTTTGCACTGAAGCCTGGTAGAGAAGGGGAATCATACACCTTCAATGACAGCAGAAGCCATTGCATCCTTCCAGACTTTGGTCTCCTTGCCTGTGAAAAGAAAGAGGTGACAAAATTAACTTGGAGATCCGTGACTGCCTGTTGCTCAGCTGCTCCTGGAACACAATATTTGATTTCTGACTTATATCTCTTCTAGAATTGCAATCTTCCTGTGTAATGTAAATTTCAGGTCTGAAGAAGCTGAGAAAGAAGACTCTTTCCAGAGAACAACCAGGCTCAAGGAACCAGTTGATCTAGAGGAGGAAACAAAAATACCCATTATTTTGAACATAGACCCAAATTTCACCAATTGTTTCCTAGCCTTCTTCCCAGCAAATAAAAAGTAATCTGTTCCCATTGTGTTCACCTCTTTCAGTATGGAATAGAGGCAGAGACTAGATTCCATTCAGACTAGTATGAGTCTAGAGATTGCTTTTTACTTCCTCTCTAGACATCCACATGTATGTGTGGTAGGAAACACACACACACACACACACAACAACAACAACAACAACAACAACCTTATCTTTACCTCTAGTTTGCATATCTTAAATATTAAATGCCCCCCCTTTTGCAATAAAATATAATATACACTATTGAAAGAAAAGTGGCACAGGACTAATCACACACATACCTGGGATAAGAAGTGGGTTTATTGTCAGAAGCCTGAGAGATTGCTCTGCTCAGAGAAAGACAGCAGCAGCAGCTCCCCCTTGAATGTTATCTTTTATAGGTTAGAATCATAGTCACCCATTAGGAGTGGCTTTAGTTTTGCTGACATAGCAAGCATCCTCTGATTTTGTGAAAGGAAAGTTTATTTCTTGGGAACAGAGACAGGCAGTTTTTCTATCTTTCAGAAGGGGGAACAGGGAAAACAGCAGATCCCTTTATCTTCTCAAGGAGAGAAAAGGAACCAACAGTCCTGAGAGTGGTAAGTTGTCTCCAACCTCTCAGTGAGAGAACAGGGAGAGACTGGCAGGTCTCCAGACCAGCAGGTTTTATCTTGGGCTAGTTTCTATTTCTTGAGAATAAGAACAGTATTCATTAAGTAGGGGTGGGGGAAAGGAAGGTTTCTGTAAGTAAGCTAACAAATATTAATTCAGTTTCACTCTCATAATAGATCAACTGGAAAAATCCACCTTCATGACCAGGAATATTCTGTACTGCAATATGCAGAATTGTGAATGTACTCAGTATTTATTCTTAGAATCAACTGTGATCCATGAACTAGTTAGATAATGAATGTTAATGATAGAAAAGAAAAAGGATGTCAATGTTCATGATGCCACAGGAACTATATAGATAGGTGTAAAATGTGGTTTCTGTTACTTCCCATGGGGAGCTGTAAGTAAAGTTGTGTCCAAGGGAAGGACAGTTTATTCATGAATAAGGTCATGACCACAAGACGTGAGAGGGGGAAAGCTCCCAGAATTGTATGGTTCTTAACTGTTTCGGTGCTCAGATGTCACCACCTGTGACACGGCCGTGAGTGATGAGATCCTGGCTTTTCTGTTTCTGAATTTTATTGGAAGCAATGAAAGACCCATTGCCTACCACCTACTGCCATGGTGCAGCGAAAATCTTCAGGACACCATGTCAGGCAGACAAATGTGGCTGGTATCTCCGTTTTATTGTCAATTGCTAGGATAACATTGTGTGAATTATATTTCCATTTCTTTATTCAGCAAGGGAAAATAGCTCTTTGTTCTCACATCCTAAAGTTATAAAGACAGCACTGATAGAAAATTGGCTGTGGGAACTGCCAGTAAAATGGGACTAAGAGGCATCAAATTGCCGAAGGCACTTTGCAATAATTAAAAATGTTTATGAATTAGGTACACGGCAAAAGACAGTACAAATAAAACAAGGGATAAAGACATTCATAAATTTAATCTCCAAGGTAGAAGGGAGAGGGGGTCAAGGCAGAGCCCGTGTTTTAGATGAAGGAGTACCCTATTATGCTAAGAATGCTCTTTGAAACCTTCACATTTGTATAATGGTTAAAAATGATAACAGTACTTTCACTTTTTTTCTAATAGACATTGAAATTATATATTTTATTTAGAAAATCTTAAATATTGAAAGCAATTTTAAAAAGTGGGAAGAAATAGTGTTTTTCTTGCAAAGCAGCACTCTAGAACACTTTGCCCAAAACTGACCTGGAGCTGCTAAAATGAAGTCTGTGTTTATTCCTGGCTCCTGGCAGTACCGAGTGGCAAAAGTGGGAGCCTAACTAGGAATGAGAAAACAGACGTCCAGACTGGCCACTTTGAGCTGTGTGATCCCAGGCAGTTGATTATACCTTGAGACATGTTTCCCATTACCTAAAGAATGGGCACAATCATCTCTGCACCACTAACCTATAAATGGGTGGGAAGAATGATGGGAGGTAATTACTACCGATACATTTTGATTAGAGTAAGCCAGAATAAGCAGAATATCAATCATTGGTTCATTTTTTTCACAAACATTTCACTGAGTGCATAAGGTATGATGGGCTCTGTTTTCAGTGCAGAGAATTTCAGTGGTTAATCAAATGCTTCTTTTCTACGATGCTACATTTTTTACGGAAGAGGAAAACATAAATAAATTATTAAATATAGAATATCGGGGAGTGATAAATGATAAGAAAAGTAGTAAAGCAAAAAAAGGAAATCGAGTTCCCATTTCTGTGCAGAAACTCTTCTGGATGAATTTTTAGTAAGACTTTTCTGTGGTGAGCTGCTCTTTGAATAGAGATTTCTTCTTTCTAAATGATAGATGAGAATTTTTCACATTTATGGGATACCATGTGATATTTCACAACACGTATTCCCTGCATAATGTTCCAACCAAGGTAAATACATTATCTCCTCAAAGATCTATCATTTCCTTATAGTAAAAACATCCAAAATCTTTTCTTCTAGCTTTTGTAAAATATACAGTACGTTATCTTTTTCTATAGTCACCCTCCTGTGCAATCGCACCCCGAATTTCTGGCTTCTGTCTACCCATGTCTTAGTCCTCATTAATCAATATGATTCCATTCCCTCCCACTCTCAGGCTCTGGTACCTACAATTCTACTGAGTAGTGGACTTATTTCCTGAGAAATGAAATGTAAGGATCCGAGGCATGAGAATTAACAGTTAAAGGATCAGCAAGCACAAAGAACTGAGGCATGAAAATTCTTGGTGTGTTTGAGCTGCATCAAGATGGCCAATAAGGCTGAAGCAGAATGAAAATGGTAGTGGAGAGGGAAGAATAGTGATAAATGAAGTTGGAGATGCCAGGGCAGGGCATGGGTACAGCCTTAGTTTGCTATTGCAACTGCAATGGGAAGTCACTGGAAGGTTGTGAGCAGTGGTGGCCCAATTTCCTTATTTCTACTTTAAATGGATCTTTTTGGTTGCGATGTCATGGAGTAATGGTGGACATGGAGATGTCTTCAATAGTCCAGTTCACAGGTGATGGTGACTGGGACTAAAGTCAGTGCAGTAGGTGATAGATTTGGGACATGATCTGAAGGTAGAACCTAAGAAAGAGGTTATTAAATAATTCCTTGTAGGTTAGTAAGTAGATTTTGAGTGTGGAAGTGGTGTTCTCCCTAGTAAAAGTATGGAGGACAGTAAGCCTTTCTTTCACTGGGCTCTTCTGACCTTTTAGATGCTTCCCTCAGTCCATGCAGGTTGTTTTGATCTAAACTTCAAGTACCACTGGAAAGAACTAGGGGGAAAAAAATCGATAGCTGTATCTACTGATCTGCAATCTTGACCTTGACTGCTCTTGGCCTGCCGATTGGTAATAAATCAGAGGGAAAGCAGCCAACTTCTACTTCAAATGAAAAAAAAAGATGAAAAAAATTAAAATGAGCAAGGAAATTATCTGAGATCAAAGTGCCAGAGAGCCTGTTTTGAACATTAGAGTGTGGAGAGATATAAAATAGTTATATTGGAGAGTAGGAATGTAAATTGACTAAGGAAATGTAGTGAGACAAATGAGCATGATAATGACCAACTTGAAATTACTGGCGATTAGTTAACATTAGATCAATTCTCCTAGCTTTGTATTCTTCTCATCCACATACAGGTGCTTGCACATAGGAACGTAGGGGTTAAAGAGTTGCATACAGCCATCTTGGGGTTTTTCCTGGAACTATGTTGCAATAAAAAAGGGAGTTGAAGAACCATTGAATATAAATTGAATAAGGAGACATCAGTGGTACCAGAGTGGTTAAGGTGGTTAGGTCAATAGACAGAAGCACTCTTGGTGTGGAAGAGACCAGAAGGAGAGATGTGGAAAGATCTGAAAGAGTTTGAAAGTGTTCAAAGACAAAATTCTTGACATTGGTGGCACCATTGTTGGTAATTGAGCAGGTTTTGTGTTTCGCCTGGGACTGATGTCCACATACACACTCTACAGCTAGAAAAGAGAATACACTCAGCATGGTTTGTTTTTTTTTTTTTTGTCTGATAATTTATTCCAGTAGAGAATGCCACATAAATTTTAAGACTAAAATCCTTTGTGATACATTTTTATTTATAATTTGGTTCCTCTATTAAGTATGTATTAAATCTGATACATACATACACTTTTAAGAAGTGTCTAGGATATTTTCTCTGAGAAGAATGGAGAAGGGGGTGAATTCTTTTGCTGTAAAGATTGTTTGGGGGTATTTCTGGGGCTTCAACCTGTAAGTCTGACAGCATTATTTCTTAGAACTCAAATTTTTGTTCTAAGATGAAATGTTCTTTACAGACCTTAAATTAATTCATCTGTTTCCTCTCCCTCCTCCTCCTTCTCTTTCCTCTTCCTTCCCTTCCTTTACCCCTCTCTCCTTCTTTGTTTTCAGATAGAGAGATATACTGAGACAAGTTTAAATAAATAAATTGAGAGGTAGATAAAAACAATAAAATTTTTATAGTAGACTAATTCATCCTGTGCAGTAAAATTTACCTAAAGTCCATTATAAATCAAACTGATGGACAGAAGCTGTTTTTTAGCATAAAGGGAATAGTATACCCATGAAGCAAATACATTCCTAGGGCTTATGGGACGTTAGACTGTAGGACTGTAACTTCCAGAAGTTGAAGAAATACACACAAAATACAGAATAGAAAACAATAAGTAGCCTTGTGTTATAGACAAAGACAAATCACCATGAAAGATATGACTATATGGTAATATGAATTAATACTTTTTAACATAAATTACAGGTAACTTACAGATAACAACATAACTTACAGATCCACAATGAGAGTTTCTCCCCTTCAGAACAGCCACGTTGGCAGGTAACGTTGAGGCCAGACCCTAGGAGGGGAGGGGGACATCATGCCAACCTGAAAGGAGACATCAGTCTGGAGAACATCCTCTGACTGGCTACTCCCTCCATCCTCTTAGAACTCCTGCTTCTGTTTCTCACAGCTTCAATGGAGCAGCCCTTTCTTAGTTACCCTTGCCCTTGTCCCTAGCAGCAGCAAACCACAAGTAAACCCCTACCTGAAATGCTTCCTCTTTCTAATAGAGGTAAAAACCCACCAGGTGAGATCAGTCCTCTTTATATGTAAATAGGGGTTCAAAAATATGCATTTCTGGTTGACTTATTAAGCTCAGAGTTTGAAGTGCTTAATTGGGCCACGCTGGTATCCCTCCCCGAACCAATCACCTGCACCGAGCCTTCAGATATGCCTTTAAAAACCCCTGACAACAGGCACCTGTTGGCATCCCTCTCTTGGGGCCCCACCCCTGTAGGAGCTCTGCTTTCTTTTGATTACACTAATAAATCCTGTTACTTTGCTCTTGTCCTTGTGTCCATGAATTTCATTCCTCAAATTTAGGTAAATTTGAGATAAAGAATCCTGCAGTGTAACTCCATGTTACGGTATATTATATGTTTACGCCAGTGATGTTGACATTGCCTTAGACATTTCGAGAGATATTCTTCATGGATTACCTTTATAGAACTTTCTTTTGACTATCTTTACTTGGTGTTGAATTATAATTTAGAAGGGAGATTTAACCGCAGGAGCCAACTTCAAGTAATTTGGAGGTGAGGGCAGTAGCTGATAGTTTTAAGAGATGTGAACTATACACAAGGAATGACTTCTTTAAAAGACCTAGATTGGTATTTTACTTGTGTGTGTTGTTAACTGATTCCAAAGGAAGTTTGCAAAACAGAAAGTCTTATGCTTTGAACTATGGCCCTGCAGTTGGATAAAATGCTGACCTAGAGAAGTGACCATTTTGCAGTGGAAGTCTTTCCTTTTGGATCCTTACCCCCCCATTGCAAAGAAGAGCAAAGAGTAGTACAGCCTGATGTTAAACATTCAGTTTCCTATTTCACTGTCCCCAAGTCCACAGGGATACGTTTTTCAATCATATTATCCTTAGACCAAGGTCAAATCATTGCTACCAGAATGAAGCTATGGTAGAATTCCTGGAGAATTCCCTGCAGCCTGACCGTGACATGCCAAAAGCAGTGGAGAAAGGTCTAAGCCTTTGCCGCACTGACCCAGGTCCTTTCTCCCACCGAATACATGCATTTCAAGGATGGACGACTCCCACCGACCATAGCTGGTTCATCAATGTCTGTTCTGGAAAACACAGAAGTTCAAAGGACGGCCACCATCGTCCTCGCTTGGGTAGCAGGAACACTGGATTCGTCACTGATCAAAACTTGCACTGTGAGAGTCCTGATGTTATTTTTAAAGTCCTAAGCTCCTTTCGTTGTGATTCTCAGTAAAGCCATTATCCAAAATGTTGTTAGAAGTTGATTTGCTAGAAGTTTGGCCTCCAGAACCTCAGGTGTTCTTGCTCTTTGCCCTCCTGTGGGTCAGGAAGCGAATCCCCCTCACCGTTCCTCTTATGTTCGATTTCTATCAGGTGGGCAAGGCTGTTTTCCTTCTCAGTGTCCCTGTTCCTGTCATGCTGCTCTTTGAAAGAAATAAAAGCTTTTCAAATACATTATGCCTACCTCAGATGCAACAATTCTGCTGTAATACAAAAACCATATAGACTCTTTTCTGAAGAGATTTTTCCCCCTAAAGTTCTATTATATTATTTTATATCCACATCTATGAAATTAAAAGCACCCAATTATAAATTGGGAGTAATTAGACGTTCTTGGGGCCATTTCATTTTCTGAAAATTATGGCATCAATTCATTTTTATCTGGGACACTAGGGGCATCATTACTGGACCTGTGGCAATGGTGGCATTGGTGACAACCTTTTGAGATCAAGACAGAAGACATTGGAGAGGGAGGAACTGAATTCAGTGACCAGGGATTTATTGTGGCCTTGGATATAATAGCCACAGTAATGGTAGCAACAATGACAACAATGAGTATTGACTCCTAGTGAGAATTTACTCTCCGCACGTTTGTATTTCTTCCATTTTCTCACTTGCCTCACTCTGTGGTATGACCAGCAATGATTCCCAGACAAGGAACGCAGAGCACAGGGAGGAGAAGTGAGTGTCCAGTGTAACGCTCAGAACATGGCAGAGTTGGGACTTGAAACTGGACCCTTTGACTCCCCACCCCCATGTTTTCCTGTCACACTGCTCTGTCTCTAATTTGCCTAATTAACAAATATAATCTCTGTGCAGAACGATCCTCCTGAAATCAAGGATGAAGATGGAGACAGGCAGAAACAGAGTGCAGTAGAGAAAGTGTGTTCAAAATCCCACACCAGACAGACTCCCCAGCCCTACAAAGGCTAGATACAGGATTCATTGTTCCCATAGCACTTTCTACTCACCCCATAAACTCTTTACTCTATATTTTAATTTCCTGTGTGCCTGAGTTTCCTCCAGCTGACTCTAGGTTTTTGGAAGGTGAGAACAATGTTTTATTCAAAATTGAATTATAGTATGCAGCAAAATAATCAAAATATAATTGATATATGGTAAATATTTGTTAACTGAATAAATGGTCAAAATGGGATGGATGCATATAATAGTTAGATGCTAGATAAATAGAAAGATAGGCATATATGTATAGTTATGTATGCATATGTGTATATATTTATGTATGTATATATGTACAAATATGTGGGTATGTACATGTAGATAGATAGATTTTTGTATACAGAGGCCTGTGACCTTAATATGTTAAAAATTGATATGTTTTGTCCCTGAAAATATCCATGCTACACAAATTAGAATTAGTGTAGAAAAGAATGCAATTTAGGACTCTTGATCATTGGCTAAAAGAACTGGCTCTGAGTTAAAATAATCTAGACACAAGGATTTACCCTTTTCTCACTTCTCTCACAAACGTGCTAAGTGACTATGAAGAGGCTCTGGTCAGCAGATGCAGGGCCACACACCTGAAGAACCCAGAACAGCCAAGCTTGATGTCAGTTTCTACTACTTTGGAAGGCAACAAAATGTTCCTGAGATCCAGCAGGCAAATTACTTTTTTTCTTTTCTCTGGTTCCTAAACCTACTGCTTGGCATTCTGACAGAATCCCCTTTCCTCTTCCCTCAACTGATTTCTAAACGCTGTTGTTGAGCTTGAATCATGGTTCCGTGACTGCTTCTCTTGCCCCATGCTGTGATTCTCCAGCTTCTAGGAGCCTTCTGATTGGCAGCCACCTGCTAATCCCTTTGTATAGTCCCTTTGCCTTGACCTCACAATTCTGGATTTGTCTGCCTGTCTTATTCCTGGTCCAATTCTTACCCTACCCCCAGCTATATATTAGTGGGCCTAAATCTTCTGTGACAGTAGATACTGCTACACACCTTGGTTACACCCAGCCAAGTCAATCTCTCCAGTCCACCACTCTGGGCTGAAGGTGGTGGCTCACTGCCTCTGTCCTCACCTCAGTGGTGATGCTGTTGTGCTCTGGCATATACCTGCTCCTCTGTGCTAAAGCTTTGTTCACCAACTCCACACCCTCTAGTGGAACCATCTTCCTTTTTTTGCCTTTTTAACCTCCTATTCCATTTTAGAAACCAGCATTTTTGCATTTGGTATTTCCCTCTCTTTATTCCTACCCTTCTGCATAGGCAAGATCAGCCTCAAGTCAGACTTGTGGTCTCCGAAGTTAAGAAACACACTGCTTTCCAAAAGAATCACCTTTTCATCTGTGCCCTTTCTCCAACTGACAAAGCCTAGAACAGTGATTCTTGAAGTGTGGTCCTGGGGCAGTGGCAGATGCATTGCCTGGAGACTTGTTAGAAATGTAATTCCTCATGCCCTACCTCAGAAGTATCGAACCAGAAACTCTGAAGGTGAGGCTCTGAAGTAAGTGTTATCAAGCCTGCTGATGCACAGGACACTCAACACCAAGGACTTGAGAAAGGTTTCCTATGGTTTGGTCAGATCTTCCTACTCCTCCTGATGCCTCAGAAGTTTAGGATAGACAGACATAACTTCCACTTCCTTTCCTTTTCTGAATCCCTTCATTATTCTTATGTGATTCCCTAAATTCCCAGTTGTTAGTCCACACATTAATAAAATATTTCTGCTTGGTCAGTCGCAGCTTGCCTACTGCTGTAGGTCAAAGTCCAATTGAAATTGAACCAATGCCAGCATTAATGCTATGTGGAACACATCTGGCCAGGTGTCGACACAGCTGCATGCCTCCTGCTATTCTGTGAGTAATATCTGAGCAGAGTCAGCCTGTAATGCAGAAAAATCTGACCTCCTGTGCCAATTCCTGCTTTGTCATGCCTCTGAACAATGGCATCCAGGGGAATGGATATTTAAGAAGTACAGGAGTAGGTGAAAGCTTTGATTATTAAAGCTTTAATCATCCTATTCCACCCTCCCCCAAAGGATCCTAAGCAATTGAGAATCAACTTCAGAAATAAATCAAAATATTTTCCTGGGTAAAGTCAATATTGAGAGAGATCTGAATCCTAGTGTCCTGTTGAATATAAACTACCTCATAATACTAGTGGTAGATACTTAGTTGAAACCAGCAAGAGGTATATAAAACCTAATAGCACCCCTGATATAAACAGATAATATAACTCCAGTCATTCTACATTTATGATCCTCGATCTGCAAGGCCACCAGCAAACTGTGTTCTAGGGCCTGAAGGACGTGTTTGTAGATAATAAAGAAAATGCAAAGTACTTTGGATCATATATCAGGTTAACTGCCACACTGGGGAAATGTTTCCTTCAAAGCCAAAGTTGACAGTTAATTTTGATAGGAAAAATACATCAGAGATCAATGCATACCTTTATGTGTTTATTTTTCTCCATGTTTCTTCCAAGAGGCCTAATTTCCCTTCGGTGTATCCTATTCCCAGGCAGTCAGGCAGAATTTATTAGTCTGAAGTTTAATAAAACAGAGCTCAAGGAATGATTGAGATGATGTTGTCAGTGCACATCCTCCATGGGTGAGGCCTATGTGGGAGTATGTTTTCAGGCCTCCACCTTTGGTGCAGGTAGATATGGGCACTTTTATGGTGTTGTATAACTGGGACAAGGAAGGCCTTGCATTGGGGGAGGGGGGACAAAACAGAAGCAGTGGCAGAGAATGAGTTTCTGTTTCCAACTCAGTAGTACCAGGTGAGAAGCTATTGACCTCAACAGTGAACGCTGCTGCTCCAATCCTCCTCTGTTGCCCACTAGGACATCCCAAATCTCTCTAGGGCATGCCCTGCAAATTCCTATATCTGAGCACATTTGATGGACTGATGAGCAGAGTTGCCAGGAGTCAACTTTTTATGTTGGAGGATGGTTACTATTTGCCCAGAAGATTGTGGGAAATGAATTAGGAGGGCAGATGCCTAAGAAATGGGATCCAGGCTCGAATTAGGTCACACATCTGAAGCCTAAGAGGAGGGGAAGAGATGAAAATTCTGTTTCACAAGACTGTCTGTAAGAAGTGGAGCCCAGGAGACAAGAAGCCATGTCCACAGTGACTGGACAGATCAACACAGCACTGGGAGCACACCTGTGTCACAGTGTCTGTGTTGTGATAGAGACCCTGGTAGAAAAGGGAGTAGTGAGATGCTGCCCCTTCATAGCCACCAATCAAGGAGAAAAGCAGGGTAAACTACGGCAAGTCCACTCATGGAAATATTTCAGAGCAATGAGGTTTGGGGAGAGAATAATAGCAGATATGCAGTATTCGTCTAAGGGAATCCCATGTTTATCCAAATGCTGGTAAAGCTTGAGTTACCAAGGAAAACTCAGGTCTATGAAATCCAGGAAGTCAGTCTCACTCCTCTTTTCAGTTTGTCTCTCTGCAAACTACTCCTTGGGAGTGAGTTCTCTCTGCCTCTCCGAACATTCCTGTGGTCAAGGTCAGGTCAAGCTCTGTCATTTCTTTGACATTTTCTCTGATCACCTGGTCCCACAGTAATTGTTCACATCAAAGACTTCCTTAGGCTTATATTCCCTTCCTACAATATTGGTACATTTTAGCTTACATCACCTTGTTTGTTCTCCATCTTTTCGTGTATGTATTGTGTTCATCTGCACAGATGTATTGCATAGTCATTTGTCTCCCCTCAGCCTCCTGCAGGGATTGGCATAGGAAATTTCTAAGGATTTCCACAGGATCAGTGTTATGGTTTAGATGTGAGGGGTCCCCCAGAAGCTCACGTGTGAGACAATGCAAGAAGGTTCAGAGGAGTCTTAACCCAATCAGTGATTTAATCCCCTGATAGGGATTAACTAAGTGGTAACTGGAGGCTGGTAGGGTGTGGCTTTGGTGTATATTATCTGGAGAGTGGAGTCTCTCTTTCTACTTCTTGATCACCATGATGTGAGCTGCTTCCCTCTGCCACCCTCTCCTACCATGATGATCAGCCTCATCTCGAGCCCCAAGAATGGAGCTAGCCTTCTATGGACTTAGACCCTGAAACCATGAGCCCTCAAATAAACTTTTTCTCCTCTATTGTTTTTCTGGTCAGATCCTTTAGTCACTGTTGCAAAAAAAAAGTTTATTTTTAATTGCTCATCCTTACTGATAGTTCAGCATTGCTCTCTTGGTGTGATTGTCTCAAGTTTCATTTTTGTTGAGATATGAGAGCAGAACAGAAGCTCCCAGTAAACAGCTTCTGTGCACATGAGCATGCTCTTCAGTACCTTGCTTCTCACTCATTCCTGCCCCTCCAGTGTCCACCCTGAGGACTCAATTTGGAAGCCATTGCAGACAGTGGGTAGTGCAAACCACTTGTTAACTTTGTAAGTGAAAACATGATGTCCTGGGGCAAGAATGAAATAATCAGGCTCATTTTCATTTCTGAAAGGAAATTCCTTAAAATCTAGACTTTTAAAAAATAAAATAATTATAGTTTCAGATCAGTTATGTCACATTGTCATCATTATCATCTTTATGAATAAGCTAGGTAAATTGGGATTTAAATCTGTAGTCTTATATTTGTGAGAATTGCAACCTCTCACAATTGGTAACTCTTCTGACTTTATTTCTTCTTCTGTAATTGGTGATAATACTGCTTACTTCGAAAGTTACTGATGAAAACTAAATGAGTTAATATATATGGAGTATGGAGTCATGACTAGCATATAGTAGGTACTTAATACATGATAACTATACTAGTAATTATTATTCTCAACTGACTAAATATATTGAGTGTATTCCTTATAATAGGTACCCAAGATAGAAAAGCATTCTCTTTTTCTCAAATGCCATTAAATTCAGTCAGACGACACAAATATAAAAGGTAATTAGATTTAAATTTGACAAAAATTTGTTAAATCCCTCTTATGTGGGCTGGGGATGTGGCTCAAGAGGTAGCACGCTCGTCTGACATGCATGCAGCCCGGGTTCGATCCTCAGCACCACATACAAACAAAGATGTTGTGTCCATCGAGAACTAAAAAATAAAAAAATTTAAAAATCCCTCTTATGTGCCAGATACTAGGACAGACTCAAGCTACACAAACACGGAACATGTGCTGTCTACTCTCAAGGGGTTGTTATTGCTATACAAAATTTACAGTGAGAATATGAGTATATATGGTTTGTGGATATCAGGGTCCTTTTGTCTACAAGTAATAACTTTGGAAGAGTTATTTAAAAAGCATTAAAGGCTATACAGAGTTTTTAATATTATAAGTTCAGACTGATTCAAGGCTACCAGTGTTCTGGTTTAGATATTAGGCGTCCCCCAAAAGCTCATGTGTGACACAATGCAAGAGCATTCAGAGGTGAAATGATTGGCTTGTGAAAGACTTAGCGCTATCAGTGAATTAATCCCCTGATGGGATTAACCAGGTGGTAACTGTGGTTGAAGCAGGTGGGCATTGGAGGGGCAAGGCTTTGGGGTATATATTTTGTATCTGAGAAGTGGAGTCTCTCTCTCAGCCATCTGATCATCATGTGAGCCAACTTCTTCCACCATGATGATCTGCCTTTGCTTAAGCCCCGAGGAATGGAGCTGGCTGTCTATGGATTGAGACCTCTGAAACTGTGAGCCCTATGTAAACTTTTCCTCCTCTAAAATAGTTCTCATTGGGTCCTCTGAACACAGCAGTGAAAAAGCTGACTAAAACAACCAGTAACATCTTAGTTTATGCAGAGGTGGTCGTAAATGCATAAACTTCATGGATGTACATGGTAGACTCCCACACAGGAGAATTTAGAGTTTGTAAACAACATCAGCAAGGACCCAGAGTTTTTTCCATATTTCCTTTCTGCTGACTACAGTGTTAGCTTCAAACTTGGTGTTATAGTTTGGCTCATAATGATAAGGAATGGACATGGGTGAGGGAGAGAGACTGAATAGTTCTTTACTTTACCAGACTAACGTATTCACTTAGCCAAGAGTAATATCATGTGGGATTGCCTTAAGTTTGGGTTGCTAAACCACTGATAGTCATAGCTGTCTCAAACTAATCAGGGTACACCTTTGAACCTAGTGTCAGTACCCTAAACTACATGGCTGCTGCATAAATGAGAGAGAGTGGACTGTATATTGAAAAGCCAAGCACAATGTCCAGAGCTGGGCCAATGTACTATATGAGAAAAATTGAACATATTGTCTTATTTATATAGTTTTCCTTTTGTCAATAACATTTCTCCTGGACTATTTATGTCATAATGCTAAAAAGTACTAATATCTTCCAGTCAATTACAATGACTAAGTTATATAAATCCCTCAGTAGGAAAGCAAGTAGTGTCATTTATAGAAATGATGGATAGAAGTTAGTCCTACTGACCTACTAGCTAAAGGAAGTTCATCTTATTTTTATCAGTTGTTTTCCTAAACATCTCAGTATTTCATTTCAGTATTTTTGTTCGGAATACAAATAGGCCAAACATAAGATAGCCAACCATCAATAATGAGAAATTAATTCTGGAAAGATTTAGTGTGTCTTAAAGGATAAATGGGACTTCACCCAGAAAAATAGGTGACAAGAAGAATTTCCTGGGCAGAAGGAACATTGCAAGTGTAGATAAAGAAGCCTGAAATGACGTGATGTATTTGTGAGAGAGTGAATGCTCCAGGAGTGTTAAAAATATTAGGAAAGTGATGGGAGAGGAATCCAGAAATAGAATTTAAGTGCTGAATTGGTCAGTTTCTCATGGGAAATAAGAGATACTATGAATGACTGATTTTTACCAAAAAAGAAAAAAAAAAGGATGAAGAGGAGTAAAAAGATCTAGGAGTAAATGATATAATTTTTTAAAAGCTTGGAAAACCAGGCACAGAACAGGAGCACAGGAAAGGAGAACAAAGCAATCAGAGAAACAGCCAAATTCAACTCCAAAGTGATCCTGGAGATGACACTATTGTCCCCAGGGTTCACTACAGTCCTACACATACACCACCAGATTGGACACTGATCCCAACATGAGAAGCTCTGTCTCTATTGCTCCTAAAACTCTTATCTATAAAGCATCTTACTTCATTTGGGTTCTCCAGAATTGTTCTCTGAGGCCTTGATTCTAATGAATGGAATTTATGAAGATGTGAAAAACCAACTAGAGAAATTGAGAAATAGGACAGGCCAGGTAGAGAAGCCAAGTGAGGACACGGTACCAAGGACTGGGGCTGTCAGTGTCCCATTACTGCCCAGGTTTCTTCAGGCCATTCACTCCCAGTTCAAAGTCAGGGACAATCAGATGAGAGTCCTGCTGAGTTGAGGATCATCTTCCACCAAGGAGAATGATGTCACCAACTTGTAAAATATGTGTAATCAATTCTTTAGTAACAGAGGAGGCGCCTACTGATGGTAAAAGTGAGCAAAGGGGGTGGGGTGATAACAATAACAGTACCCATCCCCATGTAATGAGATCCTGCTGGATGGTCAGCCTCACAACCTATGAATGCCACTGTCATTCCCTCTGCACAGGTGAGAAAACTGCTTGGGGAGGTGCGGGATGGATAAGCCCCAGAAAGATGCTGTTCACAGCTGCTATTCACAGGACAGTTGGGAGCGTAGACAAAGCTCCTAGGCAGAGAGACCCATCCAAAGACGACAAAAGCCTAAATGAGAAACAGGGAATGGTTTGAGCAGTTCTCTCAAACTTTAGTGTGCATTAGAACCACATGGGGACCGGGGTCACTGGACTCAGACCCCAGATTGTCTGATTTAGCAGTTCTATCTGGGACCAAGTTGATGCTGTATTTTAAATTAAGTAGGTTAAATGAACTTGAATTAACGAAAGGACTGAATCTCAAACCTCAATAATATATGCTACTATTTTAATGAAATATTTTATTGAGATCACCAATACTCCCCCCTTTATTTTTATTATAATAGTACTTTAAAATATAAAATTAGGTAAAAACTTATGCTTCTAGCTCATATACAATGAGTGAAACCTAAACCATATTTAAATTGAGTATAAACAACACTATGAAATTAATGATATGCAAATTAAAATTAATTTTAATGTCACAGAACATATTGATCTGAATTAAATGACTGTTGTTGCATTTAAGAGAAAAAATATATCATCTCAAAACCAATTTCATTTTTAATGGGTTTCTGTAATATTTGTATAAGGAATGACTATTTGCATAAGTATATTCTACAAAATGGTATTAAGGACTTCCAGGTTCTGTTTCCAACCTTATACTTAATCAAAACTCTGTCAGTGAGCACTTCTATAATGACAGTTTTAATAAGATGTTTTCTGTGAAGCTGGTTTCTTATGCATTCTAAGAAAATTTTGACATTGAAATCTGGATTAAATAGTTACCTAACAAAGTTATTGCTAAATCTGGGAACCTGAAATTTCTATCATTACATAGATACATTCCTGCAGATACAGTGTGAATGCTTATATGCATGTGCCATTAACCCTTTAGTTCAGCATTTTTTATGACCACGTGCTTGGGCTAATGCCATTATACTTTGGCTATTCTCTTCTCCCACTATAGCAAAACTTTTATTTATAAAGCATCTTACTTCATTTGGGTTCTCCAGAATTGCACTCTGAGGCAATTATTCTAATGAATGGGATTTATGAAGATGTGAAAAGCCAACTAGAGAAATTGAGAAATAGGACAGGACAGGTGGAGAAGCCAAGTGAGGACGTAGTACCAAGGAAAGTCCTTCAGAGGATAACTTTGGCTTACTCCTGCAGAGATTCTCTGGAGACCAAGTAGGTAACACCCCAGGTTTCTGCCTGGGGACAAGGGAGCCTAAACATTTATGCTCATACACTTATTGCACTGGTTAGTCATTTTTATCCTCATAAAGGCTGTCCTTAAAGACAAATTATAAAGCACTTCAGAAAAGCAGTCTCTGGCAGCCAAGGGCAACCTTTTGAAATAGATGTACAGGTGTTAGCTGTTGGGTCTGAAAGCAGGCCATTAATCAGTGTGCATGGAGATGGTGAAGGGGATATGGGTGGAGGACGCATATTGTCAACCATGACATCCCAGGATACTATTTGGCCTTTACTTGTAGATATGATAGCTTAATGTCTTTTAGTTCTAAATTCACCTTTCTTTTTTCCTGCTCTGTGACACTGGAGCAGGACCCTGTGAGCATATCTCTATCACCAGCTGAATTCCTGTTATGTTTTGTTGATAGAAAACACTGGAGAAACATTAAGCACAGCAAGAGGAAGAGGCTAGTAGCCCTGGTTTCAGAGTGCTGCTTTGTAGTAGATCAGGAATGAGAGGCCCAGTAGAACTAACTCATCAATGGCCCTCAGCTGTGGCCCACATGACAGATTTCCCCAACCACCCAGCAAACTGTACCTACAGATCAGCCCAGGCCACATCCTGTCAGCAAGTTTCTCAGCCACTCAGTGGGCCATTCCTATAAACCCATTCCAGTCTACTTGTTATGGCCAGTGAAGCCTGAAATCTCAGCTTTGGGTTAGTTCTTCTACGTACATAATTTATTTCTTATTTATTTTTCTCTCAGTTCCACAGGTCACAGCTCTTTGAATTTGCAACATGTCTGTGTCATTTAGAATCCTCTTTTGTTCCTTTTGGCAGTTAACTACATATTAGCAATTAACAATTTCTTATGTTTTTATCCTCATCAAACTGCTGATATGATTTTATCTTCTGATTGGACCCTGACAGATGAAGAGAAATGGCATTGAAAATTATGTGCCGCTTATTTATCACATTGTATCAAGCTATACATCGTGAATCTAAAAGTACAGGAATTTTTGAATCCACAAGGATATGGCAGACCACTTTGAGAATCACAGAATTAATTTGGTTATCCAGGGCTGTCAATTCTTCCTTGATTAACAATTGCAGTTTAGCATTCAAGGAAAGAACACAATGAAAGAAGACAGCATTTTGCTTTGGAATACTTGGTGGGTGGTGATTGCATCAGGTGGGTACTCCAAGCAGATGTTGAAATGGAGACACAAGTGCAAGGGATGGATGTATGGGTCAAAAGAAAGAGGGAGAGACAGAAAAAGGTTTCAAATCACAATCCAGGTCCTACACCTGTGAAAGGAGTGAGGCAGGAAAGAACAGAGACTAGAGAGTGCCTCTGTGCTTAGCACGCCTCTGGTAAAGCCTTGACTTATCCAACAGGGAGCCCTTGTACAAAGATGTCTGTAGATGAGGCAATCTTTCATTTTTTTAAACAATGTCTTTTAATATTTTTTATATTATAGATGGGCACAATGCCTTTATTTTGCTTGTGTATTGTTTTATGTGGTGCTGAGGATTGAACCCAGTGCCTCAAGCATGCTAGGAAAGCACTCCACCACTGAGCTACAACCCCAGCCCAGAGGAGGCAATCTTTCAGCATGCTTCTGCTTAAACCCCACCAATGTCGTTTTATCTGCAAAATAAAAACTCAAGTCTTCATTGTGGCTTAGAAGGCCCTACGTGAATGGGTCCCTATATCTTCCTCATGTTATCTCCCATGGCTCTTTTTCTCATTCACCCTCTGAACCACACCAGCTTTCTCACTGAGCCTTGGGTACCTGAGCACACTCTTTCCTCAGAGGCTCTGCACTTGTTCCCAAAGTCTAAAATGCTCTTCTCTGAGATTTTGGCATAGCTTGCTCTCTCATTTTCTTTGGGGCTTGTCTCAAATAAACCTTTTCAGGAAGGCTATCCCTGGCAACCCCAATCATATAACACTTCCCCATAATGTTCTGTCCCCTTACAGTGATGTTTTTACTCCTTACCAAATGGCCTACTGTTTCTTTATGTTTCATGTCTGTATCTTCCCACTAAAACATAATCTCCGTGAAAACAAACACTTTGGTTTCCTGCTATACGCCCAGCAACTGAAATGGTTGCTGACACATAGTAGACATGTAATGAGCATTTGTCGGATACATGCATGAATAAGTTAATTGATTCAGCTGGAGAGTCAGGCAAGGACCAGATCAGATGCAGATTTGTGGTACAAGATAAGGATTATTCCCAAACCAAATCATTTTGAAGCAGCCAGACTGACATGATCAGACTGATCTATTAATGAGCTCATCTGATTGGAGGAGAAATGTGGGGTTCAGCTAGATAGAAGGTGATTGTGAAAATCCTGGCGAAAGGTATGTTGGCTTGGCTGAGATTGTGACAAGGAACTACAGAAATATGAACACATTTCATAGGTATTGAAGAGTAGAGATCAATTGTGAAATATTAGCTACTGGAGGATTAAGGGAAAGAGGGTATCAGTTCTGACCACAGAGTAGAATACGTACAGAACACTGGAAATAGTGAAATTTGACATGAATGATCATGAAATCATTCCTGACCATGTACAGTTTAACATCAAGGAGGCAGATGGACATTAATGTCTGGAGCTCAGAGGAGAAATCCGAGCTGATGATATAAGTTTATAAGCCATCTGCATATAGATAGTTACTGAAGCCTTAGGCACAAGCGAAATTGCTTAGGGAGAGAGTAGGGAATAAAAGAATAGAATCTCTACTAATGAGCCTTGAAGAATTCCAATATTTAATAGCTAAGCAAAGGATTTTGATTTTTCAAAGGAGACAGAGGAGGAATCAGTGCATAAGTAGGGGAAAAAACTAAGATTAGTGTATCATGAAAACCAAGGGAAAAGAGTGCTGCAAGGAAGAAAATGTTAAAAGTCTACTCTTAATATTAAATAAAATCTGATTGCAGTCAGCAATATGGAAGCCACTAGAGCTTTTAGTGAGATATTTAATGGGTAGTAAGACTGAACATGGATTGGAGAGTAATTAGAAAGGAAATGAAATTAAGTAGAGACAAACCTTTCAACAAGTTTGGAATGTCTGATTACAGGTAAGATACTTAAACACATTCAACCCCATCTTTCCCACTAACTATAATTAAAAACAAGATAACCCATAAAGAAACTATTAGAAGACTGAAAGGTTAATAAAAGCAGATAAACCAGATAAGAATTTCAATTCTTAAGTAATGACCAGGAAAAAAAAATTGAACAGATAAGCAGACATCAAATAAGGCACATTCTAAGATGCTGAATGTCATTAGTTATTAGGGAAATGCAAATCAAATCCACATGAAATATTGTTAGCATCTATTAGAAGGACAAAATTAAAAATACTGACAATACCAAGTGATGGCAAAAATACAGACTAGCAGGAACTCTTGTACGTGGCTAGTAGGAAGGTAAAACGGTCACTATAAAGGACAATCTAACAGTTTCTTATTAAGTTAAACATATGCTAACCCATATAACCTAGCAATCTACTTCTAGGTGCTTATTTTAGAGAAATGAAACATTATGCTTACTCAAAAACCTATGCATAGATGTGTACATCAGCATTTTTTAGAATTGCCACAAATAGAAACAATTCAAATGTCTTTTAATTGAACAATAAACAAACATCTGCACAACGGGGTACTATTCAGCTGCCTCCCCACAGAATAACATGGTAGCTCTGATTCATTCCTGGTGAATAGAATTCTAAGCACCTGCTAAATACAATGATTCTGATACTCTCTGATTATCCATGAAAATAACCTTGTACTATCCCTTGGGGCAGAAATTGCCATTTACATTGTTTTGGGTCTTTTGTTTTTGTTTGTTTGGTTTTCTGTTTGATTTAAGAAAATTATGTGGCTACAAATAACTATTTCAATATATTTTATTTGGAGCCTTGAGTCCTTTTGATTGTTGAAATAGACCAAATCAAGTTTAATCAGGATACCACTAGGATGTATATGACCAGTGGGACCAGTCTAATTTCTTCCTGGACAAGGCAGCCCAGTGCATGGTTATGTGGCCAACTCCCATAGCTCATATCTAGTCACATCACTTGGTCTCATCTTATTTGTAGTTCCTCCTTGTTCTACACACCTTGTGGTCATACTCTGTTATTTTTTCTTTCATCTCTTGAGTTTATTGCATGATCCTCCTACATACATCTTTAGTTTTCACTGGCCTCTTGGACTACACTACCTCCATAAGCTATGCAATTCTCTATTTTTCTCTGCTTCAGCCTGGAATCTAGCACCGGCCCAGGACTGTATAACTTGATGAGCTGCCTATTGGTTCTGAATTCTGTAAAAAGAAATCATACTATCCAACTGGAGAAAATGAGTTTGTCATATGACTTAACAAAAGGAAAGATCAGGCTTCCTGGACACAGGAATGAAGTCATTCTAAGAAATTAAGAGCATGTGCATAGACTCCAGGCTACAAGACAGGGGAGAGGGCAAAAAACCTACGTGGCCTAAGTCCTAAAGCACAGCATCAATGTTTACATGCTGTACAGAAAAATTACCAAATGTTCAGATTCATGTGCTACAACCTCTGCTTTAGTCAGAATGCCTAATATTTCAAAGTTCAACCTTCCAGTGCAGAGACATCAGTTAAATAATGAACTTTCAATAGCAGCACAAAATGTCATCAGGTTAACAGACAATTGTGCCATTTTCTCCTGCACGTGCTAAATAAATCCATTTGGTATTGATCTCTGCAGCAAAGTTTCAGCCCTAATGTAATTCTGGCCGCCAAAGCAGAGTAAACAGATAGTTCCTAGAAGAACCTAAACATGTTATTTTTTACTCATCAGATGAGTCCTATATGGATTACTAGGCAACCTAATCCATTGGGTGTTTCATTACAAAAAGTACCAGCTTGGAGTTGTACCATGTGCAGCTTGAGCCAAGCTACAGGGACTGAATATCAATGGCAATGTAAGAAACTCCAAAGGAAAAATGCACATAAGATACAGGTTAGGTCCTGGCAGATTGGGGATTTATGATTGCTGCTGCTATGGTAAAGATAACAAGGAAGATTTCTTATCCCCAAGACATTGGCATTTGACTCTGGCAGTCTGGGCAGATGTAATTTCATGGCAATGTCACCATATGGACACATTGCCATCTACCACCGAGCACACTGGCTTGTGCCAGGGTGACTTTGCAATGGCCGGAGTTCAAGAGGTGTGGGGACCAGGTCCATGTATATACCACGGCTTCACTTGTCTCCAGATTATTCTTCTACCTGGTGTACTCCTGGATTCAGTATACAGATCTCTCTTGGATTTGAGCAATAGGGAGTCTTCTCTGGATCCATGCTTAGAACAAAGGTGCTCAAATGGTTCCCAAACCACAGTATCAGCATTACCTACAGACTTGTTAGAAATAAAAATTCTTAGATCATAACCAAAACCAATTGAATCAGAAACCCAATGCATTTTAATAAACACTCTGGATAATTCTGATTAATCTCAATGATTGAGACCACTACTTTAGGGGTCCTCATCAAGTCCTAACATGATTTCCCCCTATTGAGAGCAAGGAGTCCACTATGGGGAGAGATTATATCTTCCCACTCTCAGATCTCAGTCTTGGCACCTGGAACCCCAGAATTCCCTGCCTATGTGGCCTCAAGCTCTCTTTCAGGGTCAATCTTCCCTGAGTCTGTTCTGCAAATCAGCCTTGCCTCAGGTCTGAGGCCTGGCAGAGAAGGAGCTGGGCATGGAGGGGTTGTGTGTCTGTCCACACTTGTGCACACAAAGCCCCACCTGGTGTTGAGGGAGCTAAGGGTAGAAAGCCAAGCGAGCTTGTCTGTGACCAGGGAAGGGGCAAGGAATCCACAGTCCCTGTGCTGTTCCATTACAGTACAGGACCCTGATGGTCTCCAAATTTGAACTTGGCTTTCCAGATTGTTACGTAGGGAAATTTTTCAAGGTAGTAAGAATAAAACATAATTGATTAATAACTTATGAAAGTTCAATTTATGTCTTTCAAATATTTAGGACTCCAATATTGTTAAAAGATAAACTGGTACCCAAGAAATAAAAATTTTAGAGCTTATTTGAACAAAGAGAAATTCATGAATTGGGAAGTACCAAACCAAAAAAAAAGGATCAGACTTTTAAGGGGTGCATGCAAAAATGTAGCAAAGAAAATATTTTGTTGGCTACAATTATGCAGTTGCCTTTTTTTTTTTTTTTTTTTTTTTGATTCATGGCCCTGGAGACTCCTTTGTTATATAAGTTAGTTTACTGTTTCTGATTGGTTGACCTTAAGTTTCATTTTTTTTCTAATATAAACACTTATAAAAAATGGCCCAAGTTTCACTTATGTTTGCAATTCCAGCAAGGTCAGGGTGACTTTCAAGACCTAACTGGCTTTGTCTGCTCAGGGATGTCTCGCGGGGTTAGTCTCCATTTTAATTTACTTCAATAATATGAAAGCCTTCATTTGTGCACTTTCCCTAGACCTTGAAAAAGTTAAGGGTGGACCTATATACTCTACCTATTTGCTCATCTATTGCTTAAACTTGGGCCTCAGCTTGAATGCCTTTTCTTTGCAGTAGACTCCACATCCCTAATTTGTGCTCTGATTAGAGGCATCAGGTTAGTGCTCCCAAGTCTCTCCTTGTTCTATGACTTATAAATTGCACCATTGTCTCTTACTTTATTATATGTCTGTTTTTTCTAATGAACTATAAATTCCAAGATGGCCTGTGTTCTATCTAACACATAGCATGTTATCTGCCATACTGTATACCCAATGAATAAATAATAAGTGAGTGGATTATAACTCTAATAACAAGAATGGCAAACATGTAGGTTACTAAGTAACAAATAGTACCCTAAGCATTTTGCATACTTTGATATAGGTAATCTAATGACAGATATTACAATTATCTCTTTAAAATGAAAGAAGACTAGAGATATTATATAACATTTATAGTCACACAAGTAGCAAGATCAAGATTTTAATCAAAGAAAATTGAATTATCTAGGTTTTTAATCAGTGAGTGAATGAACAAGTTAATGAATGGAAGAATAGCCAGAATCATATAATATCTGAAGGAATGCTAGACACTGGCATGAGACAATTTAGAGTAGGATCTTGACTCCATCTCTTGATGCAATTTCTGTGGCCTTGGCACATTAATTAATGACTCTAAGCTTAAACCTGTACTTTTTGTTAGTGTGAATAACAAACCCTTCCTCTTAGAGTCATTGTGAAGATGGAGTTGAAAAATTCATCAATTCAACTATTGAATAAGTATCTGCTAGGTTCCAAGTACTCAAACTGGGTGGGTGTTCACAGAGCACTTATGGCCAATTTTCACAGGATCATCAACACAGTATGCACCCACTAATTTTGAAACCCAAAGGCACCTCTTATTTCCCATCCTTTTCTGACTATCCCCTCTCACTTGGGGGGAAAACAGAAAGCAGTAGGGAACAGACAGGCAGTATATGCCTGGGTAAGAGCAAGGTGTCCCCCCGAGCAGCCTGAGTTAGCCCATCTTGTAGAAGAGTCTATGCCTTAGTTGTGTGAGAGGCCTGAATTGAGCCCAAAAGGAAGGGAAATTGCAGCAAATTAGGCTAGTCATTGGTGGAAGAAAAAGAAGGCCAATGATTTGGAACTAAGTCTACCGACACTTTTTGGATTATGCTCTGCAACAACAACGGTATATTAAAGGAAAACTTATTCAACTGTTCATTTTAAATATCCTGCGTCAGGGGCCTTGTCTTATTTACTTTTGCAATGCTACCAAGTTCTAAAAGCATCATTATGATAGTAACAATTGTAGTAAAAATCATAATGGTAATCTTGACTTCCATTGAGTGCTTATACACTACTAAGCTCTGTAACAAATGCTTTGCATATCTCATCTGATATTTATCACATCAAATTGGTGAGCATTCACTTCTACTGTATTTCATTTCAAAAAGAGAGACTGAGTGTCATACATTTTACACATTCACACTCATGCTGCTTTAACAACAGTGTTTTTAGTACTTGGTAATGTTGCAAAAAGTAAACAAGGCAAGGCCCCTGTTTGCAAGGCATTTGAGAGAAATTATTCTTTGGGTTTTCCTCTAGTCATGACAATGCAACTCAAATCAAAATGCATGATCTTACACCACACTGCCTTCTAAAGGGTGAAGATGACTCACTATTGGTTAAGAACCAACTTAAGCTCTCTAGATCTAAGTCTAGTCATGTATAAATTGGATCTAAGTTGAATCTACCCAATATGGCCACTGTAAATACTCAATAAACTAATTCACATATAGCTTTTATTATAGAATTTCTGCATAATAAATATAGTTGTGTCTATTACTATCCCTAGACATAGCACACTAGAGAAATTACAACATCTCTGTATGTTTCTAAGTATTTGTTATTTAAACATATGTCTCTATATATGCCCATTTATATGTACACTCATATTTATTTATACTCATAAATATTGATACTAGCTAAATTAGGATAATAAAAACAAAAGTAATTACAACTGAATCAAGAAGGTAAAATCTCTTATGATTTTGCCTTGAAGAGAATTAATTAAATTTAGTCATGTGAGAAACCATTGATCAAAACTACCAACATATTCAATTTTATACCTCTATTTATGAATCAGCTCCCTGATAAATACAAAAGCCACCTCCATCATGTCTAGTGCTTTGTACTTTAGGGAGGTTATTCATAGGCATCATGTCACTTGATGATCTTCACATGATGTCACTTGAAGTGGCCACCACCTTTGGGTGGCTCATACAAGTTGAACTCTGTTCTTCCCAAAGAAACCTGAACCCTCAAAAGGAGAAGCAGCTTGCAACAGACAATATGTCAAATAGATTGATCTGAGATTAATCCGGATCACTAAACTCCTCATCTACTCTTTAAACCAGACTATAGCTCTGAAATCCCAAAGGACATCACTGTCCTCTTTGCAACCAATAAAACAAGGAAATGGCACAAGCTCTTGAATGAAAAATTATAGGTGATTAACTTGGTACAGACTAACTCAGTTCCAATGTTTGAAGGTTCTAGGGAACTTTGCCCCTTACCTCCAACTTGCAGCTAACTTCTTGCAGAAGCAGCTCTCCACACAGCCAGGGTAGAGCCAAGAAGAGTGAAAGGGACATAAGGCAATGAGAATTCTTTACTCAATAGTGCACAGTATAGCCAGGGAGAATATCCTCTTTTCTGAAAGAAAAATTGATTCTTACCTTTTAAAATAGGCATGACAATCCCTACCAGTCTCCATGTGTTCCTATACAGAACTTACTTATCTGCTGTAAATATGCAGTCCCACAGCTTGGTTAGAATAAATTAATGCTCTATTGATGAAAGCTCTCTCGAGGCCCTCAGTAGGGTGAAGGTGAAGACATCATGAGAAAGCAGATAATTAATAAGAGTTCACACTTCCCACATTTGGAGGAAAGTCCTCCTTATGTTCAAAAATAACAATAATCTGCAAAGGGATGTAGTAACCTCAATTATTATAATATTGAGATTGTGTCTGTGTGCTTATTCATAATGAACACAATAAGTAAAACAGAGGAAAACTCTAAGTGAAAACATTATTTTTAAGAATTCAGTACAGTCAATATAATTCCTTCCTACTTTTATCACCAATTGTGTTTTATTAGCAATAACAAAAAAAAGAAAAGCTCTATAATCCTAAAATAAGTTGTTGTTTTTTTCATATTTCCCTCTTGCCCTTTAGTGTACATAAATTTTCAAGACTAAAATTTCAGCTTGTGCTTCTTTAACTTCTGATTAGGTTACAAGGGCTTCCATGTTCTTGTGCTTTGCATATGTTGCCCTCTCTGTATGGAACATTCCATCCTTTCTCCAACTGTCATGGTTCTCTGGCTCATTCCAGAAAAACCTCCTCTGATTCCTCCTTAAAAAGTGATGCACCTTCTTTAAGTTCCATGATTTTTTCCTATATTATGGAATAGCTGTCTAGCACAGGAATGTGTTTTCCAGCCCAGGTTGTGTCTTGCAAGTCATACCTTCAACACCATTGAAAGTGGTCCTGCTATCTTTGTCCTGTGTTGTCAAAGTGTTGGACTCAGCTGCCTTCAAATGCTGCCTTTTGATCACCATTATCTTCAGTATGTGTGTTTAGTCAGCTTTTCACTGCTGTGGCCAAAAGACATGGGAAGAATAATTAGAGGAGGGAAAGTTTATTTTGGGGCCCAAGGTTTCAGAGATCTTATTTCATAAACAGTTGACTTCATTCTTTGGAACACAAAGAGATGCAGAACATCATGGCCAAAGAGTGTGGCAGAGAAAAGTATCTGGGGACATGGCACCAGAAGCAGAGAGTTCCACTCAACAAGGACAAAATATATACCCCGAGGGCATACCCCCAGGGACCCTCCTCCTCCAGTGATACCTTACAGTTATCACTCACTTAATTTCTTTCAGTGGATTAGTGCACACAACAGGTTAAGATTCTCATAACCAAATCATTTCACCTCTAAACTTTCTTTTGCATTGTCTCACATTTGAGCTTTTAGATTTCCCACCCATCTAAACCATGTTTGTGTTTGCTGCTCCAAAGTTCTCATATTGTACACAAATGTAAGATACGGAACTGAAAATGGCCATGATCACGCACCCAGAATTTGAAAGACACCAAGAGGCAAGAGAGTCTGGATCTCTGTCCTAAAACTAAAACCAACCATTGCTCACAATGGTTGTGTATGCTGGGTGAAGGCTTACTGAGCAGCTTCATAAGCAAAGGAATGAATGAGTTAAAACAATAAAGGGAATGCAAGCTGACTAGAATTGGAAGAAACATTTATATAGAGATGTCACATCAGCATATCCAGGAATTATCTAATTTGTATCAAGGAGATAGGCCAAATTCGAGTTTAAAAAATCAATATGGAACACTATGTCTAGGAAGGAAGGGAAAATTTTAGACTGGAAGTAAGTCAAGAAAATTCACCACCAGGACATTGTGAGGCAGGCAAAGGCCCTTTTTAAGCAATGCCAGTCGGGTATCAAAAGAGGGCAATTGAGAGGCTTTCAAGATGGTGGACTAGAGGAGGTCACTTTCCTGCCTGTCCATGGCATGAAACCAAGCAAGCAGCCAGGCAGTTTCTCAGCAAGGTGGATGCACAAAAACAGAAAGGGGAGGGGCTTTACTGGAATTTAAGACTGAACATTCAAGGCAGAGTGGGGACTCAGAGGTTGTATATAATAAAATAAGGAAGAAATCCCCAGTGGTACAGCAGCTACCATGGCCTGGCCAGAAGCACTAGCCAAAGTGGTCCCTCCACCAGCAAAGTAGAGGAATAAGAGTATTAAAGGAACCCATTCTTTTATGACTTTATTTATTTATTTTAGTTGCAGATGGACACAATACCTTTATTTTTATGTGGTGCTAAGGGTCGAACCCAGTGCCTCATGTATACTAGGCAAGTGCTCCACCACAGAGCCACAAGCCAAGCCCAGGAACCTGCATTTTTAGGAGGACCGAGGTGTGTCTGGGAACAGATCATTTAGAGATCATGGACATTGCTCAAAGAAACTGCAAGGCACAATGTACAATATCCTTGTGTGGGAAAGAAGCCACCATCTCTCCAGGTGGCGTTCAGAGAACAAAGGGAGGAAACATTTTGCAGCTGCAGTGTGGGGGGTAACAGCTGAAGGAGCCAATTCATGGCAAACCTGAGTTTAGCCCAAAATATAGGCCCAGTAAACACACACTGCACAACATAGAGTGTGCTTAAGTGTTCAGGAGAAAATCAAGTCTAGAGAGAGGTTTACACAGGGAACAACTGGACATAGAAACCCATCTGGCTCTATCCCTTTCCTTCCAGTGTGGCTGTTTGCAAGACCAGCTGGAAGAGATGAGAAGAGATTGAATTTGGAGACTAAACTTAAGACCAGGCAATGTGGGGGCCATGAGGGATGTAAGGGAACTAAGAATTGGCTCCTCCACCAACAAGCGAAAGCCAGGAGGAAATTCCCACCTGTAGGTGCGGCTCCTACCTTAATCTCATCTGGACAGATTTCTGACATGGACACATGGAAGGAACCTGACAGATGACTCACTGTGGTCCTCTTCAGACATAATAAAACTAATATACTCCCCTGAAGGATATGACCTCAGATTCTCAGTGATTACAGCAAAATGAACACTGGCCACTGGGGACAGCAAACTCCTTCCATTTTTCAGTGATGGTAAGAGAAATCTGCAAAGCTCTGCCACCCACTTGGTACACCAGCCAGTTATGTGACAACCTGAGCCACAGCCTGCCAAATGCATGGAACATACCTCTAGTCAGCTGTGTCACTGGAAAACATGCAAAATTATAAATTGTGAAGAATCAATTGTAAATCTGTAGTCAAAGCATTCAACAAATGAAACACAAAAATCAGCTTTTACCAATTCTTGTGAATTAACTAAAAACAAAACAATTGCACCAGAAAGATACTGAAATTTACCCCCTACAGATGTAAGAATGGGAGTCAACAAAGTAAACGACAAAATTGTTTCTTGAAATTATGCAACTGACATTAGGAATAGTTTCATATGTGGGAAGGAACTTTTGGTACAGCTCTGTGTTTAGTGGAAAGGAAAGAAATTTTGAAACATTAAAATATCTGTAATAATTTAATTAAGGGGTTTATTTTATTAAAATGTTTGTCATAGGATGAGAGATTGGAAAGAAAGCAGTGTCTTTAACTCTGTTGAAGTTAATACCAACAAAATAAAACTCAGAGCATCCCCATTTAACAGATTTTGGACTAATTTTACTAATTACATTTGCAGTTAGGGAAAGTGATTTCTCAATTCAAACTATGATGATATACAGGAAAAAGTCAATGAAAGTGTCACCAATTACACATTTATTAATAATAAAATGTAACTGAATAATATTTCAGAAAAACACATTTGTGGAATACAAAATTATAATGTATTGAAAATATATTTTTAAAAATATCATTGATGCTATATTAGAAACAAATATTGGGGCTGGGGCTGTGGCTCAGTGGCAGAGCACTTGCTTTGTACATGTGAGGCACTGGGTACGATCCTCAGCACCACATAAAAATAAACAAAATAAAGATATTGTGTCCATCTATAATTTTAAAAAATTTTTAATTTTTTTTTAAAAAAAGAAACAAATATTGCTAATAAATTAACTAAAACATTAAAATATGCAGCAAGATTATTATTAAAGTCCATCTACAGCATTTCATGATCTCTCATTCTTTTAAGCATCCAGGCAAGATAATTCCCTTAAAGAGGGCTATTCCTGGAAAGATTTTCCTAAATAAGTATCACATGTGTAATTTCCAATTTTTTTTTCATCAGTTCATGACACAATATTATATTTAGGTCATGCAAAACATTTTTTTTAACTTTACTTTTAAATAAATTTATTTCTGATCCTCCCTTCCAATTTCCTTGTATGTTCCAAACCAGCGTACAGGCAAATATGTCTTTGTGCATGCCACTGGATGTGTATGTGTTATGTGTTTATGTGCTATGGATCTCATTTATTTTCTTAATTTTGTTATTCAATAATGCCTTTGGAAGTATTGATATTGTTATGTATGCATCTAGTTCACAAAATCCTCTTGCTTTAATCTTTAGTTTGCATTCATCATATTTTACAAATCCATTCCCATAGTAATGAAAACCTGGTTGCCTTGGACTCCCTGCTACCACCATGAGTGTCTTAATGAACATCTTCAAAGACGTCCCTCCAGGGCCCTGTTGGAGCTTCTCTGAAGTGGGATTGCTGGGTCACAGACTGTCTATCCTCCACTTTGTACTATCATTTTGCACTCTGCATTGACTACATCATTCTACCCTCTTGTCAGCTGTGTGTGCTGATTTTCCACACCCTCACAATATATTTGCAATTATACTCTTTTTTTTTTATTTTTAGCAATCTGATGAACATAAAGTGGTATTTTATTTTTTATTTTGATTTGCATTTCTTTGATTACTAATGTGGTTGAGCATCTGTTTGTGTTCATATTATCATTCCAGAATTCTCCCTCAGTAACTCGCTGACTCACAGCCCTTACTTTTTCTAGTGTGTTTTTTGTCTCTTTCTTGTTAATTTACAGGCGTTCCTTGTATTTTCTAGGTTTAATTCTATGCTGTTTTCAGATATTGCAAATGCCTTCTCCCAGTCTGTTATCCATCTGTTAACAGTGTCTTATGGTGCTTTTTGTTAAACAAGAATCCGTATTACTTTTTCTTTATGATATGTGCTTTAAGGGTCTTCTCAATATCATCGGAAAACATCCCATATTTTCTTCTCTTAACTTACAGCTTTACCATGCACATGACAGCTTTAAACTCTGGGTAGTTCACCTTGGTCTAGGACCTTGGTCTATGGCATGAGCATGGAAACACCTTTGTCTATATTGTTTGAATCCATTTTTCCAACCCAACTACTTCCTGACCAGTGGTCCCACGTTAATCATAGGTGAAGTTTCTAGGCACGTGAGAGCCTATTATTATAGTCTTTATTTCTCCCACTGATGCATCTATGTATCTCTGCACTGGTACCACACTGGTTTTTGTTTGTTTGTTTGTTTGTTTGATTGATTGATTGATTAGCACATTAAAGTTATACATAATATTGGGTTCATTTTGACATACATAGAACAGAATTTGTGCCATTTCAGTCTCCAGTACTTTCTCTTTCCCTTCCCACTTCTTCACCTGTTCCTCTTCCTCTACTCTACTGGTCTTTCTTCTTTTTATTTATTGGATTTTGAAAATTGGTGCTTTATAGATATACATAAAGGTGGAATTCACTGTAGTATATTCTATATATGTATATAGCATAATTTGGTCAATTTTATTCTACATTTCCTCCCTTTTTATCTCCTTCCTCCTTTCCATTCAATCCCCTTCAACAGCTCTGACTTCCACATGTGAGAAAAACATTCTACTTTAGACTTTCTGAGTCTGGCTTATTTCACTTACAATGATGTTCTCTAATTTCATTCATTTACCGCAAGTTCCATATTTTCATTCTTCTTTATGACTGAATAAAACTCCATTGCCTGTATATCCCAATTTCTTTATCTATTCATTTGTTGACAGGCACCTGGGCTGGTTCCATAACTCAGCTATTATGAATTGCACTGCTATAAACGTTAAGGTTCATGTATCACTGTAGTTATTTTCAATAGATACCAAGGACTGAGATAGCTGAGTCTCTGGTGGTTTGATTCTTAGTCTTTTGCGGAATCTCCGTACTGTTATTCAATACAGTTGTCTTAACTTACAGTCTCACCAACCAAGTGTCTTTTCCCCCACATCCTCATCAGCATTTATTATTATTTTTGTTCTTTATAATTGCCATTCTAACTGAAGTGAGATTAAAATCTCAATGTCAAATTCATTTGCATTTTCCTGATTGCTAGGGATGCTGGTTATTTTTTAATGTATTTTTGGCCATTTGTATTGCGTCTTTTGAGAAACGTCTGTTAAATTCTTTTGCCAATATATTGATTGGGTAATTTGGAAGTTTTTGTTTGTTTGTGGTTTGGTTTGATTTGGTTTGGTTAGATGATGTTAAGGTTTTTAAGTTCTTTATCTATTCTGACTTTTAATCCCCCTTGTTTTTATAGTAATAACATATCATGCTTTACTCTTATCTTTCAAAATCAGCCCACCTCCTTGTGAACCTCCTTCTCTCATAAAAGTTTAGAATGTTTGTTGGGTTACTCAAAAATGACTCCTGGAATATTTTCGAAATTGCATTGGATTTGTAAACTAATTCTGGACAACAATATCTTTATAAAGTTAGGTCATTTCATCATAAATCCTGGATACTCTTTATTCGTTTAGTTTTTATTAAATAGTTCCAAATTTTTCTCTGAAAAGGGAATTATCAATTCAGATTTATTGTTTTGTTCTCTATTAGGAACATTATTTTGTGAATATCATTTTGTGAAGATGCTGTTGGGTGAAGAGAAATCATCATTTTTTCTTCCTAGATCTTGGGTCTGGCAACCTTTCAGAATTCTATTCTTTGTTTTAAATTTCATAGAATCTATTGGGTTTATCCATATAGATAAACATTATCATCTTTATGGAATAAATGTTGCCTTTTCTCCTTTATTCTTTCCCTTACTTATCTAATATAGACAGATAGACAGATAGATCTCAAACTACAAGTACATTACAATACTATATATATATTTCTTTTATTTACTTATCTAGAAATACATATACAAATATATATAGGTCTTATTATATATTCCCTAATTTTTCTCTGAAAAGGGAATTATCAATTCAGAGTTATTGTTTTGTTCTCTATTGAGAATGATATTTTGTGAATATATAAATAACACTGAGCTATGTTCTCCATCCCTGAGGGTTTTCAAAATATGATAATAATTTCATTAGGTAATATTTTACCTGTATTAAGTTTATAAATCTGTGTTTTCCAATGTACTAAACATAAAAAATAAATTTAGAATTTATGCAAATACACATATATATTCCTAAATAAGTAAATAAAAAGTATATACATATATATATATAGTATTGTAGTGTATATGTGTGTATATTGTGTGTATATGTATATATATTTCTAGATAAGTAAATAAAAGGAATACATATATATATATATTTCTAGATAAGTAAATAAATGGAATATATATATGTACATATATAACATATGTATATATGTTATTTACTTATCTATGTATATGTATATATATATCCCTAGATAAGTAAATAAGAGATAAATGTATACATGTATGTATATATACATATATATACCTATGTCAAACAATAATGATGATAATAAGCATTCTTACTTTTTTATCTAATCTTAAAAGCAATATGTCATACTTCTCTATCATGTAAGCTGTATGTGTATAGACTTGGTGAACTCAAGGAAAGTGCTTTCCAGTTACAGTTCACTTTGTTTTTATTACAAGTGTCAAACTTTATCAAATGCTGTGTTTTGCTTTATATCCCTTAAGATGATCACACGTTTTTCTTTAGTGCCTTGATGTAATGAATATATTGATGAGTTCTTCTCTAGTTAAAGCCTTGTTGCATTCCTAAAATCAACCAGAGGGCTTTTTTTCTTAAATTATCATCATATTTTTGTGATGCTGGGGATCGAACCCAGAGCCTCATATGTATGCTAGGCAAGCTCTCTACCACTGAGCTATAACCTCAGTCCCTGAGGGTTTTTTAAATATGGTATTGATCTCATTAGCTAATATTTCACCTGTACTCATTTTATAAATATGTTTTCCAATGTACTAAACATGAAAAATAAATTAAAAATTCACACAAACACATATGAAGATTGACTATCAGTCGTCATAAAAAAAGCACAAGAACAAAACTAGTTTCCTTCCTTCTATGTTTCCTTTGTTCCACGTGCTAAATTATGCCACCTTACCCTGCACCCAGGGAAACATCCTCTTAAATATTTAAGCAGAGAATTTGTTGAAAAGAGAACCACATCACCACCTGCTAGGGAATAAAGAAATGATTCTAAGCATTATTTCCATAAGTCTTAAAAGCATCTCAAACTACAAGTACATTTGAAATAACGCTGTGATGTTTGCAGACAATTCCATTGGAAAGCTGCTAGTTGGACTGTTTCCATGCCTAATGACCCACTAGCTGCAGGATCCTGGGCTGGGGAGATGCAGTATACAACAGAATCAAAAGAGGGCTCTGTTAGAAACCCGTTCGGCCCTGCCCCTACTGCCTTCCTGCTCAAGGGGCTTCAATTGTTCCATCTGGAGTCTGTTGTTACAAATAAAAGCAGTGCCATCAGCCACAGGAAAACAAACCCAACAAATGTACACTGAGTGACTGCTTTGTACAGGACACCAGCACACATGCAATGTATATGCTATTAAAAGACACCTACTGAGGAACTTCAGTACTGAGCTGCCATTGAAATTGCAGGTGGGTTTGAGGGGGGAAAAAAAACAGGAATAAAAGGCTGGGATCCATAGCCTCAGCCCTGAATCCTCATTCTGTTTGAGCCAGCCTTCTATAATATACTGAGATAGAGATCAGTGTGCAAGGAAAACTCCAAGCAAGAATTAATTAATGGTTTAATCAATTCACTCTTATTTATTGAACCCCTGCTAAGTGCTCATCATTGAAACTACAAAGATGATGACAAAGAGTTTCTAAGTCCCTGCTCTTAAGAAATGTACAGTAGAGAGAGACCCATAGTAAACAGCTAATTATAATAAGGGGGATGATAACACAGGGGCATAATGCTAAGAATGCATAGAGTGCTATTGGAGCAGAAGAGATTTGCAGCCTAGACAAGGAGTAAGTCAATGACACTTCCCATGAGAAAAAACACTTGAGCTGATTTCCTAATGGAAAGCAGGTTACCCAGGGAAGACAATGCTAAAAGCAGTCTTGAGCAAACCAAAGCAATCTTGAGCAAAATGAGCAAAGCGGAAGGCATCACATGGCCTGATTTCAAGTCGGCTACAAAGCTGCAGTCATCAAGACATACAAACAGACAACACAGAGATGAATGGATTAAAATAGAGCCTAGAAATAAATCTATTCATTTATGGTCAATTGATCTTCAGCAAAAGGTGCCAAGAACACTCAATAGGGAAACGACAGTCTCTTCAACAGATAGTCTTGGGAAAACTGAAATGACAAAGAATGAAATTGGATCCTTACCCAACACCATTTAAAAAAATCCACTCAAAATAGATTAAAGACCTAAACATAACACTGAAACTGTAAAATTACTAGAAGAAAGCATATAAAGAAAAGCTTCCTGACAGTCTGGGCAATGAATTTGGGGATAAGATCCCCAAATACAGGCAATGAAAGCAAAAACAAACAAGGGAAACTCCGACAAAGATTCTGCCCAGCAAAAGAAGCCATTAACAGAGTAAAGAGACAACCTTTGGAATGGGAGAAAATATTTGCAAACATGTTACATATCTGATAAGGAACTCAACTCATAAGGAGCTCAACTCAATGGTAAGAAAACAAATGATATGATTAAAAACTGAGCAAATGGCCTACATATATATTTCTCAAAGAAAGACATAAATGTTGAACAGGTATATATAAAGATGCTTAGCATCACTAATCATGAAGAAAGTAAAAATTAAAAGTGAAATATCATTCTAATAATAGTTAGAATGACTATTATCAAAAAGACCAAAGATAAGTGTTAGAGAGGATGTAGAGAAAAGAGAATGCTTGTATATTGTCGGTGGGAAGGTAGATTAGTGTAACCATTATGGAAAACAGCATAGATGTTGCATTCAAAAATCAAAACTAGAACTATCATGTGATCTGGTGATCCTACTTCCGGGTATATAGTCAAAGAAAATTGAATTAGTATGTCAAAGAGACATCTATACCACCCTCTCCCAACCTTGGGAGCACTATTCACAAGCAATAGGGTCAACTTAAGTGTCTATCAATTAGTGGCTTTAAAAAATATGGTACTTATATACAATAAAATACTATTCAGCATAAAACAGAAGAAATTTTCTCATTTGCAACAAGATGAATGAACCTGAGGATGTTATGTTAAGTAAAATAAGCCAGATACAGAAAGACAAAGACTGCATGATTTCAATTATATATGGAAACTAACAATGTTGAATTCATAGAAGCAGAGGGTAGAATGGTGGTTAGTAGGTGCTGAGGAGGGAGTGTAAATAGGAAGCCAGAATGAGGAAGATCCAGTGAGCCACTGTTGTTTACAGCATGCTGTCCATACTTAATAATAATGTATTGAATATTTGAAAATTGCTAAAAGAGTATATCTTAAATGTTCTAACCACAAAAATAAGATACATATGTAAAGTAATAAATATGTGAATTCACATGACTTATTCCTTTCAACACATATATATCAAAACTTTATGTTGTATATCAATATATATGTATATATATAATTTTTGTCAGTTTTATCTTCATAAATCTTCAGGGGGTAGTTTTTAAATAAATAATAATAAATAAAGACTGTGCAGATGTGTTAATGAATGTGTGTTTGTGTGTGTGCATATATAATGTTGAAAAGGCAGAAAATTTCAGGCAAAAGAAATTGCATATGAAGTAGATTTCCAGGGAAAAGAGAATTTGCATGTGTTTGGACAACTGCAAGTTATTATGGACAGTTGAAGCATAAAATACTTTATAAGTCTCAAGAACTAAGAAGCTCATAAGGCTGAGAAACTGGTCTTTCACAAAGCCACTGGAGAAGATTAAGCATAAAAATAACATTAGCAATGAGAATTTTTCTGCCATGGTAGTAGCACCTCATGAATACCATTACCCTAAAAACTCCATTGGTTTCTTCTAGTTCCAAAAACTCTCTAGCCACTAAAAATCGTTCACCCATATTATTGGATAGTCCTTCCTTAGAAACGTCCCCAAACTGCTTACTGGTCTTCTTGCACTCAAACAAGGAATGGCAAACATATTGGAGACCAATGAGAAAATCTCCCCAATTCCAAAAATTTCCAACTTCATAGAATGCTTGCAACTAATAACTGTCTAGAGTTTCTGCTTTTATCCTATAAAACTGATTCCCCTTTCTATGCCTCCAATGAGACAAAAGCAATGGCAGATGGGCTCTGTCCTGCACATTTATGAATAAACAGCCTGTGTTAATTTTGTCTGGGAACTCCTTTTGTCTGACATTAGAAAAACCACAGAGTGGAAGGTAGGCTGTGGATGAAGGAGTGGTCAGACTAAAGGAGGGAAGACAGATGAAAGGAAGCAAAAGAGAAGACCTAAGTCAAGGCAGTGGCAACCAGGAATGAAAGCCACTGGTGGATATAAAGGGGACAGAGGGGGAAGAATCAAACCAAGTTTCTGATTTCCAGATGGGAAGGTTAACACTGAATGGATGTAGTAAACAGAATATGGCCTAACCCTAAATATTCAAATTAGACTCTGTCAAATAAAAAAAAAAAAACAATATCAACTAGAGCTATGCAAGTAAACCGATGAGATTTTTTTTTTAAAGTGGACTCTTTAATGTTAGAGAAAAAGTAAAGGTTGGAATTCATGTTCCTGTCCTTACATGCAAAGAGAATTCAGGTCAGGCCACCCCAGGGCAAGGCTCAGAACCCACCCACAGCCACAGACGCGAGGCTCCTGCAGCAGAAGATTTGCAAAGTCCAAACCTCCCCAGCCAATTCCAGAGTAGGCCCTGTTTACCAGATCACGTGTTATTTAAGTAGTGGGATTTTCTCTCTCCTCCGTTTCAGGAGTTTCCCTTCCATTTTGCTCACATTACAGTTCAGCTGTTTTTTTCTTCTACTCAAAAAGTTGCTTTATTTCACCTCCTAGATTGTGAGCTCTTTAGAAGGAGCAACTGAGTTTGCGTTTTCTGACCTTGTGTCTTCCTTTCCACTTCTCCATTTGTCTGCTACTGTCTCTCTCTTTGCTTTTGCTTCTAATTCAACCCCGGAGATCTCATCTTGGGTCCTCCTAGAACACCTTGACCAGTTCTCCTAGGAGGCCTGTGAGTGGGACCATGACTGCAAAGGAGTCCTCTTTATTCCTAACCCTTCCTTAAGGGCAAGGACATTTGTGCAATCAAGGTAGGCTTTGTTTTTCTTTTTCTTTTCTTTTCTTTATTTTCTTTATTTTTTTTTATTTTTGGCATTACAAGTAAAGTAGGGTGTGCACTCGCACACACACATACACACACACACATATACACACCTATTTGTAACCCTGTATTTACTCATTTAGCTCTTTAAAGGCAATCTTAAGGACAAGAACCATGTGACTATATTTGTAGCCTTTAGCATACAACACCTAATACCCAGGAAGTACTTAACACTGTTTCCTGAATGTTTAATAAACATGTCCTCCAGGGGATTCTAAGGTAAAAAAAAAAAAAAGAATATAAGCTGGGCAGGCATCCCTGAAACAAATATAATAACTAAGTGCTAAATTGTAAAAATGACTATAGGAGGCATATACTTCAAATCAATGCAACAGGAATCACGTGTCACATTGAACAGGAACTTGCCATGTTTGGGTAGGAGAGAGCTTGTGTATGAAGTATAGCTGTCACAACCTATATGTCAGCTCACTCAAAAATATTTAGCCAACTGCAGTACCCTCAGAGATGAGGATACATGAGCTCAGCATTCGCTACCATTTATCCTTGCTGGTTAAATGCTCAGTGTGGAGGAAGGGACTAGTATCTGTGACTTTAGTCATGCAAGTGGCCACTGCAGGTATAGGCCTCCCTGCTGGGTTTGAGCTCCTCACATAACAATGAATGAACTGCCTTGCAAGTTTTCCCCAACTGTCCCAACCTGGGGGAAATACAACCAGCAAGGTATAGAGGCTTCCTCCCAAGCTCTTCCCTGAAGTTCTTTGAACAATTGAGAACACAGTACAAACTAGAAACAGGCTGATGGATGGAAATGTAAATATGAAACTTTAATGAGGCCTCTTCCCTTCCACCTAAAAGGGGACGGTAAATATTTCATACTCTGTTCAGCAGGGCTTCAGGCACCTGGAACTAGCAGTGAGATATCCCTCATCTTCTCCAAAAAGCTGACAGTGGTGTGTGCTATTTTGTAATACCCAAACTTGGACTAACTCCTCTGCTTCATGCACTCGATCATGAACACTGAATCTTCCAAGGTCAAAAACACTACTAAATCATCTCAAGATGATTTTATTTTCAAGATGATTTTATCCTCATCTCAAGACGTTTTATCCTTTTCTTTGGTCTGGTATTTTGAGCATGGTAGAACAAAGCTTCAATTAAATGGAATATGCCGACCAAAACAAAGTGACTTTTGGTGAAATAAATTGTAAACTAATTAAAATTTCTCACTCTTTTTTTTTTAAACAATATGTTTTCAAATCTGTTTTCCTTATACAAGACTAGCTTGAACATAGTGACTCTTTCAAGCCCAGGACAAGATTGGTAAAATTATAAGAAGAAAAGAACTAGGCAGGAGTCACGTACAGAAACAGAAGGAAAACATGAGGAATTTACACAAGAATCCACCAGAAATGGATAAACTCTGCAGTGTTTACCTGATCAAGAATAACATAAATCCCAAAGCAGCTATGTCAGGAAGGTGGCTTTGGAGTCAAAAACAAGAACAGTAGGGGTGTTAAATGCTAAGTCAGGTCACCTAAAGAATTCCATTCTTCAAGGGAAGACCAAAGAGCAACTGGTCTCATGATGGGAAGATGCAGAATGAACAGCAAAAAAAAAAAAAAAAAAAAAAAAAACAACTGGCTTCAGCAGATAGGCACAAAGAACAGCATTCAGTCCTACACATGAGCAGCCTTGAGTGGAATTCAGACACCGCTGAAATCTAAGACACTCGAGTGGAAGTGACCCAGGGTGTCCACTAGTCTGCTGCAGAGGACCCAATGACCAAGGCTGACAGCAACGTTAACCCACTCTTCCCATTGTCTAGCTCTGTGATCTCAGGAAAATTATTCATCCTTTCTAAATCTCAGTTATGGGATTCAGTTGTGCCTGATTTGAGTGTTATCAGACTGCCTCCCTAAAGGCATTCAAGGTGTTGTTTGATACCGATTAGTTCCTGAGCTAATTATACTTTTAGACCCATACTCCATGTATCCCTCTACAAAACATTGCACTATTTCTGAAACTACTGCTTCAGAAATTACATCTACTTACACCATCATCTGGTTTATCCTCACAAGGGAATGAAAGTTAACAGATACCTAGACAATCAATGACAAAACAGAGAGGATTAGAAGTGGAATCAGATTCAAAAAAAAAAAAAAAAAAAAACTAACAACAACAACAACTAATAATAGAATTAACCTGTAATCTAGCAATTCCTCTTCTGGGTATCTATTCAAAGGGATTCTAAATCAATATGTTGAAGAGATAGCTGTACTCTAGTGTTCCTTGCAGCCTTATTCACAATGCCACAATATGGAATCAGTCCACATGCCCATCAATGGATGAATTGATAAAAACGATGATACATAGACAACAGAATACTATGCAGTCTTTAAAAAAAGAAGGAATTATGTCATTTGAGACAACATGGATGAATACAGACGACATTATGTTAAATGAAATTAGCCTAGAAAGACAAATACCATATGATGTCACTTATACTTGGAATCTAAATCATCAAACTCATAGGGAAATACTGGTTAACAGACATATCAGTTCAATTAGACAAGAAGAATAAGTTTGTGAGATCTATTTCACAGCAGAGTAATTATAGCTAATAACAACATGTTGTATGTTTCAAAACCACTGAGATTGGATTTCATATATCTCACACAAAAAATAAGTGAACTAATAAACATGTTAACTGTCTTGGTTTAATTATTCTGCTTTACACATAAATATCAAAACATCACATTTTTATTCCATGAATACACATGTTATTGTCTGTATGCTAATATTAAAAGAAGATAAAAGAGCTAAAAATTTAAAGAAAGAAAAGGAAGGTCAACCAGGATTGAGCCCATCTTCTTTCTGCAACCTCCTTCTGTATGCCTCTAGGTGGCGCCACATTGCCTTATCAAGGTTCCATTACTTTTTATAGAACTCACTTCTTTCCCTCCAGAAAACTAAGAAAAGACTTCATAAAGGTCATTCACATCAAAGGTCATTTGCAGCAAAGAGTGCAATTCCAAGGTCATGTTTTTTATGTCAGATTTGTATTCTAAGTTTTTATCTCTAATGAGGAAAAAATGTCCCTCTGTCCAGTAAAGAGACTTCAGGCAGGGAAGAAATGAACAGGAGGAACATTGTCAAAGAAGTCACAGCCAATAGTTATACACAATTCTGCCTTTGGCAAACACTGTTCCCAACTCAATCTGTGGAAAAGAAATCAATCCCTCTTTAATTAATCAGGATCATTGACAGCCTCAAAATCAGTGCTCGGAACATCAGAAAATATTACGTACAGACATGGAGGCTATGCGATAATTTCAGATTATACCCAGAAGTCCCTCTTTGGGGGAAAACTATAATATGAATCTATAAGAGTCTCATTTGATCTTTCCTCCTAAAGCTGAAGCAAAGTCACTCCAGCCAATTGAGGAAGCCAGTTACATAGTGCTTTCCTCTGGTCTAGGTCCTTCCTGTGATTCAGAGTTAAAGATCTCTCTACTTCTTATTTCCAAAAATCATTACCCAGCAAACCAAAAATTCACTCCTATGCAAGCTGACCCCAAAGCCCTCCTGATTTCAAATTGACGGGAAACACTGAACTAATAAAATCCATGCATGGTTACCCTGAATTGAGACACTGGCTCCTTCATTGAAAATGGCAAATACAAATCCCAGAGGTTTTTTTATGGTTAATGGGAACAGCTCATCCCCTCAGCTGCCTTCTGATCAGTTGCAAGGACGCTGCCTGCTAACCTGGGTTCAGGCTGTGCAGAGACACCCCTCGTTGCTGTGCTGTGCTGTGCAGTAAGTGGGCTCAGAGTTGAATAGCTGAATCTGTAGCACACTGTAGTGGGAATCGAATGAGCCAAGTTCCTGCCCCTGCTACATCCCCTTTCCTCCTCAGCCTGCTGCATCTCAGACCATTCCAGGCAGCACAAGAAATACACAAGACTGAGCGATGGGAAGTGTAAGCCTGCCTGCTTTTATTCTGGGATTTTGAAAATGGCCCTCCCATTGGAGAGACACAGAGGGATCAAAGAAGTGAAGGTCAGAGCCCTGGGGCCAGAATGACTCCAGTGATGGGTTAGTCTTTGCAGACGAAAATTCTTCGAATTTCACAACCCAGGAGCTGGGTGATGGGGCTAAAGGGTAGTACACAAGATCCTGAAGTAGCTTGAAATCTGTTCAAAGTTAAGGCCTTCAAACCAGGATGTAGTTGGAAAGATAAGCCTGAATCTCAATGGGTTTGACACTCAGCCCACACCTGGACATAGACCTCAACCCTGCTGTGGTGCCCATGATGCGTTATCATGTAGTATTAAGCATCTGTTAGGTACCAGATCATTCAGCAAACCTCCCTTCACTGTGAGTGATGTATTAGTAATCCTCATTGTCTTTGATAAGAAAAGTGGGACTCAAGGGGGCAAAATATCTTGCTCAACATCGCAGGATGCAAGAGCTGAAGAAAGCTCTCAGACCCAGACATGCAGGCTCATGTTCTCTTATATCAGAGACTTCATCAATCCTCAGAAAACACAAAATCAGACATTTTGAGATGCAGTAGGCCCCTGCGTTCTTACCGACTCAACCTCCTAGAAGGTTTATTTTAGGAGATGTGCTTTTAAAAGGAAAAACAGATGTGAACAGATGATGGCAGGCCAAGAAAACATACTCTCTTGTGGGCCTAATTGCAATTAGCACATAAACTCAGCCTCAAATTATGATGTATTTAGCACTGAAAATTAAATTCATTAATTATTGTGCAGCCACCTCTGAAATCTTGCAGCGAGTCCATCCTCTGAATAAAATATTTTCAAATTAATGGCATACTTATTCCTGCTTATTAACAATTTAATAGTTATGTGGTAAGCATTTTGAATTAAATGAAAAAGAAAAAGGGAAGTTAAGAAGTTGGAATATAATCAAATCAGCAGCACCCTCGACTGGAAAGCGAGAGAATCAAGACCTCTAGGAGGAATTCTCTTCTGCCTTCCTGGAAATTCAAGCATGAGAGAGAAAGTTGAACCCTTCCTTAGCCCAGGACAAAAAGAAAAGTTCAGCTTGCTTATTTGTCATCCCCTTAAAATTTGAAATGTGCATTATTGTTGTCTGCCTACAATGTAATTAATTAATTCATTCATTCATTGATATCTTTTCCCTGTATTCAATGATCAACCTGCCTGTGTTATGTGTGTCAGGCACTGTGCTAGACTCTAAGGATTCAAGGTATAGCAAGACTTATTGTTTGGTCATAGGACGTCACAGTCCAATCAGATCACAAACACAAAAATACAAAGTAGATGCACTATATGGTAAGAACATAGTTATGCATGGGAGGTTTTTAGAGCTCAGAGGAGGATTCAGGGGAGCATGTAGGGAAAGAAGAAAACCTTCCTGGAGGAGGTGATGGCTAACCCTGACACAGAAAGACAAATGCCCCATGACCTCTCTCATATTGGAACCAGATCATTAAAGATCCTAAAAGCTAGCCATTTCAAAAAGGAGGAAATAGAAGAGGTTACCACAGAGACGTAGCCAAGCAGGAGAACATGCACAAAGGCTAGACATGGGATGCAGGGCACCGTGCCGCTCCTACCGCCAGTCTGGCAGGTAGGCAGTGAGCCTGGGGAGAGCTCAGCAGAGAAGGCACCAAGGAAGGTCTTGTGCTACTGAGCGTCAGTCAGTCTGGAGTTTAGCTCACCAGACATTTCCCATTGTATTATCAGCCAGTCAGGAAACAAACTGATATTTTACACTCAAGAGTGAGGTGTTCATAAGTGACATATTCCTGAATTGAGCAACTAAGTTTTCCATTTAATTGTTATTTTATACACCACAAGTTCAAAGTGAATTCCTTAAAAAAAAAATCATAACCCTCAGTCACTCACATATCCATATGTTTTTATTGGATAGAAGCAAAACATAAATAAAAAGGAAGTTGCAGTAAGCAAGCTCAGAAGTGGGCATGGAAAGACCAAGGCACCTGTGGGAATCGTCTGTCATGTGAACAGCATTTGCCATATGGTCCTCTGTGAAGTAAGGTCAACAGTGACCATATTGGTGGCAGAGTGCCTGGTAGCAAAGTCATATTAACATGCTTTTTTGGCAGTGTTGTAAATGGTCAGAATTTCCCAGCTCCACCCATTTTCCCTTCCTTGACCACTTGTATCATAACTTTTGTTCAAAGATCAATCTCAGCATCAATCTCAACAAGCAACACCTAAGTCTAGGAGATGTTCAATAGATGAAGATTGTTGAATGAATCAACTTGTGCTAAATATCCTAATTTAGCCAGCATCAAGTCACTTACAAGTGCCTCTGCTTCCTGTTAGAATCTAGACACTAAACTCAGGACAATATGGTGCTTTCCCCTCCTAGGTGGAAATAAATAATTTGGCCTTGCTTAAATCTCCACGAGGTCCGTACATTTGTTTTTCCTCTAGTCTGATCGAGAGCAATAATTTAAGACAATGAATGTTTCATGGTTCACCTCTGTTCCTTTTGAACTGTAACAAGTAAAGATCAATGATAACAGAATGGCCTTGCTCTGCAAAATATGTTATGGCATATGGGGAAGCTGCTAGGTGCCATCCTTAAGTCTCACACTCGCAGAAGGTCCGACTCTTCAATTCTTCTCAAAAGGAGTTCAGGGTAATCTGATGTCCTTTCTTTTTCAATTTCAGATAGATGAGAGTTGGTGGGCTTCATTTGTCAGGGAAAGCATTATATTTCCGTTCAAAGAAGAAAGCAATTTATTGTTTCAAGAGATAGCCCCACGTGAAATTCATCCAGCTGTTCAAGGTGAAGGTGGAGGTTCTCATCCATATCAAATAGCAGGAAAAGAGCAGGAAACAAGGTATTGTGTGTGTGGTGTGCACAGTCACAAAAGAGACCTACAATTTGGCTACAAACTTAAACACCTGACCACAAACAAGGGATTAAAAAATAATATAATAATATAATGAATTTGTAGGATGGCTTCCTCCCATATACCTTCTTCAACCCAAAGTAAAGAGGGTTAATAACTGCCCCATATATAAGCAGGAAGGTAACAGATTCCCTAAAGAGAAAAATAGAAACTTCCATCGCTTCTGCTTTTACTGAAGGACTATGTTGTACAGCTTGTGTCACCTGAGTTGTGGATCCAGGGAGCCTGAGAGCCTGCTATCAGAAAAAAAAGTGTATGATATTTCTCAGATGACTGAATAAATACCCATAACCTTAGTTCCAATACTTCTTTCCACCCTGAAATGTTCTCTCCTATAAACCACATCATTAGCCTCTTGAAATTTAATTCAGATAGAGATTCCTCAGGATATACTCTACATATTTTTTCTTCTTGTTTTCTTCTGAGGCCCTCTAATCCCCCGGAAACATAAAAATGAGCTTTAAATTTTTATGACACTTTATATTATCTGAATAAAGTGTCTTGGTCAGCTCGGGTGGCCACAGTAAAACACTTTAGGCTGGGTACCTTAAACAACAGAAATCTATTTTCTCCCTGTTCTTTGAGGCTGGAAGTCTAAGATTAGGGTACCATCATGGATAAGCTCTGGGGAAGGTCCTCTTCCTGGTGGTTACCTCCAGGCAGAATGCAAAGAGAAATTATTTAATGGGATTATTGTCTCTTCTTGTATGCACAATAATCCCATTGCATCAGGCCTCAACCTTACAACTTGGTTTAAATATCATTACCTCCTTGTAGGACTGACCCAAAGTAAAGTCACACTGAGGGCTATGACTTCAACATGTGAATGGCGGGTGGAGGGCCATACTGTATTACACAGCAAACAGGAAAGTCTGAATCCAAAATTCTATTTACATATATATATCGCTATCTATCCTAGCTGGTGACCTATGCTGGGTTCACAAATCTGACTATTCCAAAAACTTAAAAACACAGCAAAGAAAACACACAGAAGTACCTTTTCAAAATCCGGACAGCTCTCTGACCTTAGGGGTCCATGGAAAGAGAGAGAGCCACTGGAATTCTTTATTCTTATATAAGGGACACATAGGGGAGGTTCCATGGAACATTCTATCCCCAAAAGGGCAAAGGAGTAGGATTACAAAGGAATAGGTGAGTGTAACTCGAGCCCACTGGGTAATGCCTACTCCTGGAGCCAGGCCTCATGATCCAAATGAAGATAAAGCCCAAGTTATTGAGGGGAGCAATAATTGTTCCCTGTCTCTTGCTCAGGCCTTAAGGGTGTGTATTTCCAGAGCAGCTCCTGACACATATATTTTAGAAAATAATCATCATGGTACAAAGTGGAAGGGTCAACACATGAAAGTATACCTCAGGATGAATCGCCAGGAAATGCAGGATAAGATGCCTGTATACTGATGAAAATGCAGTTTGTTTTCACTACTTAGAGGCACTAAGACCTTTCATAAAAGCATCAGGACTTAAAATCATTATGCAGCATTCAAAGGCATATTTACTTAATGTTCACTTAGTTCACATATTTTTCATATCTTATTTATATATTTAGTACTAAATATTAGGAGAATGCAAAGATAAATAAAACTCTAAGAATTTACAATAGAAAGAGATGTGTATAGTCACAATACAACACGGAATTAGCTCATTCAATTAATATGGTTTGAGCAACCATAACTTGTCAGGCACCATGCTGAGAACTGAAAAAATGTGGACAAACATGGGACATAATAAACTCCCAGAGTTTTCTGACTAGCCTACAGATATAAGAGTGCAGTTAGACTGAGTTGTTAGTAGGGGAAGGTTAATTTTTGTGGGCTATCAGAGAAGTTTTCATTACAAATCTTAAAATAATACTAAGTCTTGACACTGGAAGTGTAAAAGAACCTCTGTTACAAATTGGCTGTTCAGGGAGGAAGAGCAGGAAGAAAGATTAACATTAAACAGAGACATGAGATGGGAGGGAAAGGGAGAGAAAAGGGAAATTTCATGGAAATGAAAGGAGACCCTCATTGCTATACAAAATTACATATAAGAGGTTGTGAGGGGAATGGGAAAATAAACAAGGAGAGAAATGAATTACAGTAGATGGGGTAGAGAGAGAAGATGTGAGGGCAGGGGAGGGGGGATAGTAGGGGATAGGAAAGGTAGCAGAATACAACAGTTACTAATAGGGCATTATGTAAAATTGTGGATGTGTAACCAACGTGATTCTGCAATCTGCATTTGGGGTAAAATTGGGAGTTCATAACCCACTTCAATCTAATGTATGAAATATGATATGTCAAGAGCTTTGTAATGTTGTGAACAACCAATAAAAAAATAAAATAAATATTTAAAAAAAACAAATTGGCTGTTCACTCTTCTTTCATGCAGGCAGTTTTCAGTTTTCAGCAGTGATGCCTGTATCTTTGTTGGCTATATACTCTTAAGTCTGTCCAGCATATTTTCTGCATCAGTCTCTAACCTCCTCTGGTTGGATTCTCTGAAATATTTATCAAAGTCTTTTCATAAGCATAGACCCTACTGGGAGATCTTCAAGATCAGTGCAGTGAGCAGATTATCAATTAAAACCAGAGTTTGCAAATTCATTTTTGGCAGAGTCACAGACTCTATAATCCAAAGAACTAGTACACTAGAACTACTATATCCCAGGTATAATATCATCTTAATGTATTGCTAGATCTCCAAAAAGAAATAGAAATTTTACAACCCTCCTTCAGCCTCAACCAAAGCTAAAAGATGGATCTGGAAGTAAATAGCCAATATTAAAGGTGGTTTTTCCCTGAGAACAAATGTTTCTACAATATTGAAATCTAGAGGCCACATCCTGGGTCAGCAAAGAACTGGGAGAACTGAGTTTCAACATTCTCACAACAAAGCCAGAGACTAACAAAAGAGACCCAAGTAATCCCAAATCATGAGAACGCTTTAGCAGAAGCAAATTTTCTCTGGAGGAAACCATCTTCAACATAGGTCTTAATGATCCCCAGGAATCGAAATCAAACAAACCTCGTAAACTCAAAGACCACAAAACATGCAAGAAAGCAAGCCATCATGAATGAGAGTCAACAGAGAGAGCAAGCAATAGATGCAGATCTCGATGACTCTGAATTCTGAAATCACTCAACACAGACCAGAACACAGTTATGAAAACAACAGAAAAAAATAAAAATTGTACTCACAGAAAAAAAGAAATAGGAAATTATTTTAAATAACCAGGTATGTTGATAATTGCTTCTTCTAGAAATGGAAAAAAATAAGGAAACAGATAAAAGCTTGGGTTAAAATTCAGACTATACAAAAAGAAAAGTAAAAAGAGTAAACTAATAGACCAAGAACAACTCCCAAAGAAATGAAAAACTAGGAATGAAAGGAGAGATTAAGATATATGGAAAACAGAAATGACAAAGCCTTAAAGCCAACTAACCAAATTCCCAGGAGAGGATAGAGAAAATTGGATGAGAGAACATATTTAAAGAGATAATAAAAGTAATTAACACAAAACATGATGAATGAAGCCCAAGCAGAATAAGTAAAATCATCCCTTCCTAAACCCCTTGAAATAAAAATGAAGGATACCAAAGCCAAAGAGAATATATTAAAACACCCAAATAGAAAGGAAAGGTCAAACACAGCTGGCAGAACTTCTCAACCACAAAAACCAGAAACAGTGGAATAATATTTTCATAAGATTGAGAAAAAAATAACTAAAAGTAGATCTATAGACAGCAACTTTCATTGAAGAACTGTTAAAATAAGAAAATGATTAGTCAGTAAGAAAGATAAAAAGAAAAAAAAGTGGCCAAGTAAAATGGTTAACACATGTGTAAACCTAGTCAAGTATTATCTTAGATAAATTATTATAATTATTGTTACAAGATGACAATAGTGTCTAATTTGGAGACTTAAAAGGACAGAATTAAAATACTAGACAACATAAATTGTGAATGTGTGGATGATGAGAGATAAAATGTTCTCAAGTTCTTGTACCAGGGAATTAAGAAAAGAGATGGAACTGGGAAAACAAATAATTAGTATTTCTTGTGATATAAAACATGAGTTGATTTTAAGTCCTTTGGGTATATACCAAGGAGAAGAATAACTGGGTCAAATGGTAATTCCATTCCAAGTTTTATTCCATACTGCTTTCCATAGTGGTTGCACCAATTTGCAGTGTGTGTGTGTGTGTGTGTGTGTGTGTGTGTGTACCACCACAATGTGTGAGTGTACCTTTTTCCCCACATTCTTACCAACACTTACGGTTGCTTGTATTCTTGATAATTGCCTTTCTGACTGGAGTGAGATGAAATCTTAGAGTAGTTTCAATTTGCATTTTTCTAATCACTAGAGATGATGAAAATTTTTTCATGATTCTTGATGGTGAAATAAAACAAATATTATTACCCTATCTATGAGTATGATTACACTACTGGTGTGACTCTACACCATGTTCAGCCAGAAAGGTGATGTTGTGCTCCATTTATGTACAATGTGTCAAAATGCATTCTACTGTCATGTATAACTAATTAGAACAAATTAAAAAAAATTATCTGAATGGTTACTTACTGTTATGATTCATGACTTATGTATGTTACATATCTTCTATTGAAGACATCAAAAACTAATTTTCTAAAAAGAGATTCTCTAGAGAAGTATTTTACTTCCTGGCACACAACACAAAGAGCAAATAAACCCCCTTTGGAGTTCTTTCATTCTCCTTTCTGGATTCTTCTAAACTCTGCCACATAATCTGTTTACTAGGAACATAGATTAACCCCAGGAATGAAAACTGGAGGAGACTCATTTAGCTATACTAATTTTTTCTTACCTGATAACAGCATCCTCTGGATTAGCAAGGATCAAGTGAGATTTGTGTTTGCAAAATAGAAAATTAGCTACATGAAATGCATTAACAAGCTTCAGTATCTTATAGGCAAGGACAATTTTACAGATATGGGGATTGAAGCAATGTGTGCATCGCTGTGTGGTGGAGGAGGACAAGGGGAGCATTTTAGCTGTATATATTAGCTCTTGGATGTGCCTGATGTGAGATAGGTTATGATATGTGCATAAGAACTGTTGGAGTACATATTCTGAAAATTTGCAATAAATTTTAATATGTAGAAGTGAGTGAGCATCTTATGAAATGCTATGTTATATAAACATGTGTATAAGTATGTTGGTAAATGTGTTTGAGTATGAGGATGTTGTGAAGATGTGTATGTAAATCTGTCATTGTGTCTATATTTATGTTTATTCACAGGAACTGGTGGAGTGTTATATTGAAGATATATTTGTTATGAGGATGGTGTATGCTGTGAAGTGTGATACATGACAGTTTTACTTGTTACGGAAGGTGTTAGAGCATGGGTGGGTAGGTGTGAATTCATGTGTGTCTGTGTTTGAGTGTATGTGGTATTTTGTTCCTTCTCCTACTCCATATTTTTAAATAACTAAATTAATTTTAATAGGAATTTTGCTGAAGGCACCCACGTGTTAATTCTTTAATCGCCCCAAATATGGAGGAAATAAAGTCCCAATAAACATGTGGGACCTGGTCCCAAATATTCGCAAAAACATGAACTCACTTAATATATTGGGTATCTGCCCTGCATCATTTAAATAATTTCTACAGGGAATCAGATCTTTTTGTTTCTTCCAGATAAAATACTCAAAGGCCAATTGCTTAGGCGAAACAGCCTGACATGTTAGTGACTTCTATCACAAAGCTGAATTGTACTTATGTGTAACAAAAGAACAAATGTTCTGTTAGGTAAAGAATAGATAATATTTTTGTTTTAAAACAACCTAATTTAAAAATGAGCAAAGGCTGAGTAAGTTTTCCTCAGGCCCAAAAGTTAATGCAGGTCAGCAATTACTCATGGAAAAAGCATGTGGCCCCAACCAACCCCAGATGCTGAGCAATTAATTACTCCACCAAGCCTCAGTGCTCTGCTAAACTTACCCCAGGCTGGGAGACAAGTCCTAGTCCACACGTTTCTAGATAGCATAGCCTGTGACCCTGTCTGCCCTGTGTGGCTGGGCAGAAACCTCAGAGACCTCACCCGTCCCCGAAGCCCAGCTTACAGGCTCTCTCAACTCCATATTCCAAACAATAGTACAGCCCAGCCAAGGAAGATAACTTGCAACCCTGCCTGATCATAGATCATCACAGAGTTCAGCTACTTCTCCCTGAAGGCAGAATTCAGTCCGTAGCCACACTGAACCATAGAGCACAGGAGGGAACTCAGCCCAACTGTAGAATCCAAAACCAAGGTCTGTCTGCCTAGGTTTGCTACTAGCTGGCACATCCAGAACCCCAGGCTAGACTGAGTAGTAAAGATCTATCATCACCAAGAATACTTGCAAAGACCAGAAGAGGTGGACTGGACAGTCCCTTAAATGTGCATACATCAATCTAAGGACACAGGATTATGAAAAATCAGGGAAACACAGAACCAACAAAAGAAATTAATATTCTTCCAATAATGGAACCAGAAGAAATAGAAATGGCCAGCAAAGAATTCTGAATATTTCTTCTAAACACAGGGAAGGCTCAAAGAACTCCAAAGATAGAAAATTAAATAAAATCTGGAAAACAATTGATGGACAAATTGACAAATATCCCACCACAAGAATTATAAGTGAGATAAAGGATATTTCTACTTGCTTGATTTGAGCACTCCATGTCAAACACTTATATCAACAAATTATTTTGTACCCCATAAATATATAAAATTATTTGTCTACTAAAACTTATTTTTGAATTTTTTTTTTTTTTAGTTTAGGATGAAGGTTACATTTCTAGTTGCTCTGAGGCTCAGGATTCAAGCACTGAGTACTACTTCTCAGCAAGGTGGATAAAAGAGGGAATTCATTGAAATTCAATACTGGCCAGTGGAAGTCTCTCTTAAAGCCTCAGAAAAATTGGGTCCACTGAACAAAGAAAAAGAAAAAGTGCATTGGAGTCAAGCCAATTGGAGCAGCAGCAGCAGCCCTGGTTCACCAGAGGAGAGGGATAACACAAACAGAAGTTGAAACACAACAGACACATTTGGTACAGAAAAACCTGTATATCAAAAAACCAGTCTGAACTTAGTTGATCCAGAGGCTGCACTGGGAAATGGTGTTTGAAAAGTGCTCTGTTTCTCAACTGGCAAGTGGAGAGCTGAGGTCAGGAGCCATCTTCAGGAGACCATGCCGCAGCTGGAGACCATGCTCGGGAGATCAGAGCAAATATCGCCATGCTGGCCAGAAAGCACCTACCATGTGCCCTATAGTGTATCCAGACGAATGTGAGTGAACCGGAAGAGAAGATTGCACCCAGGGGGAGTCAAGTCAGAAATATGGAGGGAAGTGCCACTCCCTTTCCCCTTGAGCCTGGTGGGTCACGTAACCAGCTGAAGAGAGTCAGGAGACTGAATAGCTGGGCTTGATTACACTCAGGGACTAAGCCTACGAAGGCCATATTTGTGGGTGACGGTGGCTGTGAGACCTGCAGAAGGTTGGCTCCCCTGCTGTGCAAGTATAATTCTTGGGAGGCTTCTGAGCTCCAGACTCCTGGAAGAGATCAGCATCTTCCTGGCTCTGAGGGGCGTGTGGATTCATTCTCTCCATTCACAGATTTCCACTCCTACAGCAAAAGCAGGGAGGATTCACAAAAAGGCTGTGGAGGCCACATCTTTGAGGGGGGCCTCAGTCTAAATGACTCTAGAACACATTTGAGTGAAGGCTGTGCTCTAAAATAACCATTCTTGAGAGTGGAAGAGAAAACCATCCCAATAGATGCATAAAACCCAACACAGGAATATAAGGACTATGAAAAGTAAGGACAACATGACACTTAGATTTTAACAACTCATCAGCAACTGACAACAAAGATACTGAAGTAGATGAAATATAAGGTAAAGATTTTCAAAGATGATTATTAAAATGATTAATAAATTCCAAGAGAACACCCAAAAAATCAACTTGATCAATTAAGGAGGTCAATACAAGATGTTTAATTTAAAAATATAGATATTTCAAAAAGGACCAAAGGGAAATCTTAGAAATGAAGGATATAATATATCAAATAAAATGTACAACTGAAAGTCTCTAATAGGATAGACCATGCTGAAGAGGAATCTCAGAACTAGAAGACAAGCTTTGGATATTCAAACAATGTTAAAGAAGAGAAAATAAGTAACCATGACCAGAATATACAAGAACTCAGGGATAACATTAAGAGACTAAATTTAAGAATCTTTGACATAGAAGAAGGTTGTAAGATATGTGCATATGGCAGGGATAACCTTTTCATGGAAATAATGATAGAAAATTTTCTAAAAGTTTCTTTCTCTCTACCCTAACTATCAGCTTTTAGACAGAATAAGATGGACATTCAGATACAGGAGGTGCTCTGTTTCTCCATTCACAACTCCAAGTAGACAAGATCAAAAAAGAACCTTGCCAGGACACATTATAATTAAAATGCCTACTATAGAGAACAAGGATAGAATTTTAAAAGTCTCAAGAAAAAAAATTAGGTCACATTTAGAAGCAAGTCAATCAGAATTTCTTCTGATTTCTCAGCAAAAAGTTAAAATTCAGGAGAGCTTGGAATGATGTGTTAGTTCTATCCAGCAAAGCTACCCTGCAGAATCAAAGGAGAAATACAAACCTTCCAAGATAAGCAGAAACTAAAAGAATTCATGAATACTAATCTAGCAATACAGAAAATACTTAAAGAAATAATTCAGATGGAGGAAATAAAAAATAAAACCCAGAGTGAAAAGTAGCAAAGCAAATGAGAACCAGGACCAAATTAAACATTAGAAATGAATCAAAATGGTAGGAGTAAACATCCCTCTATAATACTACTGAAGGTAAATAGTCTCGGCTCTCCAATTAAAAGACATAGCCTGGCAGAATAGGTTTTAAAAAAAAACAAGACCCAACTATATGTTGTTTGCGAGACACCTCTACAGGCAAAACAGCCACAAAGTGAAAGTGAAAAGTTGGAAATTGATACAGAATTCAAATGGAGCCCAAAAATAAGCAGAAGAAAAGCTACTCTCATCTCTGACAAAGCATATAGTTCAAGTATTTAGAAGATCAAAAAAGCTCCACTAGAAAACTGCTAGAGCTAATAAATTCAGAAAAGTAGCAGGTTATAAAATCAATATTCAAAAGTCAGTAGCTTTCCTGTACACCAATAATGAATCTTCTGAGAAAGAAATCAGGAAAATAATCAAATTCATAATAGCCTCAAAAATACTGAGGAATAAATCTAGCCAAGGAGATTAAAAAACATCTACAATGAACACTACATAACACTGAAGAAAGAAATTGACTGAGACACAAATGGAAAGCTCTCCTATGTCCATATATAGGAAGAACTAATATTCTTAAAATGACCATACTACCAAAAGCAATATACAGATTCAGTGTAATTCCTCAAAATACCAAAGACATTCTTCACAACTAGAAAAAAAAAAGTCCTAAAATTTATTTGGAAGAATAAAAGACCCAGAATATCAAAGCAATTCTACACCAAAAAGCAATGCTGGAGGCACCATAATACCTGACTTCAAATTATACTACAGAGATATAGTAACAAAAACTGCATGGTGCTAGCATAAAACAGACAAAGAGACCAATGGTATAGAACAGAGGACACAGAGACAAACCCACACATCTACAATCATATGCTCCTTGACAAATGTGCCTAACACATATATTGGAAAAAGACAGCCTTTTTAACAAATGTTGCTGGGAAAACTGGTTATGTGTATGTAGAAGAATGAGACTAGATCCGTATCTCTCATTCTGCACAAATGGCAGCTCAAAATAAATCAAAAACCTAGGAATTAGACCACAAACTAAGCAACCCCTAGAAGAAAATAAAGGGTTAATACTCCAGCATATAGGCAAAGGCAACAACTTTCTCAATAGGATCTTTAAAGCTCAAAAAATAAAGCCAAGAATTAGTAAGTGGGATGGCATTAATTAAAAAGCTTCTGCACAGTAAAGGAAATAATTTAAAGAATTTGAAGAGAGAACCTACAGAATAGGGGGAAAATCTTTGCTATCTACTCTTCTGATAAAGGATTAATATCCAGAACATCTAAAGAACTCAAAAAAGTGCAGAACACCAATGAAGAATGTGTAAGCCTAAATGTGTAATATGTAATTCTTGTAATGAATTATTATTGTTATTATTATCATAGTGCTAAAAGCTAAAAATACACTACCTTTAAAGTGGTGTATGTCCACATTACCTGGAACCCTTTGGAGTCTGAGCTCAAGGTTAAATGGTGAGGATTCTGAGGAGGTCTTGTCTAATAGGTGAAGCAAGTACTTCTTTTTTTTTTTTGGTATCGGGGGTTGAACTCAGAGGCACTTAACCACTGAGCCACGTCCCCAGCCCTTTATGTATTTAATTTAGAGACAGGGTCTCCCTGAGTACCTTGGCATCTCATTAAATTGATGAGGCTGGTTTTGAACTCGTGATCCTCCTGCCTCAGCCTCTCGAGCGCTGGACACACCACTGCATCCAGCAAGGCCAATACACCAAAATAATAATAATAATAATAATGGAAAGGAACAAATAACCCAATTAATAAATGGGTGAATGAACTAAACACACACTTCTCAAAAGAAGAAATACAAACGGCCAGCAAATATGTGGAAAATGTTTAATATCTTTAGCAATTAGGGAAATACAAATCAAAACTACATTGAGATATCATCTCCTGTTGGAATGACATTCATCAAAAATAAAAACAAAAATAAAAACTGGAGAGGATGTGTAGAAAAAGGAATACTACTGGTGGGATTATAAATTAGTACAACCACTGTGGAAATCAGTATGGAGGTGCCTCAGAAGCCTAGAAATGAAGCTATCATGTGACTCAGCTATACCACTGCTCAGTATTTATTCAAAAGAATTAAAGTCAGCATAGTAAGGGATTCATGCACACCCATGTTTACAGCAGAGAAATTCACAATAACTAAGTTATGAAACCAGCCTAGCTGTCCATCAATAATTAAATGGATAAAGAAAATGTGGTTATATATACACAATGAGTTTTATTCAGTCATAAAGAAGAATGAAACTGGATCATTTTCAGGAAAATGAATGGAACTTGTGAACATTATATTAAGTAAAATTAGCCAAACTCAAGAAAGTCAAGGGCCATATGTATTGTCTCATATGTGGAAGGTAAAGAGGAAAAAGTAAAAGAAAGATGGAGTGGGGCAGGTCTCATGAAAATCGAAGGGAGATCAGTAGACTAGAGGAAAGGAACCAGGGGGATGAAGAAAAAAAGGAAAAAGGGAAAATACTGGGGAATGTTATTGGCCAAATTATATTGTTATGTTGTATGCCTGTATGAACATGTAACAATGTATGCCACCATTACATGCAACTATAATGCACCGATAAAAAGTATGAAAAAATTTAGTTTAACACTTACTGTTCTCATGTCAAAACAATTTAAAATGTTAAATTTAATTTTATGCTAAAATCATATCCAACTAAGCTGTAATTTTTTTAAAAAAGCTTTGTAACAGAAAGCAAGTTAAAACTTAAAAGATGAATTGGAATTCCCATCTGCTACCCACTAGCACTGTGAATTGGCAGAAATCATCAAAATGGACACTCAGATTTCTTTTAAAACCAAGAAAATAATCCCACCTGGAAAGATTTTTCAAAAGATCAAATAAAATACAATATATAGTAGCCTCTGTATACTCTGAAATACAGTAAAAATGTCAATTATTTGTATTAGTATAGTTACTACATTTAGTCTACAAATATGCAAAAAAATGCCAAGTAGCAAACAATTCTGCAAAATAGTACTCCAATGACCCGGTCTTTGGTATGCATAAATATTTCCCTTTCATGAATGCCAGTGTTTTGATTAATGTCTAGTATAGTAGCAAGAGTGCCGCCAGAAAGCTATGCATTCTTCAGGGCAACCTCAATACCTTTTGTTTGAAGCAGAGACTCCATTCCTCAAGATAACTCCATCTCATATGCAGATAAAGGTTAAGAAGCGTATTTCGTGGCTACTGTGAAAAAAAAAATATTGCAACATGGTTAGCTCAAAACTAAACTAGAATTTTATCTGAAAATTAAAAGACTTACTTGCTAGGAAATAAAATATCACATTCTTCATATTGCAAGAAAGTAAGTTGAGAATTTTCCCCACTGGAAATGAGAAAATAAGAATCTGAAATTAATTGTGTTTTGAAGTGAAGAAAAAAATGTAATGCTTTGAGACACTCTAGCAAAAGTAACCTCTTTGAATCTAGGTGGTTGTAAAGGGAGCATTCTGTTGTTTTCAGAGCTGTCTTGAGTGTGTCCTCTGGTCTTGTCAAACAAATGCATGAAATCCATCTGACTTCCTTCTCTCCATCACCACGATTTTTATCATTGTCTGTCTCCTTTCATTCGTACATCTCCTTTCTCTGACTTTTGTATCCATACAGACTATAGCCTCGAGAGTAAAATTCAAGGACTGGGGCACTATGTTCTCTAACTGTCAGACCAAGTGACCACACTTCTTTAAAAAGATCATTGACCTCACACACACAGGGCCACTTAGCACTCTTTACATCAGTCCATAGCCATCTTTCTGCTACACTGTCTTCCCCTGAGTAATGCTCTCTACCTCCGTGACTCATTCACTTTTTCACTATCCCTTACTTCTCATAAGCTTCCACTATGCCCTCAGGAATTACCACCGAACAACTTAAATCAGGTGGCCCAAGTCACACATGCAAATAAACAATAGAGATTAAAATACAAGCTTTCCGATTCCAGAACCCTAGACACTTAAATACAACTGGTTATGGTCCTGAAAATTCCCAGCATCCTGAACACCTTCAGAAAGCAATTCCTTCTACTGATTCCCCTTCACTGGAACCTTTTTTTTTTTTTTTAAGACAGGACTTTTTCTTGCCTAGAAGTTACTGTTCCCTCATATCCCAGGTCTAACTGTCCTCCTTTGTCCACATTGCTTTTGCAATTACTTCTGCTCCTTTGAAATATTCACTGAGACATTCACTGCTGTGCTGCATTTCTACTCCCAACCTTCATTATCTACAGGCTTGCTGAAGCCCAAGGAGAAACAGAAAGCAGACGAATCCAACTGTAACAATAGCATTTACTTAAATATTCAGAGGATGGACATTGAGCGCTGGTGAGCTACCTCCACACTGACTGCATAAAAGACACAGAATGTGAATTGTGGGTTCTATCCTGGTGCACCCTCATTCTTTGCAGATTATTGAAGCTGTTGTGCTTCTACCATGCCACTAAGAGGGACTGGGAAAGGATCGGGAATACCCAATCTCTTCTTTAGGCCCTCAATTCCACATTTTTCTTTTACAAGTTTCAGAGAAATGAAAGAGAAAGCAACCTTCGTCATGTCCAGGACTTCATTATTGTCACCTTCAAACCCAGATCTTCTGTTGCAGTCTGGCCCAGTTAGTGTATTAGCACAGTGTTCCCCATGGTTTCTACTTCATTTTTGTTTTTAATAATTGGAAATATTGCATAAAGTGTGCATGCTTATAATCCAGTGGAGAGGGAAAACCAATGACAAGGAAAATAGAGCAGACGGGAGAGAATGGGATGCATACACATCCTGATATCATTCTAGACTCTCTACATCTCAGTGCATGTGGATGACAAATGAAGCACTTACGTTTCTCAATTCCTCGACTTCTCCATTTCCAGTGATCATCTCTCCTATTTCTGTTTTCTGCACACCTTACCAGAGCACTTGAATAACAGAATGTTTGGTTAAGTTCTGAAATTCACCTCGACCAACTTCAAATAGGTCCTGCCTGGCAATGCAGCTACTCTACCCTGGTGAAATCCAACTCCTTGATACAACTATTATGAACCTTCTCCAATTCTTTCAAACTCAAAACTCACCATTTCATGACCCCTCTCCACACACAAACTATCATCCTCAGAAGATGGCACCACCACTTACTTCATAAAAAAGAAAGAAACCCTGGAGGGCTGGGGTTGTGGCTCAGTGGTAGAGCACTAGCCTAGCACATGGGAGACACTGAGTTCCATCCTCAACACCACATACAAATAAATGGATAAAATAAAGGTATTATGTTCATCTCCAACTAAAAAACTACTTTAAGAAAGAAAGAAGCCCTGGAGATAAGGACTTCTAGCCCTGACTACAACTGGAGACTTTCTGTCCTTGAAGATCAAAACCTTTACCCATGCTTTAGAGAGCATGCCCACACTTCTTTTGGGGATCATCCCACCAATGGTTGTCTTTCATCTCTCCTTTTCACATAGAATTACCTTAATATTCTAAATGAAAACTTCTCCATTAAATATCCTCAAGTCTAGCTTATCTCTATTTTTCTTTTTTGAAAAGTTACCTTTGCCTCCATGATCTCTAACATCATTACTCTGTCTCTTTTTCGTTCAACACAAAAGCATCAAAGTACTTTTTTTGGGGGAAGGGGGGACTAGTGACTGAACCCAGGGGTGCTTTACCATTGAGTATTGAGCTACACCCCCATCCATTTCTTTTTTTCTTTTCTTTTTCTTTTTTTTTTGTAATTTTGAGACAGAATATTGCTAAGTTGCTATGGCTGCCCTTGAACATGAGATCCTCCTGCCTCAGCCTTTAAAGTCGCTGGGAGTACAGGTATATTGCCTAGCTCAACACTGAAGTTCTCGTCTCTTCTCACTTTTCCGTTTCCTCATTCAATGTTCATTCCTGACTGACTTCAATAGAAATCTCCATAAGGAACTCTAGTGACATCCATTAGTTAAATCTAATAAGTGGTTTTTCATAAATTATATTACTTGAACTCCTGCAGAATTTTATTGCATTATCCAAGTCATAGTGATCCCTTACTAAGTGCCTTTCAGTATTCTAAGACCCAGGGATGTATTAGGAAACAAAATCTCTGACATAAAGTATTTTAATGGTAGGGGAGAAAGACAATGAGCAAATAAAACAAAAATATATGCCAGGTGGAATGTGTATAAACTTAATAAAGATGAAAGGAACAGAATATGCCCAGATTAGGGGGTGTAATGTATGTTCTATAGAACATGAGAATAGAGACTTAAAGAAGTTGAAACAGCACAGCTTTGAGCAGAGTAAGGATGTGAAGTTACTTTTATTATGAAGGGGCTGTTGTGGCTGCTACTGGGGGGGCCAATATGGAAGCATCATGGAACACATGATGGTTCAGAAGGGGAAAAGGGCATTTAGTGAGCAGTGAGCAGGTTCTGTGATATATTTCAAAGGAAGGTGCAACAAACTTTGCTGATAGACTAGATATGGGAGACGGGAGAAAGAAACAGGAGAAAGAGTCAAACATAACTCAAATTTGTTGTTTGGTTGGTTTGGGCGGAGTTTGGGTCCAAAGATCAAAAATAGAGAAGAGAGATTTTTTTATTTGTTTTTGTGGGATTGTTTTTTGTTGTTGTTGTTGTTTTGGTTTGGGTTTTTTTTTTTTTTTTTTTGGTATCAGGGATTAAACCCAGGGGCGTTTTACCACTGAGTCCCAGGCTGTGACTGTGACTGTTTATTTGCTTTGTTTTGGTTTGGTTTTTGAGACAGGGTCTCACTGAGTTGCTTAGGGTCTTGCCGTTGCTGAGGCTGGCTTTGAACTCCCCATCCTCCTGCCTCAGCCTACTCCTGAGCCTCTGGGATTTCAGGGATATGCCACCATACCTGACAGAACTGTTATTTATTGAGATGGAGAATGGTGCAGGTAAAATAGATTTGTTGAGGGGCATGAGATCAATTTTGAACAGGTATCAATCAGGTAAGCTAATTACCAAATTGATTTAAAATCTGAAATCCACAAAAGCTGAAACTAGATATAAAATCATGGAATTTATCAGTACATAGATGATGTTTAAAGCCATGGGACCAAATGAGTTTGTCCGGGGTGTGAATATAACTAGAGAAAAGAAGGGTTTCAAGGACTGAGTCTGTGACTTTTTCAATATTTAGAGGTCAGGAAGATGAGGAAGAGACTGAGAAGAAGCAGCCAGTTTGGATGGGAGAAAAATAAAGAGAGAGAACAGTGTCAGATCTCATTGAAGACTGTCCTTCTGAAATACTTCCTTCAATAAGTGAAGTAAAACAAGAACCGGAATGAATTTGGGTTTGCCAGCATAGAGGCCACACGTATCCTTGACAAGATGAGCTTCAGGGCAGTACAGGGACAAAACCTGATTGGAGTGTGTTCCAATGTTTTATCATACAAGGAAAATAAATGGAAGGGTGAAGGTAGCTGGGAAGAAAGGCAGATCATGGAAGGATTTGGCTTTTAATAATAGGAAGCGTCACGTCAGATCTGTGTGCTTATGGAAATGACTCTGTGCAGATCGGAAAGGATAATGGGGCAAATATCAGTGTCAGAAGCAAGAGCAGGGAAAAGGAGATGGCTGCAAGGCACAGAGAAGGAATTGGTCTCAGACAGGGAGAACAGAGAGCTAAACTATTAGAACTGGAGAAAAGGCAGAATATTTAGGAATACATTCAATTAGGTTGGTCCATTTGGTGCTGGGAACATTAGGGAGTATGTCCTTATTGGCATCACCACTTTCTCTGGGCTCCATACTGCATCCCCATCTCCTCCTGTGATTCTGATGGTTCCTTCTCTCATTTATCACCTTGATCTGAAGGAGGGGAAAGGATCTGCAGGGTCTTCTCTTTCCCTTCTTAATTTCTCCACTGGCTTTATCACCTTAGCCATGCGTGCAATACCATCTGAACCCTTTGGATTCCCAAATGTATGACTCTAGATCTAAACCTCTCCTGCAAGCTTCAGGCCCATACGTTCAATTCCTTTCGCAACATCTCTACTTGGCTATCCCGCAAGCAAATCCACATTTCCAATATAAACACAATAATATTTCCCCAGAAACCCAGAAGTCTTTTTTCACTGCCTCATTTCAAGGAGTCATTCCTCAAGTTCCTCAAACTAGAAATCTACAAGTGAGTCATTCCTGGCATTTTCTTCACACCTCACCGTCATCACCCGTTTCCATCCACGTTAGCTCCTGAATATTTCCTGAAAGAAGTCGTCCATTCCTCTCCACCTCTAACATGGTGCACAGGCCACCAGCACCCCTCACCTTGCTCTGATAATCCTTCATACACAGGCCAGAGAAATATTTTCAAACGTCAATGTGATCATATCCTCAGATTCCTTTCTCCCATGTCAGAACAATTGAGCTACAAATTAAAAGGATGAAAAGCTTTAACATGGCCTGCAAGACCTAGCATAGTCTGACCCTTCCTGCCTTGGTAGACATTCTCCCCTCCCTGTCAATGCGGGAGCTTCTCCCCTGCCTAGAATGCACCACCTTCCTCCTCCTTCTTTAGAACTCAGGGCAGGTGTCCCTTCCTTGGGGAAGCTTTAACGGAACACATATTTGTCCTATATTGGTCAAATCCCCTCCATGGATCCCCTTCAGCAACCCATACCTCTCTAGCATTTATCACAGTGCTAATTTTGTTTGTAGATGCTCCTTAACTAACCATGGGGTTATGTCCTGAGAAACCCATTATGAGTTGAAAGTATAATAAGTCAAAAATGCACTGAATACATCACATCAAATCTACTGATCATCCAAACTTAGCCACAGCACACTGGAGAGTTTGTTTGCTCCCCCTGTGATCACATGGCTGGCAGCTTGCTGTGCCTCGCTGTGCCGCCCAGCATGGAGCAAGAGGATCACACAGCATAGTTCTGGCCCAGGAAAAGATCAAAATTCAAAATTCAAAGAACAATTTCTACTTAATGTGTATGGCTCTCAAACCACTGTGAAGTTGAAAAATCACAAGTTAAACCATCATAAATAGGGGAACCATCTGTATTAAACTCAGCGGGGAAGAAACTTGGCCTTTTTTTTTTTTTTTTACATTCTAGTGTCTTTACCATCTAGCACCTTCCTCATGTATAATAGGTGTTAAGTGTTTGTATAAATATGTGAATGATAGTACTTGTCACAAAGATTATAGAGATCAATGAAAGACATAGACACAAAAGTACAGTGTTTCAATGCACATGAAGACTAAAATAATGTAATGTATCGAGAGGTGTAGCCACAGAGCTATGCACAGAGGGTACTCCCAGCCTCTAATGATATGGTACCATTTAAAAGCTTCAGCACTTTTGTACTGTTCAGAATGACTTAATAAAAGAAAACTTGCTGGGACATGGAAACCCAATGTGAAGGTCCCTATGCACACACTATCCAACTTCGTGATTTGTAACAAGGTATTTTTATCTGTCTGGTTCTTTGTTCCCATCTCTGTGAAAGAAGATGGACCAAAAAGAGTCTCTATGTCCCCTTTCAGGTCAGAATCCAGCATCACTTGTCATTGTTGACAAATAAGATCCATAAGCAGAAGAGAAATAAAGGAGAGACCTCTGTATTCTGGGATGAGGTAGGATTTGAACTGGACCAGACAGTAAAGGATCTGATGAATTAAGGGAAGAAAAGATCATTCTAGAAGAAACCCAGGTTAGAGAACACCCGAAGTTTTTGAGGATAATTATTAACACACCAAACGTTCTCCACCCTCCACCCGTACTTGCTCCACGGCTTGCGGAAGCTATTCTGCCCATGGTGTTACCACAAATCCAGCCAATCTCTCCATCTGGAAGCTAAGCTTGAAGACTCTCCTTAGGGTCTTAGGCCACCCTGATTACAATAGCCAGATTTCTGTCCCCTCTAGAAACATGGGTTGCGGGGGGGGGGGGGGGGGGGCGGTGGCAGGGCTAGGTTACTAATTCTGACACATGGCCATGCTGCCCAGGAGAAGAGACAACAGAGAAATCAGTGTCTCCAGGGTACTGTGGAAAATGCCAGGATTTTATCTCCATCCCACAACAGGGAAGTCAGCCTGCACCTGGAGGCTCCACGGAGGCTGTTTAATAAGACATTTGTTTACTTCCTTCCTGCTACCTCTGACAATATAATCCTTTCTGATTCTTTCCATGATTTGACTCTCAATGAAAAAGGATGATCTCACAGTTGGTGGGGGTGGGGCACGAGCCTGCCTGCTCCACCACTGGTAATCTGCCAGAGCTCCAGCATTCGATCTGCAGGGATAGAATAAAGGCAGAAAATATGTTCCTGGAAAAAAAAAATAACCATTCCTCCTGTCTGGGACAGATTGCAGCCTTCTGGAGACTGTCGAGATGGGGAAAAGGGGATGGCAAGGGGTGAGGGAGTCAATCTTGCTCATTTTTTTCCTTTAAAAATATCTGAATGCCCACTTTAATAAATCAGGGTCTTCAATGAGCTTAAGATAATTTTAAATCATCTTTTTATCCCTCCTTCACAATTAACTTGTGACCTTACAACATACTGAACTAGGGAAATTAAGCCTAATTATGAATTTGGAAGACAAACACAAGGTCAAGGGTGAGCAAAAAACAAAATGTGTGGAAAGCCAGAGGCCAGAGAAGAATAAACAAGAAGGAATAGGATTTTCTCAGAAGGCAGCACATTCTGCCCCTATGTCCCTGACTTCCTCAGTGTTTCTTACAAAGTAAGGAAAAAACTCCACTGTGCTGGAGAGTCACACCCCTGCTCCCCATCCTTCACTCTAGAAGTGTGAAGATGCAGCCTGCCTTCCTCTCTCTCTCTCTCTCTCTCTCTCTCAATAGACACATAAATAAGTAAATGATACAATGATACGGTGTATGAGAAGGTGTTAAAGCCTAGGAATATAGTCACCACATAATTTATCCATAAAATTGGGATATCTTGGAGAATGAAAGGAAGTTCTAATAATAATTATTCAGAACAGCAGGTATGAACAGGAACTTCTTTGCAAATTAAGATGCATAACCACATTAGCCTCCAGAAAAATGAGGAGGGAATTTTTTGCAATTTTTAATAGAATGGTCAGAGTAGACCTCATGGAACAGGACATTCTTCATCTACCTGAACTCTTGTTTCCTCATTTGTGAAAGAAAAGGCTTAGCCTAAAATAATATCTAAGGTTGCATTCAATTCTGACATTCCTCAGTCAATGATCCAGGAGCAAGGAGCCACTCTTCATTGGTCTGATGTAAGAACAAGGAGAAGGGAGTGTTTGGGATGGCTGAGAGGGTCATTAGAAAGGTCTGATAATCATGCTTGTGAGTTAGATACAGTAGCTTGAATTCTTTTCAACCACTGAATGTACAGTCTCCATGTCGCACAGGCAAACATTATCCTTTAGCCCTAGCAGCCTGTGCTCTGACTCACAAAGTCACCTGAAAGCCACTATTCCTGAGGATGGGGTGTTGCCTCTCTCTGAAAGTAATCATTATTCCTCATACTGGCCAGCTTGTCCTTGTCATGATAAGGTGTGAATTCATTTTTTTTTAAAAAAAAAGGTGTTGAAAAAAACAGAAGAATGATTGACAAAAGTTTAAGGAGTTTGAAGGCAATTCTGATTTTTGTGAAAAAGATATGCAGTTTTGAGCACAATAAGCTAAATATGACAGAAGGACATCTGAGTGAAACTATCCAGAGACAGTTGATACGTGGGTGCTCAGGAGAAAAAAAGAAAAAGTTAATTTCACACAAGTGTTAGGAGCACTGGCTTCAAAGTCAGGCAAAACTGGGTTTTGATTTGACACAATTATTGGATGTCCGTGACCCTCAGATGGCTTACTTTTAAACAACAATAATAACGTCAGGGGATATATTGAATAGATATAAAACACTTAATGTGTACCTCATGGTGCTCAGTACATGGGGGCACGGCAGTTGATATTAGCTTGGTTATTGAGCTGTTTACTTAGCTGTCACAGTTAAAACCATAAGTTCGAGTGGACGTGGGGGAAGACAAGGTGTAAGGGAGAGCAGGGGTCTTCTAACAACCTTAAAAAAGCCTCTTCATTTGTTAAAAGAAGAAATATGTGGCCCAAGAAAGAGACACCCACACAAGATAAGAGATACAGAAAGACAATTTGGAATGGAGCTACTCCAGAGAAGATAGCTTCTGACTCAGGTGTGGTAGAGACGAAGAAGAGCACTTCCATTCATCATCCCTATGGGAAATATGTAGGAAGTGGACAAGCTCAAGGTTTGGGGCTGGTTGTACAGATCTAAGGAGAACCCTTTTGAAGAATAAACTAACTTGAAGATGTGTTTGTTCAAGTAGAATGTCAGTGAAAGAAATAAATGAAAAGATACTTGCTACTGAGATTCCAACATGGCGGCGGGCGCGGAGAGATCAAGTCTCTGACCTCTTCAGCTGTGCAGGCATAGGGAGTCGTAAACAGCCTAATTCTGTTTGCTGAGGATCACTAGGCAATGCTGAGCTGACGTGGATCTGGAACGAGCAGTCTGGGCCTCTCAGAACACACACTGAACCTGGATCGGCTGAATTCAAGCTCCCGTTCGCCTGCTTCCCGCAGACAAACAGCTGTGACTCAGCACTAATCCATCCGGCTGAAACAACCGGTCAGCCCTTCTGATCCTACGGAGGTAAATGCCAACCGAGCCTTCATAGGTAGTGGCCACAGGTGTGAAACGGGGCTTGGGAGAGACAGTAAGGACCCACCCATTGCATTGGTCACCCGGCAAAGGGAAACGATCTGTCGCCATTTGCAAGAGATACCACCATGGCAGACAACTGACGTCATCAGACTGCGGCGGAGGAGATAACTTCATTGAAACCTGCGGCTACAGGTGTGTAATTCGCTAGCCTTCCCTCTCCACACATCGGGGAAACCTTAAGGGCCAATCTCAGCTCTCCTGTAAGGGCCTCTCCCAGCTCTCCTGTGAGCACGGTAGCCAGACCGAGGGAATTAGAGGTGGCGCGGGACCCGCCGGCGCGGGACTACCGCTCCCACCAGTGCAGACAGCTGAGGTCTCTTGCACCAGCTACCGGGGGTGTGGCTACCGGAGGGGCAGTAAAATTCGCTGAGGATTCTCAGCCCCAAGCTCTACAAACTTAGGGTCTGAGGGAATGGCAAACTGGAAGAGTGTGCCCAGTCATTCATGACAACAGGGCTCCCGGGAGCAGCAGACCTGGTGTGTACCCAGTATTGTGGTGAGCGGCACCCGTGAGAGGGGCCTGGCTAGAGGAAAAGTGGGGAAGTGACTAGACACAAGAGGACGCCCTAGGCACCCAGGATTGGAGACTCGCCCAGTCTGGGAGGAGGAGCTGCTGCACAGTGATTGGTTTCCGCGTATTGATAGGAGAAACTTGGCCTGGTGGTCACAGCGCCACCTACTGGAAGAGAAGTTAATCAAACTCTAAGACTGCATTTATTAGTTTTTTTTTTGTTGTTGTTGTTGTTGTTTTTGTTGTTGTTATTGTTGTTGCTGTTGTTGTTGTTTTAATTTTGATTTGGGGTTTTCTTTCAGTTTCATTTTTCTTTCTTGTTTTTTTAATTTTTTTTTTTTTTTTTACAATTTTTTTTTTTAAATTTTTTTTTTTTTCTTCCAATTTTAATTTTTTTTATTATTTAAAAAATTTTTTTTCTTTTTTTATTTCCTATTTTTTTTCTTCTTTTGTCTTTTCATTTCTTTTCAATGATCTTATCCCCCCTTCCTTGAATTCTACCTGCTTACTCTCATTCTCTTTAGTGACTTTTTCCATTCCCTTCTAATACCTTTCCTCCCAAGCATCAAATAAATTTATAGGAGTAAACAGTAACGCAGCAGTCAAACAGAACAAGAAGTAACATGAGCAGCTTCAAAAAGCAAGGAAGAAAAGGAGTACAAACAATGCAGGACAGCCTAAATATTCAGGAGGAACTAGAGTCATCAGAAAAATGGTCATATAAAGAACTCAAGGAACACCTTAGACAGATGGAATGGAACCTTAAAGAGGATACGAGACAGCAAATTCAAGCAGCAAAAGAACACATTGAGAATGTATTTCACAAACAGATAAAAGAAGAAGTTAAGCACCTTTATCAGGAGATAGAGATTATAAAAAAGAATCAAAACATAATCTTGGAAATGAAGGAAACTATAAACCAAATTAAAAACTCAATTGAGAGTATCACTAACAGAGTGGAGCAAGTAGAAACCAGAACGTCAGATAATGAAGACAAATTATTTCATCTTGAAAAGAGTCTAGCCAACTCAGAAAGGCTGGTAAAAAATCACGAGAAAAACATCCAAGAGTTATGGGATAACATAAAAAAGCCAAACTTACGAGTCATCGGGATAGAAGAAGGTACAGAGATTCAAACCAAGGGAATGAGTAACCTGCTGAATGAAATAATTACAGAAAACTTTCCAGAAATAAAAAAGGAAACAGATATACAAATTGAAGATGCATACAGGACACCGAGCACACAAAATCACAGTAGACCAACGCCAAGACACATTGTTATGAAGATATCCAATATACAGAACAAAGAGAAAATATTAAAAGCTACAAGAGAAAGGAGACAGATTACATTCAGGGGTAAACCAATAAGGTTAACAACGGATTTTTCATCACAGACACTGAAAGCAAGAAGGTCATGGAACAATGTATTTCAAACACTGAAAGACAATGGATGCCAACCAAGAATTCTGTATCCAGCAAAATTAAGCTTCAGGTATGACAACGAAATAAAAATCTTTCATGATAAACAAAAGTTAAAAGAATTTGCAGCCAGAAAACCAGCATTGCAAAGCATTTTGAGCAAAACACTACACGAGGAAGAAATGAAAAACAATAACCAAAACCATCAGAGGGAAGTGCCTCGGTAAAGACAGAGGGCGAGGGGGAAAAATAATCATGGAAAAACAAACTAAATTTTTTTAAAAAAAAAAAAAAACGATAAATAATCAAACATGGATGGAAGTACAAACCATATATCAATAGTAACTCTGAATGTTAATGGCTTAAACTCTCCAATAAAGCGACATAGGCTGATATCATGGATTAAAAAAACAAATCCAACAATATGCTGCCTCCAGGAGACACATCTGATTGGAAAAGACATACACAGGCTGAAGGTGAAAGGATGGGAAAAAATATACCATGCACACGGTCCTCGTAAGCAAGCAGGGGTGGCCATCCTCATATCAAATAAAATCGACTTCAAGACTAAGTTAATCAAAAGGGATAAAGAAGGACATTATATACTGTTAAAAGGAACCATTCACCAACAAGACATAACAATTATCAATATTTATGCACCAAATAATGGCGCTGCGACATTCATAAAACAAATTCTCCTCAAGTTCAAGAATCAAATAGACCACAACACAATAATTATGGGTGACTTCAACACACCTCTCTCACCATTGGACAGATCCTCCAAACAAAAGTTGAACAAGGAAACTATAGAACTCAATACCACAATCAATAACCTAGACTTAACTGACATATATAGAATATATCAACCATCATCAAATGGATATACATTTTTCTCAGCAGCACATGGATCCTTCTCAAAAATAGACCATATATTATGCCACAGGGCAACCCTCAGTAAATATAAAGCGGTGGAGATAATACCATGCATTTTATCTGATCATAATGGAATGAAACGGGAAATCAATGATAAAAGAAGGAAGGAAAAATCCTACATCGCATGGAAAATGAACAATATGTTACTGAATGATCAATGGGTTACAGAAGACATAAAGGAGGAAATCAAAAAATTCTTAGAGATAAATGAAAATACAGACACAACATATCGGAATCTATGGGACACAATGAAAGCAGTTTTAAGAGGAAAATTCATTGCCTGGTGGTCATTCCTCAAAAAAAGAAAAAACCAACAAATAAATGAGCTCACACTTCATCTCAAAGCCCTAGAAAAGGAAGAGCAAAACAACAGCAAATATAGCAGAAGGCAAGAAATAATTAAAATCAGAGCGGAAATTAATGAAATTGAAACAAAAGAAACTATTGAAAAAATTAACAAAACTAAAAGTTGGTTCTTTGAAAAAATAAATAAGATCGACAGACCTTTAGCCATGCTAACAAAGAGAAGAAGAGAGAGAACTCAAATTACTAACATACGGGATGAAAAAGGCAATATCACAACAGATGCTACAGAAATACAGAAGACAATTAGAAATTATTTTGAAAACCTATATTCGAATAAAATAGAAGATAGTGAAGACATCGATAAATTTCTTAAGTCATATGATTTGCCCAGACTGAGTCAGGAGGATACACACAATTTGAACAGACCAATATCAATGGATGAAATTGAAGAAGCCATCAAAAGACTACCTACCAAGAAAAGCCCAGGACCGGATGGGTATACAGCAGAGTTTTACAAAACCTTTAAAGAAGAATTAATACCAATACTTTTCAAGTTATTTCAGGAAATAGAAAAAGAGGGAGCTCTTCCAAATTCATTCTATGAGGCCAACATCACCCTGATTCCGAAACCAGACAAAGACTCCTCAAAGAAAGAAAACTACAGACCAATATCTCTAATGAACCTAGATGCAAAAATCCTCAATAAAATTCTGGCGAATCGAATACAAAAACACATCAAAAAAATTGTGCACCATGATCAAGTAGGATTCATCCCTGGTATGCAAGGCTGGTTCAATATACGGAAATCAATAAATGTTATTCACCACATCAATAGACTTAAAGATAAGAACCATATGATCATCTCAATAGACGCAGAGAAAGCATTCGACAAAGTACAGCATCCCTTTATGTTCAAAACACTTGAAAAACTAGGGATAACAGGAACATACCTTGACATTGTAAAAGCTATCTATGCTAAGCCTCAGGCTAGCATCATTCTGAATGGACAAAAGTTGAAGGCATTCCCTCTAAAATCTGGAACAAGACAGGGATGCCCTCTATCACCACTTCTATTCAATATAGTTCTCGAAACACTGGCCAGAGCAATTAGACAGACGAAAGAAATTAAAGGCATAAAAATAGGAAAAGAAGAACTTAAATTATCACTATTTGCAGATGACATGATACTATACTTAGAAGACCCAAAAGGGTCTACAAAGAAACTACTAGAACTAATAAATGAATTCAGCAAAGTGGCAGGATATAAAATCAACACGCATAAATCAAAGGCATTTCTGTATATCAGCGACAAAACCTCTGAAACGGAAATGAGGAAAACTACCCCATTCACAATATCCTCCAAAAAAATAAAATACTTGGGAATCAACCTAACAAAAGAGGTGAAAGATTTATACAATGAAAACTACAGAACCCTAAAAAGAGAAGTAGAAGAAGATCTTAGAAGATGGAAAAATATACCCTGTTCATGGATAGGCAGAACTAACATTATCAAAATGGCGATATTACCAAAAGTTCTCTATAGGTTTAATGCAATGCCAATCAAAATCCCAATGGCATTTCTTGTAGAAATAGATAAAGCAATCATGAAATTCATATGGAAAAATAAAAGACCCAGAATAGCAAAAGCAATTTTAAGCAGGAAGTGTGAATCAGGCGGTATAGCGATACCAGATTTCAAACTATATTACAGAGCAATAGTGACAAAAACAGCATGGTACTGGTACCAAAACAGGCGAGTGGACCAATGGTATAGAATAGAGGACACAGAGACTAATCCACAAAGTTACAACTATCTTATATTTGATAAAGGGGCTAAAAGCATGCAATGGAGGAAGGATAGCATCTTCAACAAATGGTGTTGGGAAAACTGGAAATCCATATGCAACAAAATGAAACTGAATCCCTTCCTCTCGCCATGCACTAAAGTTAACTCTAAATGGATCAAGGAGCTTGATATCAAATCAGAGACTCTGCGTCTGATAGAAGAAAAAGTTGGCTCCGATCTACATATTGTGGGGTCGGGCTCCAAATTTCTTAATAGAACACCCATAGCACAAGAGTTAATAACAAGAATCAACAAATGGGACTTACTTAAACTAAAAAGTTTTTTCTCAGCAAGAGAAACAATAAGAGAGGTAAATAGGGAGCCTACATCCTGGGAACAAATTTTTACTCCTCACACTTCAGATAGAGCCCTAATATCCAGAGTATACAAAGAACTCAAAAAATTAGACAATAAGATAACAAATAACCCAATCAACAAATGGGCCAAGGATCTGAACAGACACTTCTCAGAGGAGGACATACAATCAATCAACAAGTACATGAAAAAATGTTCACCATCTCTAGCAGTCAGAGAAATGCAAATCAAAACCACCCTAAGATACCATCTCACTCCAGTAAGATTGGCAGCCACTATGAAGTCAAACAACAACAAATGCTGGCGAGGATGTGGAGAAAAGGGTACTCTTGTACATTGCTGGTGGGACTGCAAATTGGTGCGGCCAATTTGGAAAGCAGTTTGGAGATTCCTGGGAAAGCTGGGAATGGAACCACCATTTGACCCTGCTATTGCCCTTCTCGGACTATTCCCTGAAGACCTTAAAAGAGCATACTACAGGGATACTGCCACATCGATGTTCATAGCAGCACAATTCACAATAGCTAGACTGTGGAACCAACCCAGATGCCCTTCAATAGATGAATGGATAAAAAAAATGTGGCATCTTTACACAATGGAGTACTATGCAGCAATAAAAAATGACAAAATCATAGAATTTGCAGGGAAATGGATGGCACTAGAGCAGATTATGCTTAGTGAAGCTAGTCAATCCCTAAAAAACAAATACCAAATGTCTTCTTTGATATAATGAGAGCAACCATGAACAGAGCAAGGAGGAAGAGCAGGAAGAAAAGACTAACATTTAACAGAGTCATGAGATGGGAGGGAAAGGGAGAGAAAAGGGAAATTGCATGGAAATGAAGGGAGACCCTCATTGCTATACAAAATTACATATAAGAGGTTGTGAGGGGAATGGGAAAATAAACAAGGAGAGTAATGAATTACAGTAGATGGGGTAGAGAGAGAAGAAGGGAGGGGAGGGGAGGGGGGATAGTACGGGATAGGAAAGGTAGCAGAATACAACAATTACTAATTGGGCATTATGTAAAACTGTGGATGTATAACCGATGTGATTCTGCATTTGGGGGAAAATTGGGAGTTCATAACCCACTTCAATCTAATGTATGAAAATATGATATGTCAAGAGCTTTGTAATGTTGTGAACAACCAATAAAAAGAAAAAAAAAAAAAAAAAAAAAAAAAAAAAAAAAAAAAAAAAAAAGATACTTGCTATGGTTGTCAGAAGTGTATTGAAAGGCACTGGGGGAAGCAGAGATTCAAAGGACAAGAAAAGGAAGAGTTAATTTTGATAGCAAGAGTCTTTAAGACACTGGAATGGATGCCATCTAGGGCCTATTGTCGCAGTCTGGATGCAGCAAAATAACCGGGTGGGGGGTGATGAGCAACTTGTGTACATTGATACAGCAGGAGTGGGAGCCATTTATTGTAGGACAGGAGGGGTATATATACATTACACACAGCTTATCTTAATTAATAAACTAGATACAGCAGTCAACCAATAAGGAATCTCCACACTTAATGGCTCGCTGGTGTTACTTCACAAACCACTCCCTCTGGCAGAATGCCAGACGCCATCCTGACTTGTTTACAGACCTTAACAGCCTATGTGGAGAAGTTATAGTCTCTCACACGTCTCCCTTACCTGCTCTGCTAATGTCTAGAAATTGAAGGGTTTCCCCCATGATGCCAGATGAGGCCCTGGGAGTCCTATAATTCTATGGAATATTTGTCAAATGAGTGAAGGTAACAGAACTCATATTTATTCTTCTAGAAACTTTGCCCTTTCCTTCTCCTATGGATACAGCTCTCCATGTTCTCTGGAATCCTCTCAAAGACATTGAAGGCCAAGGAAAGGATCCTCCAAGCCTATACCCACTGTCTCCCTGTATTTGAATCCTATGCTCTGGCCAGGCTGGCCCTTCTACCAGAGCACCAGTTTACCAGAAGCTTGGCCACCCTATGCCTTTCTCCAAATCCCTCTCCTGACTGGGATAGTCCTCTGATCCCTTCAAGAATTAGCTTGAATCTCTCTGCTCTGGGACAGCCCTCCACGTGTCCCAGCTTAACACCACTTACCTCCTCTGATTTTTCCCTAAAAATGTATCCCTGTGAGTTGACGGTGATGTCCCCACATGTACAAAACTAGAACCATACACAGCTAGGATACTCCTGGAGGTCATATGAAGATAGCTACTTTTGAACTCTCTTCAGAAGAATATCAAAAATTGTGCAGCATCCTTGAGTCATTTAAGATTTGGTGCCTGAGCCTGCATAAAAGTAGATGCATGGATCTCAGTGATTTGGATGATGAAATATCTGCTTCACCAATTACTTCAGCAATTATCATGACTATGTCATGTATTACACTAAATATCATTGTAATCACTGCTAAATATCAGTGATTTAAACAAAGACTGTTATTTTGCTCACAAATTTGCAAACTGAAGCAGGTTCAAGTTTGCCTTCACTCTAGTCTGTGACGGTGGGGACAGCTTGAAGGTCAGAGATAGAATCATTTTCTGGAAACCCACTTACTCACATATTTGAGTTGGAAAGGCTTGAACCACTGTGGCCTGGAACAGCTGGGTTTGCAAGTGTTTCTCCATCAAAGTTCTTGCTCCATAGGGGTGTCTCCAGCATGGTGTCTCAGGACTAGAGTCAGGGTAATTAGACTTCTTATGTGCTAGTTCAGGGCTCCCAAAGTGCATGCTCTAAAAATGAGCAAGAAAGGGTTCAAGGAGAGAAAGATAGACCCTATTGCTTAATGATGATGTTTAATATTGCATTGTCAGAAGAACAAGTGAGATGGAATAAAGTGTGGCCATCTTTAGTACATGCAATCTGCCACAACCATCTTCTTCTGACGCCTCCTGGTTCCTTCTTCTTGTCAATATCCTAAGTACTCTTAAGTCTTGAACTTTGCCTGGCCTTTGCCAATAGTTGTGAAGTGTAAAAGCTAAAATTTGGGATCAAACTGAAGCAAAATCATACTCCCCTTTCTTGATACAAACTTCAATAAAGAATTTAATCCTTCTGATCTCTATTTCTCACCTGGACAAACATAGAAATGAAACTATCTCCCTGTGTCACTCTTCTTAATAAATCACACCTTCCTTCCCATTTGTATGGCTTCCCCACCGGGTCCCCCTACAGAATAGAGACCTCCCACCTGTGCCCGCCCTTGTCAGCTGCCCCTTTCCAGCCTTCCAGACCTCAGGAGAAAAATAGGACAAAATCAAGACTTTGATAAATACAAATAAGTGCATTCCCTCCACCAGCACCGACCGCCTTCACATGATAAACTACTTAATCATGTGCTAATGATGAACAGTTGACTTTGCTGATGCCAGACGTGGGGGACTGAGGGTGCCCTCGGTGCCCCAGTGTTAATTACTTCCTTGACTAACTCCAAGAGACACTTATTAAATTTTGAGCCTCTCTGCCTGGAAGAGGGCACACACAAGTGCAGCCGATGTCTCTTTCGCTTTCTGTATTAAGGAACAAAAACGCCAGCCAAGGTAGAGTCTTGCTGAGGTGGAGGAAGAGCAGATGGAAGTATTTTGAGCCTGGCACCATCATTCAGGGAGCAAAGGAATTTGTGGAATGCCCAGGACTCTGAGGGAACCTTGCTCTGGCACTTGTGGTCATTGTGATCTTTGGCTACTTAGCTTCCCTGAGCCCCAAGTTCTAAAGCATGGAATTAGTGTTCCTACCATAGTACAGTTGTTGTCAATAAGAGGGGTAATCTTGTCAGATACCACCACTGCTATTACTAGTATTAGCACCACCACTAATATCATCAACAGTGAAAATGTCAGTCTTCATGATAAGACAATACTCCATATTGTTTAGCGTCTGAGACAGCCAACATGAGACCAAGGCAAAGGTAAACAATGGGAGAGCAGAAGATGGTAACCTTTCCGTTTGCTTAGTGAGCCTAGAAATGATGTCAGGACTTTCTGTCTATATCTTTCATCAACGTTATCACTTCAAAAGTTTTCCACATTAAAAAGCCATAAACGGAACTTGAATCCCAGCTCTATCACCTCCATCTCCTGTCTTACTTCAGGCAAAACAAAGACTCTCTTTCAACTTCTTATTCTATAAATTAGAAGTAATACCTATACTGCCTGCTTGTTTAGGGAATGTCATGTAGAATGCCTAACATGCCTGTCTTGCAGTGGGGCAACACACATGTTAAAGTATATTATCTCTTCAAACTCAGGAATATCCAAAGAACTTCAGTCTACAGCAGATGTCCCTCGGTCTACACCTTCCAAATATTGCTGTTACATGCAATCCATATACATGCACACACACAAACACACACAAGCACACACAAACATACACACAAGCACACACATACACCCATGCAAACACACAGACACATATATACTTGAGAGCCGGGCGTGGGCTCTGTGTGGACTATATTTCACACCACAGCCTAGTGAATAGGATAACCTGGTGTCTGGGAACTTCTAGTGGACACTTCCTCTGGCTGATTGCCCTGACACATTGTGAGCCCTCTTCAAGTTCTGCCAAAGGTCCCACACAGCACTGGAGGTGGGGTGACCTGCTGTAGCCACAAGATGCCAATCAACCTGCTGACTGTAAGACATCACGAAGCAAGACTCCACCCTTGAAACCTTATTCCTGCCTTTGATGTACCCCTTAAATAAACCATGGAAGCCATTTCCTAATTGTCTAGCTCATCTCCTGGGTGGACTGGACCTATCAGGGACTTCAACTTTTTGAAACTATCTTTCCAACTTTGTCTTTTGTTCTTCACTAATTATTCTAGACATTAGTTTCTCAGGAGGCTTATCCCTCTGAGCTGGTAAGAATTCCCTGGTGAGGTGCTGGCCATCCCATGATAACTTATGTACCATGTACAAGCACTGCACACAAGCCCACATGCCCCCATATACAACATAAACACACTATACATGTATGTACTCACATAAACATACCTACACACACTCGCAAACACATGGGCTTCTAGAATGGGTACTGGTTTTACTCCACCTTCTCCTAGTTCATCCTCCTAAATGAACTTGGAGAAGAAAGTAACATGACCAGTATAGGATGTAAGGAGGAGAAAGTTGCTCTGTCACTTGGATCATGGTGCATTTTACACCATACTTTGTGAACCATGGGCCATTTTCTCAGACTCAAAAATCCAGAATAAATCATCACACTTTCGTGGAGACTTTTATTATTATGCATTCTAGGGTCCTGCCACAGATCTATACAAAGCACCACCTTCAACTCTCCATTTTCTGGTTTAAGTCCATCTCTGAGCCCTTCACACAGGTTGAAATGATCCATCATCTTTATAATAAATTCCTATTTTGTGTCTCAGCTAGTTCAACTGAGTCTCTCTTACTGTAACCCAAAATCAGCTCTAAACCATCCAGGTACCCAATCACTCACTGACCCTGTCACTCACTGCTCCTTAGCAGTTCTGCAGAGGCCAACTGCCTCTTCCTCCATCCACCAGCTTCTGTTGAAATGTTTCCCAGCACCTCAGAGCTTCCCCATAATGAGGCATGGAAGGTGGAACATTTTTTCTGTCCAGTCACAGAATAATGGGCATTATGCCATTCACAAAAATGAGAACAATCATGGGACCTCTTTCCAAAGATCCAGGATGACTTCTTACATCTTACAGCTGTTTGGCCAACCCAAAGATAGAGAAGGGAACCAAGAAACCATCTTGGGGTTTGTGTGACTTTATGAAAAGTAAATCTATTATGACTTTTGTTTGGGGCTTAAAAGCCATTATTTTGCAAATCGCTGATAAGGAAGCTAAGAGCAAAATTTTGAGTTGATCTGTATAGTGAGTGGACTGTGCTACGCAGCAGCATTTTTGTATTGCTCTTATTTCTGGATCCATTTTATGTCCCTAACCTTGCTTTGCCTTTTTTCCTTCTTTCTTATTTCTAATATATGTTATTTTGCTGCGTTTTAAGCCTCCTTAAATCCTTTCTGGAACTAGCAGCAATATAACAAAATAAAAACAGATTTCCCCTTTGTTACCAGAAGAATTCTTCCCCTTTTATGTTACACAGAGGCACGTAAAATGATGGATAGTCAGAAATAAAATATTTAGGCTCAGAGTTCCATCAGTCTCCACGAGGTATTTATTGTGCTCTTCTTATGTGGGAGGAACTGTAAGGACTACAAATAAGTGTCACATTCAGCAAAAAGTTCCCAGTGTCGTCCAGAGACAGAGAACATGCACATAGGAAAGAAAAAATATCCAGAGATGCAGGGTCATAAATAGAAGCAGCTCTTGTGGACCAGCTTGGTCAGAGAAAGCTTACACGAAGGTGGGAAGATTCAAGTGGAGCTTTGAGGAATATGGAAAATCTTAATGGGTGAGGAAAGGATATAAGAGACAAAGGGAAAGAGAATCACTGGAGAAAGGTATAGTGCAAAGTTCCCAAACTGGAGCATTCAAATCTCCCAAAGGCCTTGTCAAGCCTAATCAGTTGGGCCCAGCACCCAGAGTATCTCATGCAGCAGATCCAGGGCAGAGCCCGAAAAGATGCAGCCCCAGCAAGATCCCTGGTGATTCTTTGCTACCAATCAGCGACCTGTAAACTGAAAAACACTGATCTAAACAAAGGCAGTTCTCTGGACCTCGCTTTAGAAAGAGCCCTCTGCCCATCTGAGGAGGAGGCGAGACAGAAAGGTATCCCCTCTGTCAGATGGAGCCCTCTGTTCTGAGCCAACCCCATATGTGTTTGTCACCTTTCTTCACGCTGCTCAGAGCCTGTCCTCTCATGCTTCTCTCTGTGTCCTTAACGAAATGGTTCACAGTTTGCAGGAGAGTGAGCAAAACAAAAGATGTTGACCTTTTCTTTCCTGGAATTTGCTCTTTGGGAGAAATCCCACACTCCATCCTCAGCCCAAGGCAAACAATTTCCTTAGATGATTTTCATCATCCTCTACCTGCTGTGTTTCCCTGTGTTTCTCACAATGTGTCTGGGCTGAAGCTCATCACCTTCGATTGCACATGCAACTCTCAAGTCCTGTTCTCGTGCTTTCTCGATTGTGACCACGGCTCCACCTCTGGCCCTTACAGCATCTGAGCACTGTGGACACAGCATTGTAGGGTGGGCACTGGGGGGCTGCAAGATAAGGCTTCCTGGGTGCCTTTAGTACTTTCAGTTAGATTGGGAATCAGACAGACCTGGACTTAAATCTACTTGGTTCATATCAAATTGCTGCTTGAGTAATTTTTAGAAAACCTAAGCCCAGTGTGGTAACAGACACCTATAATCCCAGCACCTCTGGAGGCTAAGTCAGGAGGATGCAAATTCAAAGCCAGCCTCAGAAATTTAGTGGGGCCCTAAGAAACTTAGCAAGACCCTGTCTCTAAATATAATATTTTAAAAAGGGCTGGAAATGTGACTCCGTAGTTAAGCACCACTGGATTCAATCCTTGGTACCAAAAAAAAAAAAAAAAAGAAAAGAAAAAAGAAAAAAACCACTTGATAGCTTAGCCTCATTTTCTTCATCCTGTAAAGAAGATCAAATAGTATCCTTTTTTACTGTGATAATTTGAGATAAATAATGGGGCCTGATATAACACATGGCCAATAAATGGAAGGAATTTCATAATCATTTCTTGCTCCAGGCCACATGTTTGTTATCTAACAAGTACTTATTAACTGCCTTCTCTGTCCAGGTACTTAATGAATATTTTAGTTGTCCAGACATGTGCAAATAACTGTGATACAAGATATAATAAAGTGAGCAGTGTATGATAATAGTACTATCATTACAAATTTTTCGTATTTTAGACTGATATTTCCCTAGAAAATTTCAGAAAAGGAGTGAGAACTTTATATGTGTATGAAACTTTGAGCAGCCAACAATGGAGACAGAAATGGATGGAACAACAGAACAGAGGCCTCAAGGGAGAGTCATAAGATATTTTCTGGCAGAGTAAGCAACTAGTGGGATTTTCAAAGACACATGGGAGAAAAGCTTAGGATGCTTCTGATCCAAGAGAGATAATATGCCCTGATGGGAGTCTAGAGACAAGAAACCAGGGTCAATGTCACCAATTAATGTAACAGGAAATATTACATGGAACTGTATATAGCAGAGAGTATTCTGTACATGGCACAATTGGACAGGCCTATAAGTTCCTGGAGAAAACTTTCCAGCTAACATGTTACAGTCCCAAAAATCCTATTTGTTGATTTTAGTATTGAATATCCTGATTAAACTTCAAGTCTTGTTGCATATTGGGTTCCCCAGGGAACAGACACTGAGATGGCGGTATGCATGCAGAAATTTGATTAGGTGGTGCTCTCAGGTCCCCTCTGTGGGAGGGAGAAAACAAAGCAGGATGTGATACAGGTGATACAGATGCAAGAAGACCTCACCTGATTTTACAGGACTGAAAAGCTGGGATAGCTCTTCAGAGCTGTCCCACATAGAGACACAGAGATTAACCCTTTAGATATCCATTGTGACAAGTCAATGGAAATGAGGCATAACCTTGCATCAAGTAGCTCCCTTTTGCCACAGCATTTCCTAAAGATTGCTAAGGGCTTCCTGCCTGCAGTGCTCCCAACAGTTAGGAGGATGCTGCTCCTTTAAGGTGAGCTGAGAAGCGCATCTTGCATTCGCTGCATGTATTATATGTGCAATTGTACTTTGTCTTAAATTATTGAATCTGCCTAGCAAGGGCAGAGACAGGCCTTAAGGAATACTCACTGGGAGGGCAAAAGGAACAGAGAGCCTAATCCAAACAGAGCCTTCCTGATGCAGCTGGAATAAGAGACCTTGGACCACCAGAGATAAAACTGAGATTAATAGGCTCCATCAGAGGAGCAGGCACAAAGCAGAAAGCAAAGACCACCTTAAATAACCTTCACCCATACTGAAGCCTAGTCAAAGACTGTGTTTTTAAATAATGACATATCTATGATTGAGTATCTACTATGCACCAAACACTGCTTTTTGTAAATAAACATGAAATCTCATGACAGCTCTGTAAAACAGTATTATTAATCCCATCTGATAGAATAGAAAACTGAGATTCAGAAGGAAGATTCCTGCAAGTGGCAGGTCTGTAATTGGATCTGCTAGTTTCAAATCCATGCTGCTTCCATCCCTGAGCCCTGAGAATTTCTAGAATGTTCCCAAGAGATGTGTTGGGAATTACCATGCAGTTCAAAGGGAAAGCCAAGCCCCCAATCCTGCCTCAGTTGAGATTTTCCAACACGTATCTGTTTAATAAAAAGGGATTTAGTTAAGTTACACTGTGTGTGTGAAAGATAGTTACTGCCAGAGTCAGTAAAGGTTCTTCCTTCTGCAAACCATGTATTTAGTCAAAGAATGCAACACAACACAGTGGCTAAGGTCAGAACATGTGGGTTCAAATCCCTACCTCAGGGGCCTTGGGACTTTCAACAGTACTTACACTCCCTGTGCCTCAATTTCCTCTCCTATAAAAAGGAAGTCAAAACTGCCTTAATATGTTGGCAGTGAAGATTACTTTACTTATGTAAAATGCTAGAAAATTCAGCAAATAGCAAGCTCTACATGATTGTTAGCTCTTATAATCCTTATCTGTGAATTAGTGGTAATCTGAAAGTCTGCCACTGAGTTACTTACCCAGTCCCACAAATTATAATCCAGAAAGATTCCAGAAATCTTACCTTTCTTTACCAGTCAGGTGTACCAAAGTCAACTTCTCATTAGTCTCTTACCCATTAATTCTATCATTCTTTCCTTGAGCCAAGATTGAGTGAGAGTCTCCTGTGTGCCCCGGAGTAGAAGGATGAATAAGAGAGACAAAGTCCTTCATTGCATAGTTTGTACTTTCCTGGAAGAGATCGACAATAAATACATAAATACAGAGTATGCAAATGATTAGTATGAAAAGAAAAGAAAGCATATATAGAAAGAGAAATGGTTGTTGGTGTTATACAGGGGGACTCCAGAAGTTCTTTCTCATTAGGTGATGCTGGAGTAGAGACATGAATGAGAGTGAGCCATATTCAAATATGTGAGAGGTGTTTTCCTGAGAAAACAAAGAGCCAGGGACAAATCCCTGAGAGTTCTTGGCACCTTGGCAGGTTGGAGAGACACAGAAGATGAAATCAGGAATGTAGGCAGAGGGACAGATAACATGGAGCATTGTAGGGTATAGTAAGGCACTGGATTTTCCTCTAAGTATGGCGGGAAGTCACTGGAAGGATCTAGGAAAGAGAGTGACACAAGGTGAAACTTTGAAGGAGCACTCTGAGGACGTTGAGGAGAACAGACTAACCAAGGGTGAAGAATGGAACAGGGGAAACAATTAGGAGGCCTTCCCATAGACCAGGTGATGTGGCCTCCATGATTGAAGTCACGGGAATAAGAAGTGGCTCTAGACATTTGTGAAAGGCTAGGAACCATCAGGATTTGAAGATGGATTTGAATGTGTAAGTGAATGAAACAGAGGTAAGTCATCTTGGGAGTGAGACAAGAAAGAGAATATCAAGCAGAGATCCAGGACCCCCATCCATAAAAGTCAAGGATGGGCTACAGGGCAGTGAGAAGTGAGGAGGACCAATGGCATAAGCAGAGTTCCACAGAAAGGAGAAGGAAATGCCTTAAGAAGGAAGTTGTGAGGTACTGTTTCAAAGGATGCTGCAAACCTGTTTGGATAAGAGCAGGAAGGAAAGTCGACCGTGGGAATGGGAATGTGTGAGCATTGGCCACTCTTATATTTCAGTGGTAAGTCAGGGACAAAAGCCCTCTGTGAGTCATTGAATGAGAAAGGGTCTCTGAGGAAGTAGTAATTACACTTGAGAAGCTTTGCTGTAAAGCCCAATGGGGTGGTGGAAACTGGAAGAAATTGGAGATAACAGTGTTAGAGGAAATGGGAGATTATAACATGTTGTAGGCTTGCGGGAAGGACCCAGAAGTGATGAAGCAGGAGGGAGAGGGTACTCTGGCTGGAGAGATGCCCTTGGGTAGGGGAGAATGGATAGGGTCTGTACCACAGGGTGGGCACAGGGGGATTCATCAGTAAGAGAAGGAGGCCAAGGACAGGGCACAGGTGGAGTGGGCAGCAGATGGGGAGCCTGGAGCGTTCCTCCAGGAGACTGTTTCTTCTAATAATGACACTGAAGGCCCCAGATACGAAGGGGGTTTTTAAATCACACAGCTAACTAATAGCCCCTCTAGATTCCCCATGAAATTATATTACCCCATCTCAACCCCCTAGAAAAATCTGTTACTCTTGCTGCATCCTGTTCGACTACCCTTTATCGATTCATGATTGTTGTTGTTGTTGTTGTTTTGTTTCGTTTCTAATAATCCTGAGTTTCTCTTGGACTCTTTGGTTATCTGCCAGGCACTAATGTAATGAAGAGTTTGGAACTGTGCCCTGAATTTCCACTTACAGAGATTTTAAAATCCCCCACTGACCACTTGAGAAGAAGAAGTATATAAATGTATAAAATAAAATCCACTGGGCCCACCTGGCATTTCTTCACAATAGAGCCAAATAACCCCTGACTTTGGGCTGAAGAGTCCAGCATAGCATCCTGTCTACCACGATGTTTATGGAAATCCATTGAATAAGCCGGTGATGCATTTGTATATTACAAGTTGCAGGAACTTCTGTAACTGAGCCAATTCTTTCTCAAGCCTGACATTCATTCTAGTGTTTCCACTGTGAAATCAGCATTCCTACAGGCTGATTCCTTTAGGATTGACCATTAAACAACAGTTTATAGTTATCCATAAATACACAATAATTTCAGATCACTTACGCCCGAGTATTGATGTCCATCCTTAGGAACCGGAGTTCACTGCTATGTTATCTTCAGAAAATAACCAATTTAATACAGAATAGTTAAACCAGAGTATCATAGAGACCAGAGGTCAGAAGCCTATGGTGTACAAACTCCATGTGGCCCTGGGGGACTTCTGCTTGGCCTGCCAGACATTAGCTAGATGGGAAAATTACTGGGTGTCTTCTGATATCTAGCCCTCTCACAGAACCCTGAGCCATTCTTGACCTCAGGTCGCTGTCCACTAATCTCTGCTACCATTGTCAGACTGTGAATTCTTTGCCAGATCTCCTCTAATGTAGATAGTCCTCATTCCTCAGGAATCCAGGGAGCAGGGAACCTTCTATCCCTACTCCCCATAGTAGTGTGGTGATGCCCCGGGGAAAGGAAAAGCTCACATCTGCTCTAGAAAGAGGGTACAAATGAAGGCTTATCGCAACACTGAATTTAAAGGTTTATCCTCAGTGAAAACACTGCGGTTTCCTTAAACTTATTAGGGAAAAGCTACAAGTGTAAACTTGAGGTCTTGCCTCTAAAAAAGAAAGTAGTATCATGGGATAACTGGTGAGAGCAATCAATGGGATGTGGAAGGGTACTGCAATATCTGAGTGGCATGTGTTTTGCACAGCTCTGGAGCCACACAAGATTATGATCCTAGCCCCACTCTACTTGCTACACAGCTTTAAGCCAGTCATATCACCTCTCTGCATTTCCTTGATTGTAAAATAACACCTACCATCCAGATTAATGAGAAAGATTCAATGAGACAAAATATAAAAAGAATGAGCCTAGTGTCTGCCTGATTCAGCCTGGATAATCCTGCGCTCCCTCTTTCACACCAAGATAGGGGATGACCAACAAAGACATCTGTCTGGCCTCAGCAGTCACTCAGGGAACGAGGGGAACTTGAAAATCACCTATTGTATACATGTCATGAACCAGCACTTCAGGTGGTAAATTTACAGGGAAATGGATTTTCCTAGCATTTCTTTCTCTATCCCTTCAATTCTTGATCTAACCTTCTGGTTTAACAGGGAAAACTAATAGAAGTAGCAGATTGTCATATTCATTAAAAAATGGTTAATATAGTTTTTGATGTATAACTGCTGAAGAAAGAAAAAAAAATGTTTTAGGCACATTTTCCTTTCCCCCTGACTAAAGCATTGAGTAAAATCAGTGTGGCAGATGTCGGGGTGACAGTTGCTTTGGGAATAAACGCTAATTTAAAATGCAGAGAAGCAGAAGGGCACGGGTGACGTGCTGCACTCAAACATTCGGATCTGGTAAAAACTTTCAATCTGACTGCATTGTAAACCCTTAGGGCAAGAATGATGTCTTTTTGAATCTGTACAGCCCCAAGGATACTGTTGTTGCTCCATACGCATGAAATAAAACAGTAATATTTATAGTTTCTATGTACATTTTGTCAAAGCTCTTGAGTCTGATCCATACATTGGGGATCATTCCTAGCAACTACTTAGAAACTAATTCCTAAGAAGATGACAGGCATTTCTTCTTTCTTTCTTCCTTTCCAAAGCTGAATGCTGTGGGCATCGTCTAGGAGTAGAGAAGTACTCATGGACCACCCAGGGAGCCTTCCCGAGTTGAGAAGTCTCTGTGGCTATACTCCCAGATCCACCTTCTCTAGCCATGAATCCCCCCTGGCTGCTGTTCCAGCTATCCATCCCCCAAAATGTTTATGAATGTCCTTCATGCCCATAAAATAAAAATCCCTCAAAAAGCATTTTATATAGTATAATTAACTAATATGTTACATCCAATTATGAGATAATATGTAACTTTATTTAACCAGACAACCAAAGGTTCAAATCCCAGCTCTGTCTCTTTTTAGCTATATATGACCTTGGGCAAGTCATTTTTTTATGGAAAAAAATTGGAATGGTATTATTATCTACATGATAAAGTGATGCAAAGAGTAAACGAATTAATATATGTATATGGAACAGTGTCTGGCAAATAGTAAGCACAATAGAAATATTGGCTATTTCATGTCAGTCACAAGAGGCTGGCTAATGTTCAGCACAAACACCTCTTACCCCTTTGTAACAGGAAGAGTTTACTTATTCTTATCAAGCACAGAAAATGCATCCAAACACTCTTTCCATTTGACCTCATCAGCCAAGAACAATAAATCGCCAAAACAATTGTTTTCTAACAAAAACCCAATGCTAGCTGGCAACTCTTAACACAGAATCCGTCCTTCAGAAAGCTGTGCTGTTCTATTTTAAAGGAGATGAATAGGAACAGCTAAGTTTGGAGAAAAAAGAAAAGCAAAAAAAAAAAAAAGTTTGAGGTACTAACTGCTGATGTTACTTTTTCTGGGTGAAATACAGTGAAGCACCTGGAGAATCCTACAAAAAGGTTGTGGTTGGAAGTGCTACCTGTCCTCCACCCCACCCTGCCACCTGCCATTCTCATCCTAGTGATCTCGACACACCTGACTGTTTACTGCTCCCAAGACACCTGGGGGTTTGTGTCGGCTGATTCTAAAGTGATGCTCCATCTGCCCAAAATGGCTCATCCCCTCCCCACATTGTTGTCCTCATAGAACACTCTGTTAAACTATTGTCTATTGACTAGACAAATCTCTCTGAAATACCTCCTGATCCCCAAGCAAATTTGATAGCTCTTCTCTTGATTTTCCATATAAACTGATGGCTTAATTTCCTTACAGTTCACGCCCTTCTCTCTCATGGCTATCAAATGCTGAGACTCTTGAAAAGAAGGATCGCTCCTGATGTTTCTCTATATCTAACTGCTAGCAAAATCAGATATATGTACTTAGACGAGCAATAGCTACTTAATAATAAATTCACAGAGTAGTCAAGGGAGATTTTTAAGATAGGAAATTAAGAGCATATCTATATGCATAAAACATGGATTACCCCTTAACAATTTCCTAAGGTCTTAGCCTTGCTAAGACATTTCCCCCAGATTCTCAAATCGCTATAAAAACAAAATAAAAAAAGGTAAGAGAATTTTTGTCAAGTAAGAGCCTTAGAACACCAATATGTTGAAATTTGTCCTGGTTCTAACTTAGAAACCCTTTTAAAAGACAGGGATATTAGACATTCTTTTGATCCCTTCATTGGTACCCTAGGAAGGGAACTTGCCTTCTGGGAGTGCATCCCTGCACACAGGACACCTCTGTGATCAGAGGTTCTGGATGGCTGGAGCAGGTCATAAGAAGGAAAAGAAAGGAAGAATGAAAAAAATGTCAATTTCTCCAAATTATTAACCTAGGAATGTTGAGTTAAAATTTAAGAAATAAATTCTATATTTTACTTCCATTGTATACCCATATGTCACTCTCCCTGTCCAAACTAACTTCTTTGTCCTCAAATAATAAAAAAAAATATATTCTTTATTAGTTGCTTTAATCATGCCAAGGAATCAGACTCAAGTACTATACTAACATCAGGTAAATTCAGGGAATGAGTTAGTAAAAAACATTACATATAATCTATCCCAGTAGCCTTTCCCCGAATTGGAATCTGAGTGGTGGTGTTCCCTGCAATAGAATATCTCAACAGTGACACCTATAGATGCATTAAGAAATGTGTTCGTGGTCTCGTGTAAAGAAATAGGCTATGTTATTTTTCAGTTCTAAAAAAAGTACTTCTATTGTGCTTTCATTACTTATAATAGTGTTTATTTATCATTCACTTGCCCTTACCCTTATTTAATGTTTTATTTTTATTTCTGAAACTGAAGTTCAAAGTATCTCAGATAGTCAAAGACACATATTGCATTTGGGTCAAACTCATTTTCATGTATAAAACAAATAGCAGATAATTAATCACTATTTGTCCATTTTAACACAGGAAGAATGAAGTGTCAGACCACAGTTAATCTACCTTAAGATAAACACAGTAAAGAAAATTGAGGATGAAACAAATTAATCAATCTAGTGACAACTGTGAGGTCGGTGCTAGTGAAAATAGAAACTTCTTGACATGCACCCTCTCTAAAGTCCACACCCTCAATAAAGATACTGCAAGGTGAAGATTGCAATCTCAACTGCTTAGAATGTGTCACTCAAACCGTGAAGACCTATTCAATTGAATCACAACATAAAACTTGATTAATTTTGTATGAGCCTTCTTCTTAGTTGCTTCAAAAACAAAACCTGGGTATCTTAAATTCTCTGAATGAATTTGATTATGTTAGCCTTGCTATTCAGAACCCCTGAGCAACTTGGAACAGATAACATTGACTTCCCATGTCATATCCAAACTCAAGTACAAGCAGGATTGGGGTTCTGACATAAATAGTGTATCTACAATAACACAATCATGTAAGAATGGAACATTTCAAGCACTAGTATCAATGAAATATCACAAAGAGTGGTTTGGGTTCATTTTTTCCCACTGAACTGATTGAAATAAGCTGTTGTTTTTAAAACATAAAAAAAAATTCTTCATTGAAAACAATCAAAATCAAAGCTAAGAAAGGAAACTACTCATACCAAGTGTTACTCCCAAGTGAAAAGAAATAAAGAGGAGTTCATTTTCCAGGAAAAGCTACCTCCATTTATGCATGAGCATGTAAAAATATTAAAGTCTAAAAATGCTAGAATAAATACAATTAAAATTAGTCAATGCAATTTCAGCCAGATGAAAAAAAAATAATAACAATAATAACAATAATAGCATGGGGTCGTATAGAGAAAAAATAACCTGGAATCTGATTCTGGATCTTTTCCAGTTGTGGCTGTGTGAGCTTGGAAAAGATAAAAAAAAAACTTTGAATAAACCTCAATCTTTTTTTTCTTTCCCTGCAAAATGGAGTGCATAGATGATTCTGTTTAATTCTATGGGGATCAATGACCCTTTGAAATCATCATCTTCAACAGGAATTTAATCATCTCCACCACAGCCCCTCTGGAAGGAATTATCTGTGAGCTTATTTCCACAATTTCATTATTTCCTAGTCAATGAACTATTTTGCTACTCAATATACAAATGTCAAAGACTTAAGGACTAATCTCCTCTTTAAAACATGGCCTGGGAGAGTTTTACAATACTAAACATTTTTTGGTGACTTGAGTTAGAATTCAAAGAAAAGACATACTATATTGTTCAGGTGACCTCTGTACCAGATTTATATAAGTAATATTTACTTTCCTTTTGATGCCCAAGGGAGTAGGGGCACAATTGTGTCAAGAAAATTTTGGGAACCTTTAAAAAATATAAGAAGGATCTTTGTTCCTACCCAACTGACACCACTGACCTGAGAAAAGAAAAAAGCAGGTGGCAAGCAGATGCCTTTACTAAAGGATTTTATTTCATTTTTATGAGGTTGAGGAGAATTATTTTTGGTAAAAATTATACATACCTTTTAAAAGCGAGCTTTTCTGGTTCTTCAATTCTATTTTTATGTTATTTTATAGCTCATTATACTATCCTCTTGTGACCAAATAAAATAAGAGGTGAAATGTTTAAATAAAACTTTTAATAACCCAGACTATGCATTTCAAAATAAAAAGAGGTAAAGGAAAAGCAGTCCAAATGGCTAAATCTGATTCCAGTTTTTCACGTTAGTCACATAACATTAAGCTAGTTGGTGTTAAATATGGGCACACTGAGAATTTATTCTTTCACATTCCAACCTCAAATGAAAGTGAGAGAGAGGTGCCCAATGGACAAGGCTCTATCGATGCCTCTTCCCAAGAAGGCACGCAAGACAAAGGTCATCAAGAATACTGATGTTAAATGTTGTCCCTTTTTACTTTTGTATTTGGATAAAAGTCATCATCTCCTATAAAGCAGAGGAAGTCATAAAATTTAAACATCAAGCCTCATGGGAATGTAGGGAACAACAAGACAGTATAAGAAACTGTTATAGACCCTTAGAATCACCCAAGCGTAAGCCCAGGCAAGCCCTGAGCAGCTAAAAATCCCACAGAGCTGCCCTGGATGTTCTCTGCAATCTTACTTCATTGTTCACATAAAGATACCCTTGGTTTGCACCCCCTTTTCTCCCCATGTTGCTTTTATATAAGAATTGCACTTAGTTAGTTGTCTATACTTCCTTGGAATCTAACTATGCACTTTGTGTACATGCACTGAATTGTACTTAGTTGTCTATACATCCTTGGAATCTGACTAGGGTCTCTATCCATTTGGAAATGTCTTCCAAAGTCCCAACTATTAAAGGATTGGTCCTTAATCTGTGGCACCACTGAGAGGTGGTGGAACTTTCCAGAGGTAGGACCTAGTAGGAGCAAGTTAGGTCACTGGGAAGGTGTGCTTGAAGGGGATTTGGGAACCCTGGCCCCTTCCTCTATCTGGGTTTCCTGGCTATCACAAAGTCAGAAGCTCTATTCCACCATGTCTCTCTGCCATGATATTCTGCATCACCACAGGCCCCAAAACAAGGGAGCCAACTATGGATGGAAACCTCTGAAACCATGAGCCAAAATAAAGCTTTCCTTCTTATGAGTTGTTTCTGTGATGTATTTTGTTAAAGTAACACAAAGCCAACTAACACACCATCTTCTCTGTACCTCAATAAGTACCTGATACTTGAGAAAATGTATTAATTAAATTAATTTTAAAAAATTAAGTTTGCCAATTTCAAAGCTACCTCACGGCCACTTTTAAAAAGACAACAACGTGAATTCTACACTCCGTAAATCATGGAAAAGTACTTTAGGTCTTCAGAGATACACGAGGGTAATTACCTGAGATCTCATCCACCTGACTCTCCCGAGGGCCAAGCTATCACCCCAGCTCTTGTCCATCTCCCTTCTCTTCCTTTCCCCAGGTGGCTCCTTTACCTTCTCAAAACTCCAACCATCCTGCTGACCCAAGAAAAAAAAATCAATTTCATTTTGCTCAGTAACCATTCCAAAGTTACACTGATTACACAGATCAGCACAACAAAAACCCAGGCTCAGAAGCTTCCCCGAGAGAAAAGCATCCCTCCTTCTCGGGAGCAGGCTTGAGGGAAGGCTATAAATACTTAAACATTAATATTGTTATCCTTGTCACATAAAAAATGAATTCATGATTTCCTGGATCCTCTCTGGGGATGACCTCGGTGCCTCCATCTCCTCGCCTTTCATCTTATTACCATTTCCTCCCTGAAGTCTTTCCCCCTTAGAGTCAGGAACTGTCATCTGTAAGTAATGGGCCATGTACACAGATCCTGTTCCTGTGATGAACATGGTTGGGGGAGGATTTCCACCCTCCGCGTGTCTCCACAGGGGGCTTAAAGCCTGTGTGTCAACCCTGAGCAATTTTCATCAACTCGCTGAGAACTTGCCTGAGGAGAAGGGGGGCTGGAGCGGAACTGTCTCTTTAATGGGATTTTAATGTGATCTTCAGCAAACTAATCTTATTTAGATATCATAGGAAGCCGTGTAATCTCATCTGGGCACTCTTATTTCCTCCAGAAAAGGGAAAGCTTTGTAATTCATTTTCAGCAACAGGAACACTTTAATAAAATCTGCTCCCAAAGGTTAAATGATCAGACAAACAGCTGCAGCCCCAAGACCCTATATCCATCTCCTTGATTGGGGCAACCGTGACAACAAAGTGACCACTCCAAAGGATGCTGAAATAAAACCCACGATCTGGGCTTATGCCACTTTTACATGCCTCTTCTTTGCCAATGTTTTACAGTCACTTGCTGAAAGGCTGAGGGAGGACAAGGGAACTGATGGTGGAGAGAACTGGATCCCTGGGTTAGTTCAGGAAGTGAGCCAAGCACAGAAAGAGATACCGCATGATCTGACTCATGTGTTATCTAGCATGTTGACGTCGTGGAAGTGGAGACTAGAATAGTGGTTAACAGTGCCTGGGTGGCTCGTGGGGAAGGAATCTGGGTAGATGGTGGGCAAAGCAAGAGCACGGTGACTTAAGTTAATAACTACAAATATAGTACCTTTGAAATGCTAAAAAGTAGATATTAAGTGTACTCATCACAGTAATGGTAATTATGGAGGGGATGTATCTGTTAATTAACTAGATTTAAACATTCCACAAAGTATACAATAATGCAAAACATTATGTTGTGTACAATGAATACATAAAATTTTGTACATCTATTTTTAATAAATAATTTTGAAAACAATAAAATGTATAACTTTGACTCATTCTAATCCTTGTTTTTTTTTTTACTGGAAATGATGGTGCAATGATCTAGATTAAGAGACATAGGCATCAAAAGCAGACTATCTATAAATGCATCTTCAAAACCATATTTTTTTAATGTATGCTCATGGTGTGGATGAAGGAGAGTCTGGATACTACCCTGAAACACACAAGAAGACTGGGATGGAGATGTGGTCCCTCTGTTGTCCACTTCAGCAGGTCCATTCTGTCCCCAAGCATGTGTAACCTGCTCTCTCCAAGAAAAGCTTTTTCCACCTCACAGTGGGATTCTGACACCTCACTGACCAGCTCCCTAGAAGCCCATCTAAGTACACATTTATAATCCCACTCTGCCTACTTCATAAAACCATTGGAAAATCTAGAACTTACCATTCATCATCGTGCACAAATTAGAAACCCGTGGGTCATCTCCAATCCAGCTCCCTCTTCTTCTTGTCTATGTCTCTTGCCCTGACCATGAGTGCCTTCAAAACAGGCACTGTGGCTTGCCTGTGTGTCTACCCTAAGCACCCAGCACTGGATCCAGCACACAATGAATGCTTTCTCTTTAATAAATATTTGTGACAAATGAATGTTTATTGAGAAAATGATGAGTCCAGGGTCACACCTAAGGACTTCAAGCCTAGGGGCTCTATAGACATTGTCTGCTTAACTCTCACACACAAAATAAATGAACCAGTCAGTATTATACCATTTTTAAAGATTAATAAAACTAAAGCCCAGAAGAAATGGATGTAGACTACCCACATTTTATGATGGGCAAGTCAGGATTTAAAATTAAGGATGATTCCAAAGTACAAAGTTCTTCTCATTTTATCAGGATTTCTTACCAGTTTTTTTTTTTTACTTTTTAATATTTGGAAGAGGAGGAGGAGGAGGAGATGATGATGATTTTGCAGTGCTGAGGATTGAACTTAGGGTTTTGCACATGCTAAGCAAGTATTCTGCCATTGAACTAACCCCCCTGCCCTCTTACAGTTTTCACATAAACTATGAATAGAGTTAGTATTAATTGCTTCAAAGTATGAGCCACTGGAATTTGTTTTAAAAAAATCATTACTTCTGAGGACCTTTCAGATGCAAAAAAGTATGCATGTTAATCGCCAAGACAGTACTTATTTGCTGAGAAGTGAAAAGGATCATGTCTGCTGATGTATCCTCTCTCATAGACTTCCATCTCCACTTTTCTAAGGAAAACTTTTGCCCTGGGAATATGGAACTCCACCCACATATAAGGTAAGATTTGAAGGAAACTTTTACTTATTCTCAAATTTCTGTCTCAGCTGAACTCTCTACAGATTCTGAGGGGAAGATGTGCATTCAGGAGGTTTGGGGGAAGTATGTTCAGGAATGACGGTATCTGCAAGAGAGAAGAAAGCTGAGGTGGGCAGAGGGAAGAGTGGAACCATGAAACACTTCCAAGAGAAGCCTCCGCTCATCTTGTGGAGAGCTCTGGAACCAGGGTGACTCTTCAAACTTGTCCCCATTGTGTTATGGAGGCTAGAACTTTGTTCTCCAATATCAAGCAATAAACGATGCTAGCAGCTCCCTGGAAGGAGAATACACTTGGATGAAGTATCTTCAAAAACGGGAAGGCAATTCTAGGAGATCAACACAGCTTAGAGCCATGAACAGCTGCCATTCTCACCAGATATGGAATGAGTCTATCACAAGGCGGGTGTTGGGAAAGGAAGGTCTGTACAGTGTATTATCCATTGCGTCAGTCCATATCAGTCCACAGGCTTCTTCTTGTCAGCTCACCCCATTTGGAAACAGCTCCTCCAGGATTCAAGTTGGTCCTGTAGGATGAAACACACCCCTGCTGCTATCACTGCTGCGAAGGCAGTGACAGATAGTAGTAACTTTCTCTCTTTTCATTTGCTCTTTGTGGATTTCCATCTTCATCAGTTGTAATGGTTTGGATGTGAGATGTCCCCCAAAAGCTCATGTGTGAGACAATGCAAGAAGCTTCAGAGGAGAAATGATTGGGTTGTAAGAGTCTGAACACCATCAGCAAATTAATCCTATGATAGGGATTAACTGAGTGGTAACAGAAGTGGTAGGGTGTGGTTGGAGGAGGTGGGAATTGGGGTGTGGCTTTGGGTATATATTTTGTATCTGGCCAGTGGAGTCTCTATCTCTCCAGTTCTTGATCATGATGTGAGCTGCTTCCCTCTGCCATCCGCTTCTACCATATTGTTCAGCCTCACCTCAAGCCCTGTGGGATGGAGCCAGCCAATCTTCTATGGACTAAGACCTCTGAAACTGTAAGCCCTCAAATAAACTTTTCCTCTTCTACAGTTGTTTTCTGGTCAGATCCTTTAGCTATAGCAGCAAAAATTCTGACTAAAACCTCAGCTAGGCTTGATGGCTCACCTATTTGTTTGACTGAGGCTTCATCATTGAGAGATCTGAGCCTCTACTCACTACGCCTTTCTCAAACTCTTCAGTTATTCATTTATTTCAAATTAGACAGGGGACTACCAAGAGATGCCCCAGTGGATTCTCTAGGTGACAAGCTATTTCCTCAGTCTCCGTGGTGGAACAACAGTCCAGACTCCTCCTGAACAGTAGCATCTATTATCCTCTCCAGGTGATGACCCTCATTTACCTGCTGGTCTCTTGAGTGAGTACCTGAAGTAGATGTGAGTGCTAAAGCAGAACAGAAGAACTCTTACTTTGTCCTTCCTCTGCAGAAGAAATTCTCTGTCCGGGAACCAAAACCCCTAGACAGATAGACTAAAGTGAGAAGAAGATAGTAAGCATAAACTCCCCAGAAGTATCAACAAGAATGACTGTGTGTAGGACCTCTCCTGCTTCCATCCCATGTTGCCGAGAGTTGTTGATTTAGAATGTCTATTGCATCCTCACACAATGCTGCAACCACATCTTTCAAATGCTATTTTATCTATCAAGCTGGTAGCTTCTGGGTGGCGTGCTAAATGATATGAGCAGAGTATCCATTATCAGGTTCCCACTGCCTCACTTCCCTTGCCACAGAAATGTAGGCTCCCTCATCTTGGGCAACATTATGCAGAATCCTTTGTCAATGGATCACAAATGAGAAACATTTGGATTCTGGTGCTGGCTGAGGCTACGTAGAGAAGGCAATGCCATATCCAGAATACCCACTGATCCAAATCAAGACAAATCACTATCTTTTCAGGGCAAAAAGGTTTTAATGTAATCAATTTTCCACTGACTGGCCAGTTGCTTTCCTCAAGGGATGGTGTTATGGCAAGTGCTCGGGATCCTTCTCTGTTGCAAGAAGGTTGAACACTCAATGGCAATAGGGTGAGGTCAGTCTTGGAAAGAGGAGGCCCTTGCTAAGCAGGCTTTCTGCATAGCTTCCAACCCTGCTATCATATCATATCACCCATTTGTGAGACCACTGTACCAGCATGAAAGTGGTCCATAGCAGGAACTGACTGAGTCAGCACAGAACATGGCTTACAAAGATCACACTCTGTACTCACTCCAGTAGGACTATCCATATGTCTTCATGTCCTCAATATCTCTCTCTCTCTCTCTCTCTCTCTCTCTCTCTCTCTCTCTCTCTCTCTCATTCCAGACTCTAACAAACCAACCAAGATATTCACCACCACCTAGAGGGATCTAGGAATATATACATATATAGATATCCACATCTACAGATTTATATTCTTACTTAGGGCCAAGTCTGTTTCCAAAATGCATGATCAGATGCAGCACCCAAATCTTTGCCCCAAAGAAGATTTCCCATTTGCTGCCTTTCAGGGCACACCTTGAACAAAACTAATGTGTAACATTGTTGTTGTTGTTTTTTTTTCAAGCTCATATCCACACACTTAGTCAACCCATCTGTTACAGTTTGAGTCTGGATGTCCCCTCAAAAGCTCATGTGTTAGGTAATGCAGCACTTTTCACAGGTGAAATAATTAGGTCGTGAGGGCTGTAATCTCATCAGTGGATTAATCTACTTGATGGATTAATCATTTCAATGGATTACTGGGTGGTAACTATAGACATAGCTTCCAACCCTCATGGCCGGAGAAAGTAGGTCACTTGGGGTGTGGGCTTGGGGATGATTGGGGTCCCTTGCCTCTTCCTCATCCACCCCTCAGCTGCCATGAGCTAACAACTTCCCCTGCCACACCCTTCCATCATAATGTTCTGACTTATCTCTAGCTAAGAGCAGCAGAGGTAGTCAACCATTGACTAAATCGGTAACCATGAGCTCAAAATAAATGTTTCCTCCTTTATGTTGTTCTCAGGTATTTTGTTCAGTGATGAAAAGCTGACTAAGACCATCTGTGAAGGAAACTTGGTCTTTTTCTCCTCTGTCGACCATCATAAGAGACCCCATCTGTGGCCATATGTCAGGGCTGGGGGAAAGGCACTGATGCAGCAGAGGTTCACAGCCATAAAGGTCTCGGCTGTAGACCAGACAGCTTCCAAGGCCCTCTAAGCCCCACCCATGCCCAAACTTGGACATGCCACTTTTGTCTCACACTGGATTGCTGCTGACCTTGCACAAACAGGATCTGATGGGCTTGACAAAACTCAACTCATTATGTGAAACTATGACCCTGTGACCTATTGATGTCCCATGTCAAATACTCCATTTTTTACCAGGGCACAGTAACATGCCAGAATTGTCTTTCAAATATCACATGCTACTCTGCTACAGATAGCATGACGTTGTTGCAGAATCCTAGATACTTATAATGTTTCTCCTTCATGGAGCTTTTCATGAATTTTTTCCCCACCACAAAGATAGTAGCCCCCCATCACAGGGAAATGCCTGAAGTCACACATAGTCCCAAGCCCTATAGTTGAACGCCTTCTCCATCTTAACTATATGCATTTGTCACATTGTGGCCATCACTTTTCAAGTCTGGGTTCTAACAGTAAAACTAGCATACATTTGTCTTTCGCATTCCACAATTTCATGTAGAGGAAATTCATTTTTACCATAGATCTTAGCCAACTCAGCACACAATCTTTTTTTCTTTCCTTATTAAGTCAAGAACATACATCTTTTCACTTAACAGAAACACTTTTCAGCTTCTCTTTAGAGTATGTCAATTGCTAGCCTCACTCCCCTTGCACTTTGGGGACATTATTAAGTAAAATAAGGGTTACTCAAACACTGGTGATACCATGATAGTGGATCTGATACCTATGACTAATGTGTGAGATTATATCCCTTAACGCAGAATGGCACACAATTAAAAACTTATGAATCGAATTTTCCACTTAATGTTTTTGCACTGCAGCTGCCTGCACGTAAAAACAACAGCAAAAAGAGAAACCTCCAATAAATGAAGATTGCTCCATCACCAGTACAGTACTGTCCAGAACTGTATGGCTCAAGGAGGAAGGCTGCTTACACTGCAGGCTGGACCTGCAGAAAAGTCCTGTCCTCTTCTGAACCATTTTTAGAAGTTACAGCATTCCATATTTCCCAGGAAAGCAGTATTTCCCAGTTTGGAAAATGCTTCCCAGAACCCAAATGAAGGCTAGCAAATCTTAGTAGCAGGAGTCACGAGACACAATAATTTCTTTTTAACTGACAAATAATTGTCTATGTTGAAATTTCAGAGAATGTCCCAGCATGTCCTAGATTACTAAATCCTAGAAATTACTGTTGTCCGGTCTCCAAATCTCCACAGTGCTTCCCTTCCCACCACTTAAAGCATCCAGGTCCTATCAAAGCCTCCAATAGGATACACTCCTTCTTGAACAGTTGGCCCAATTAACATGTGTTCATCAATGTGGTGAGCCAATATGATATTTTGAAACATGTTGAGATGGTGTAGGTCCCTTCAGATTACAGTATGTCAGAAAGCAGTGGAGTGAGTTTAGCTCACAAATGTTATACTATCTCACCTTCACCAAACCACCACATAATGAGAACTGTTTCTGAGTCACCTTAATAGAGTTGGAAAAGAACACATTTGTCAGAGGGATGAACATACACCATGGACCTGAGGTGGTTCCAAAAAAAAAAAAAAAAAGCATCTAGCAGAGCAGCAACAATCAGGAGTATAGACTGAGTTTTCAATGGTCTACTATAATTTGCCAAGATCCATCTGATTTTGATAGGGACCAGATTAAGGAACTGAAAGGTACTGTTAAGGAAAGCCAAGTGTCTCATTTAAGTTTTTAATGCATACACTTCCTCTAGGATGCAATATTGTGTTTCGCGGACTATCACATCTTAGAAGGGTAAATTTTAAGAGTCTCCCTCGTGGTTATTTTATGTGCCAAGCTCTCTGGGAAATGACCAAACAGACTGCATTTTACCCTAAGACTCCCTGTCAGGTAAGAAATGCTTCTCCCATGGGAAAACCCTGCCTCTGGACCCACCAACAGTTGCTGAGCATGGTATATTGGCAACACCACATGGTAACATTTTTCCTTCTATTCTTACACACTGTACTTGTGCAATGTACCCTAACTGCATAGAAAGTTAATGTTTGTCTATACATTAGTAACCATTCTTTAAATTATACTCAACTAGGGTTGTTTTGACCCACTTCCCCTTCTGCTTATGATTTTAGATCTCATGATTTTTGTAGCTTCAAATTATAGCAACAGCTACTTTTGATTAATGTACTGACATGCTTTACTTGTGGTTTTCAACTATAAAAGTGTGCTCTAACCCCTAGAGGGGTTCAAGGAGTGCAGTGTCGCAGGCTGCCTCCTGGCCCACCAGCTGGTGAATAAAGATGGTTCCATCTCCTGCCTTAAGATTGACTTGGTGATTTATTGCAATCTCTCCATAACAGTTTTACATACTATAATAGATCTTTCCTTCATGATCCAAAAAAAAAGAATTTGAAACTTCTGCTAATCATCAAGTACGTTCTTTCCAATTATACTTTCCAATTATACACTCAGTGGACCAACAGATTGTCCCTTAGATGGAGCCTAGATCCACTCTGAGCTGAACTGTATCAGAGATCCATCTATTATCTGGCCTCTATAATGTGACCACTTTAGCAGCAATAATAATATCTCAATTATTCACATATTGATATAAACTTGGACCTTCTGTTTAAGAGTTGTCAATAAGTCTAAGTAGCCCCTTTTACTTAGTATCCAGTGACCCAGGTAAATGGCTGTTGCTCTCTTTGGTGGAGATTGCAGTTATTAATACCAAGTCGTCACAGTGCTGAAGGATCCTTCCTCATAAGGACCTGATTTCTCCTTCACTCAATAAGTTTCAGGTCTCAGAAATGGCTCAAGTCCAGTAATTGGTTAAGCAGTTATGACATTTTATTTTAGGCTGCTCCTAGCATCCCAATCATCCACCTTTAATTTATTTTGATAGCAAAAATTGGGCAATAGCTTTCTGGGTTGGCTCTCTCTTACCCCTGAGGATACCATGTCTGTCCATCATATCTATAACTCTATGTGAGTTGTGCTCCCTTGCAGCCATTTCAACCTTGCCTCTCCTTACAATAATTCTACCCACTTTGCTTCTAATTAAGTGTCCTTGTCCAGCCTCTGTTATTCTGAGATTTGGACATCTCCATTGCAATGATTCTGTAACAGCCTCTCCTGCTCTTAGCTCTGGTCTGCAGAGGACAGTCACTACAGGTCTTGGGGCTGCTGAAAGCCCTCTCTCCACAGCATCCCACATTGCTTTATTCCATGGAGTGTTCTACAGGCCCTTCTACAAAACAAAGTCAGCGCTTAGTCTATCCACTTAACATGCCCAATTTTCTGAGTCTTTTGGTCTGCTATAGCAGTTCAGGTGTTTCCTACTTCCCACTGCTTTCTCTAAGCATCCAAGAGTCACCCCAGCATCTGATGAGCACGGAACCCTGAGGTCCTTTTCTGCATCATAGGAGAATTAAACACAGTATCAGAGTGCTCTTATTTTGATGAATTCTCCTTATCTAACATTATGTTGTGTCACCCCCTTATTTGGCTCCCGGAGGATCCAATCTCATGATTCTATTCCATCTCTGTAGGTGTGCAATGATTAGGTTCCTACAGCTCTGTTTGCCTAGAGTTCCTTTTTACCATTAGCAGACCTGGCCCTTCACTAGCTAAGCTGTACTTTGATTTGACAACATTTATTGGCCTAGTGGTAAAGAGAGGTGGTGTGGTTTCATCCCAAGGCTGGCACAGAGTATTTTGCAGGTACAGGCCTCTACATTGCTTTCTGGCAATGGAGGAAATATTACCCTTCCATAGGAAGGAAAGAGACAGCAAATGCAGGGAGATGGGCTGCCTCAAGCCTGTCATGTGTTCTGACCCCATAGTCACTATGCTAAGGAAGGCTCCATGTCCCACACAGTCCAAGCCGAGGTCCTGAATTTAACACAGATGACTTACTTGCTGGGGCTTGGACTTTAACCTTCTCTGGAGTTCACTACCTGAGCCTGAACCTCAGCTTTGCTTGCTCTCCAGCTGCAAAGATTTTCCATGCTGCCAGGGGCCCTTCTCACCATCATGCTTCTCTACCGTCATGACTAATCACCTACAGTTTTTCATTGTCTTTCTCTAACACGTTATTATTAATAGCACCTAGTAACAGCCATTCCGTTCCACAGTTCTGTAATTCCTAGGATCTGCTGAGTTTTCTTTTTTGAGATGGGGTTTTTACTTTGTTGCCTAAGCTGACCTCAATCTTTTGGGCTCAATCAATCCTTCTGCCTCAGCTTCCCAACAGCCGAATGTGTCCTCCAAAATTTAGGTGCTGCCAATATCATAGTATTGAGAGATAGAACCTTTAAGAGGTGACTAAAGAAGGAGGACTTTTCCTAAAGAGCCATGACCAGGGACAGGAGTTGGTTCTCTCTCACCTTTCCACCTTCTATCATGTGAGAATAAAGTAAAAACCAAGCCCATACCTGCTGGATTTCCCAGCTTCCAGAATGATAAGAAACAAATTTCCTTTATTTATCAATTACTTAGTCTCAGGTATTTTGTTATAGCAGCATACAGAGGACTAAGACAGTACCTGTACCTTCCAAACATCTAACCTATTACATCAGCCAGTGCATTCCCTTCCTCTGATATCCTGTTTCAGTTGTAGCCACTATACCTTGTGCATACTAAGGAATGACCTACCAACACTTAAGGCCTCCTCCTATCACCCAGCTAGTGGATGATTTAGTGCCAACATCCTATTTAAGAAACTGCTTCTTGGGACCACTTCTGCTATCAGTTGTCTTAGGTCAGAGGTTTGCATGTGGTTGTATAGGGAGGGCACAGGAATGCTCAAAAACAAAACTACTGAAGAAGTAATGAAAGCCAATTGGGCAGAAAGAGAAGTTGAACTGCAGTGCACCAGTAATACAAACCCAGCCAAATCCAGTGCAGGGAGCTCTACAATGTTCAGTGTTTTCCCCAAATGTGGCAAGGGGACTTGGTCTTTGTACTCCTATGTCAATAGTCATTGAATGTGATTGACCTCCAGGAAAAGGACAGAGCAGATCCTGTGAATCGTGGCGATACAGATTCTTGGGATACAGCGCTAAGCCATTGATAGCCAATCCTGAGCAGCTGGGGTAATGAGCTCAGTGCAGAAGGGGGAATTTGGGCAGTACACACAGCATCTACCTCCCTGCTTTGCATAAAGCCCTTGAAGGATGGATTTCAAGTGCAAAAAAATGATAAAACAGAGACTTGCTGGTTGATAACTATTAACTTCCTAGATCACAGTAGTTTACAGGATTAAACCAGCAAAAAGCAAGGAATTAAGAGACACCTGGCAGATTTTGATGAGAGGAAAGAAGAAATGTTATGGGCCTTGCAGTGATATCTTTATTTAGGAGACTCCAGCTTGGAGAGCTACTTGGCAGAGGGACATCTAAGACCTAGGCTTGCCAGAAAGGAGAAAGGGCAAATAGGAGAGAGAGAGAGACAGAGAGAGAGAGAGAGAGAGAGAGAGAGAGAGAGAGAGAGAGAGAGAGAGAGAGAGAGAGAGAGAGAGACCCAAAATGGGAAAGCAAGCTGTCCAAAACAGCAAGTTGTTTTTTTTTTTAACAAACTTTAAAAGTCTTTTATTATATATATTATGTATCCTCATTACTTGTGGGGGTAAAAATGTCAGAATGAATACCATGAACTTAACCTGTTCCTGAGAGGAATCAAAGAGGAGAAAATACATGTTTTCTTCAGATGAATGCCAAATCTTCCACCTCCTTATAAAAACTTACGCCACCTCTTCTATAAATTTTTAGGGCCTAGCTTATTCCAGATAGGTTTTTCCTTTATTTTTGATGTTCTGTGTGTTTCCATTGTTCCTTCCATATTGAGATCCCAGTAAGTTCCAGGCTCCCCAGTGTCTCTGAGGATGCGGAGACGGACTCAGGGGCTGCCCTAGAGATTTCACAGCCTAGGAGGAAAGATTCTATCAGACAACTACAGCAGGAAGGTAAGTGCTGTGAGAGAGAGCACTCAAAGCTTGTGAGCAGAGGAGGAAGAGGCAGGACATTTGTGCAGGGTGACTGAGGGAGGGCCCTGAGACACAGAGGGTGTGACAAGACCAACCAAGTTCACTGAATAACTTGGCCACCTTCTGTCCTATTTTTCCTTCTGTCGCATTAGGCCACTTCCAGAACAGTGCTACATTTTGCTTCAATATATACTTTCTTTGAATCTTGACTCTTAATATGGGACCAGGAACTTCTGAAAAATGGAATAATCTTTGCCAAATGTGAATGCCTTTACATAAAATCCTAATATAAATGTCTTACTTCTCTCTATATTTTTTCAATGACAATAATAATTTTGATTTAGCTCATCTCAACTCTCAGATACCCCATTTTAAGAAAATGAGAGAGAATGAGAGCAAGAGCGAGAGAGAGGGAGCCAGAGAATTGTGAAATGAAAATTAAGGAAGATAAAATGAATAGCAGTACTGCAGTAGAATTTTTAATTAAACATGAACCTTAGAGCTTCATTTCTGCACTTTTTAGATGAGTTGCAGTTAAAAGGCACATTCAAACTAAAAGAGCTAGGTTCAAGTATTCTACTTTATCAGAACATAAACCAGAAAAAAAACATTTAAGAAAAACTCCATAGAAACTTGTAAAAAATATGTTATTCAAAGAATAAGGTTTGCTGCATTAGTTAGGGAGTTAACTAATGTAAGCAAGTAACTGAACTATGGTGATTTTAACAAGGAAAGGTTCTTAGTTTAGGGAAAATAACTGCTGCAGCCCCACCCATCAGAACAGAAGAAAAGAGGCCATGATAGATAACCCATTCCTTTCCATCAGAAAAACAAAAGATTCCCCTGGAGTTCCTATAACAGAATTCTGTATAAGGTCATGGACAAGATTTGGATCCGACAACCAATAGTTGCAGAGAAAGCTTAAATATCTGGTTTTCATATTGAGAGGTACCAAGGGAGAATGGGATTGGTAATGGGTTGGAAATTGGTAGTGGGTTGGAGAGAGCCCAGAAGAGTATCAGTCACAGTCTTCATGGATGAAGTAAAGCTAAATAACATTAGGGTAAAATATTGAGAAGCACCTACTCAACTATGGTCAGCTATGGTGTTCAAATAAAGATTGTCCAATGTTTACCACCTCAAACATTCAACTTATGAACCACCTCTAGAAAAACAATGGGATCTTAGAGTGTGGAAGTATGTAGAGGGACTATATATGTATGACACATATAAATATATATTCTGCCTGTTATGACATCTTTAAAAACCTTAATAGCAGAGTCATTCTCAATGGCAGCAAAAGGACCAACTAGAAGCATATCTTTGGCAAGCAGACTGACCAGTGCAGAGCCTACAGCCTCTATCTGGCCCTGACACCCTAGAAGACAATAGTCTTGTACTGTAGTCATCTCAGGGCAACTAGGGCACTCCTTATAACTTACAGGTCACCAAAATTATTCAGACTAAGTCAATCTTACACTTCCCTGCCTTGCCTTTCCCATGGAATCCCCAGTAGAGCTCCAACCCAGTACTTTTCCTCTCCCACTGCTCTGATATCCTGCCTCCTGACCACCCTGCTGTCTCCCATGAGGCCCTACATGGTATGGCATGCCTCTTGTCTCTAGGTCCTGTGTGTATAATAAATTCCACTTTCCTGAGTCTCTCCTGGGTCTTCTTTTGTATTTACACATGATTGACCATTTCACGAAAGAATACAAAACCTTATAAGGGGGTAAAAATTACCAAAACTATAAATACATACATTATTCTTAGAATAAAAATCAAGGGAAAACTTTCTAGAGAAATAGAAAATCTGGAACCAGTCCTAAGCAATGCCACCTTGTATAGGACATTCTCTCTTAATCATCAGCTACGACCCTAAACTAAGTGAAACCTATTGATGTTAAGTTAAGCCTCATAAGGTACATTTACTATTGTGCTTTATTTAGAATTTAGCTGTAGATAAAATATTTTAATCCTAAGGAGAAGGAACAACTTTTAGCAATCTGTGTTATAAGGACTGATGAGTTAACCTTCACCAAGGCTGCTCCAAGGACTGCTCTGGATGGGAGCCATGAGCATGTGCAGCCAACCCCATGGAAGCAAAACTCCCTACATCAGGCCTGAGGAAGCTCCCCCAGGATTTTCTAAGGACAGCCTGAAATGACAAGACACATACTCAGGCCAAAGCACCTGCAATCACATCTCCCAGAACGTGCATCCAGAACTACAGCTCTTTTGTACTGAATGGGACCAACTGACCTATAGCAGCTCTGGGTCTCATGGATGCCCAGACAATGCCAGCCCAGGCCCCTCCACCTTCAGGATTTACCTTACACTAGCTGGATGCAGGACACCTTTGAAAAATATTAAAGCTTTCTTTTATTGACTCAGCAGTTCCCCTATTTCTTAAAGTAGTGCTTTTCATACTGCATATGGTGAATAAAGACTATTTTTTTTGTCTTGAATCCACTTTTGACTGATATGTGGTACAATTAAACACGATGAGCACCATAACTCCACAACATTCGGTGGTATACATCTCGGTCAATAAGACAAGTCTACTGGTCATCCACTTGACCAACCTGACCTCACCATGAAAGTTTCTCAACAATCTCACTATCTGTACCCATCTCATGTACCCAATGGGTCATCAACATGCTTTGAGTAGCACTGTTTTAGAGGAAAGGAACCTGCTCTTAGCTTCTCTCTTTAGCCTTTAACAAGATGATAATGACAAGATTATTAACACTCTTTAATTTTGTTGTCTGGATACATTCTTTCATTTTATGAATATTAAAATATTTATGAAGTTTTCCTCTTAAGACAAACTTTTAAAATCCTTACATTTGGGGGCTAGGGAGGTGGCTCAAGTGGTAGCATGCTCGCCAGGCATGTGCGGGGCGCTGGGTTGGACCCTCAGCACCACAGAAAATACAATAAAGATGTTGTGTCCACCAAAAACTAAAAAATAAATATTAAAAACTCTCTCTCTCTTTCTCTCTCTCTCTCCTTACATTTTTCTTCTTCTAATTTTCTTACTTTATACTTCAGTATGACGCTTGAAGGTAGAGAAAGCATCCTCCAGAAATATCTACAAGAGAATATTGCAGAATCATGATTAACCACCAATCTTTTGGTCCTCCCTTTAGCTAGCTGCTTCCAGAGGGGGGACTTGTTGATAGAAGACATAGGCTGATTGAATATTATGGGTGCATGAATCCATTCATACAGCTGTAAGAAGTATTCCGATGCAATGTTCTATACATAATTTGCAATTGAAAATCCATTAACAGTATAAATGGAGATGAATAATGCTAAAATGGACTTACCAGGTGTGCCAAAAGAAGGATGTAAAATGCATTCATAAAGTAAGGCAAAATACTTGCTGTAAAGCACTCCAGGTTTTTTTTCTTTCTTTCTTTCCTCTACTAAAAGATATTTAAGATAATTTAGATTGTCCGGAGACAAATCTGTTGAGAGGGATACTAACAAGATGAATGAAGGTAAAGAAAGAAGTATTTGGCATGACAGCAGGAGCTTAAAAACAGAAGTGTGAGTGTGCAGGTTGCAAATACACATGTCAGGGGCGAGTTCAACCAGGGCTCAAGAATAAGCAAAAACAAAGTGAAATGCTGATATTGCAAAAACAAGCTAAGCCAAAGGAATGGACAAGAATAATAGTGTGCCATTACCAGAATTAAAATTCGTTCAGAAAGATGTCGAGCTAAAATTTGTTTTCCTTCCGAAGTGCCTTATATAATTAGAATGAGGGCATGTTTGCCGTGTCTGTAAGCCCCATTGTTCTCTAGTGATCCCATCTAGAAAAAAAGATGCTGGGTAAAACTGCAATATTGTACATTAGGGAGGTGACATTCATACTGCTTTCTTCATTTCAATTCACTCTGTGAAACTTAACATTCTGGGGATCTGAGTTTCACACCATAATATGAATATTCAAAATGCTACTTTATATTTCACATATGGTTTGGATTTGGGTGATTTCTTTTCAAACTGGAGAGTTTTTCTCTCAAGCAAACTATGTGTGCTCTTTTAGATATTTTCACTTTAAAAATAGGATTTTTAAGTGATCTAAGAAAAAGTTTCAGCTAGATAAGAACTTTTTTCTACTCAGATTTTTTAAATAGCCAGTCTAATTTTTCCCCAAACTTTGGAAACTAAATTCACTTAAACTCCAAAATCATTACAAGAAAAATAAGACACAGATATTGACATTAGAATTTGGAGATGAAAACAACCTGGAAATGAAAATAAAATTGAAAATGACAAGCATTAGTGGTAAGCCTACAGACAGTATATAATGTGTTGTTGAAATAATGCTATTCAGTTAATTAGAAAGCTCAGAACATGAAAGATTCTACTTAAAATTTTTTAGATAATTGAAACTTTATCTAAAAACTCTCCTTTTTTACTGCTCATCTCTTAAAGTACATTTAAATAATAATTGAATACTACTCACATTGTAGAGAAAAATAAGTTTAAGAGGAACTTTGATTGAACATAAAAAATACCTTAGATGTTTTTCCACAGTGTCTCTGTGTTTGAGTATCTCATTATATAGTATAAAGTTGTAAATCAGAGGTCAAGATATGAAAGACTAGATCCCCTGAAAGGATCTTTGACCCATAAGCTCATTTATCATCCCAAACAACCTTCAAGAGAAGTTTAAGAAAGAAATCATCCCCATTTTATATATGGAGACCAGAAAGTTAGTCTGTTACCAAACTATCACACAGTCAGTAATTGGGGAAAAAAAGAGTTTCTAATTCAGTTCTGTCAGGTTCTAACTCATGCCCTGTCCATCAGACTACAGTGACCAGACCAGGACTCTTAGTTCAGTTCTACCATGACTGGGCCATAAAGCTGGATATATTTTCCTTCTATTGACTGCAGTTGACAAGTCCATAAGATTAAAGTGTTGCTATCAGTAGCAAAGTTGATAGCTTTCCCCCAATATTCCCTTTCCCATTGCTTTTTTCATTGTAATAGATTTCTAGTTTTCAGCTACATACAGGACAGGAAGGCCATCTTTCCTTGCAGATAGGCATAACAATGTGACAGTAACATATGAGTATCAATAATAAGATGTGACCAGATGTAATTAGTCCAATTCCTGGCCATATTCTCAAAGGCCAAGGCATACCCTTCTTGGCCTGTTTACTTCTTCTTGAGGGCTGGAACACAGAGATTGAGGCAAGACATGCTGATCATACTGATAAGCATAATGACCTAGAGTTGGCGGATCGGATCCCTGGAAGCAGGGCATGCCAAAACCATCAACGTTGCTTACCTGGCAGTAATGTGTCCATGGAGGCAAACTTGCATCTCATGGAAGTGGTCACTTTGTTCTTCATCACATCTGATCTAGTCCTAACCAATGCCAACCCCTTCCAGCTCTAGATCTTACCATTGCAAACTTTTGAGAGCAGTTTTGTTATGAACAGGAAATGCGACATATTTTTTTTAACTAGATAAATGAATAAATGAGCAAGAACTAGTTTTGTGAGAAATGGAAAGCTCATTTGATTCTTCCTCTGAAGGTGACAATTAGAAATAATAATTTTGTTGAATCAAATTTTTACTAAATTTTTAAATTTCATACAATTTCCTGCAAAGTAATAATAATCAGTTTTCTCTTGTCTGTAAGATATGCTTTTTAGGGTATAGTTCAGTAGTAGAAAGAGTGCCTAGCAAGTTCAAGGCCCTGGGTTTCATCCCTGGTACCATTAACAAAATTTAAAAAAAAAAAACAACTTGTAAGAGGAGGTTCTTGAAATTACTAAGTGATGTAATCAATGAAATCTTTCTTGTGGGTCATTTATTACAAGGTTCTGAAAGGGCAAAGGTCTTTGATAAGATCATATAACCCATTAGATCTAGAACCAGAATGAAAATGTAAGTCATATACTTTCAACTACATCTGATTTTTTATTGCAAATATTTTATATCTGAACACAAAGAAATGTGCCATTTCATTTATGTGAATTTAAGAGATACAAACATATACACACCATGAAATAAAATGTTCCATAATGCAGACTCCCATCTCATGTTCTAACGGATCTCATGGGGAAAAAACACAAATCAATCTTCCATGAGAGAAAAGCTGAGGAAATGAGGAGAATGGGATGCAGGAAGGGAAGAGTGGTTAAATTACAAGTGTAGCATTTGATTTGACCAGGATGAGATTTGGAACGGTTGTGTGGTTACAATTGAGTTCTTAAAGACAGAGAAGATTGAGTTAAAAATCGTGCCAAGAAGAAATGATTGTCTTCCCTCTGTTGGCAGGAGCAACTCTGGGAGGGAATGAATTTCCCACAAAGCATAACTTGAACCAAACCATCAGTCAAGGTAAATGCAGAGTAAAAGCTCAATAGCTCTATTGAAGCACACTGGCTCGCATGCCCTGTTTGGCTGAGAGCTAGGATTCCAAGACTTGAGGAAGTATTCTCCATCTAAGAGTAGAGCAGATTGACAGGCCACTTCTCGGTGAGGGCACTGAACCCTCGTGTTTTCACATCACCATTCTCCCAGATGTTTATTCACTCATTCAACAAGTATTCACTGAGTAGCTGCACTGTGCCACATACTGTCCTCTCAAAAATAGAGAGAGAGGGGGAAACAAAACATACGTGATCATTATTCTCAGGAAGCTTTAGTTCTTGAGGGGAGGGAGGAACAGATAAGAAACAAAGAAATAGCACGCTGGGTATCCAAAACTGCTATGTTGGATGCCAAAAAAGTGATATATGCACTCCAGAAATAGCGCGGTGCCTGGCACTAAATGAAAAAGGTGGGGAGGAGGAAAAGTGAGGGTGGAGCCAGATGAGAAGGTATACCAAGGGCTCATGATAAGGACGTGGAAATCACTCAGGAGGGAGTGGACGGCTTTAAACAGAGAGAACATAGGGTTTGGATGTGAAGTGTCCCCATTGGAGGAGAAATGATTGGGTGAGAGCCTTGATTTAGTGAATTAACCCCCTGATGGGATTAATTGAGTGGTAACTGGAGGCAGGCTGGTGTGGCTGGAGGAAGTGGCTCAATGGGGGCGTGGCTATGGGGTATATATTTGTATCTGGAGGGTGGAGTCAGAGCCTCTCCCCTCTCCCCTCTCCCCTCTCCCCTCTCCCCTCTCCCCTCCCCCCTCTCCCCTCCCCTCTCTCCCCTCTCCCATCATGTGAGCTGCTTCCTTCTGCACACTCTTCCACCATGATGTTCTGCCTCATCTTGAACCTAGAGTAATGGAGCTGGCTGTCTATGGACCCAGACCTCAGAAACTATGAGCCCCCAAATAAACTTTTCCTCCTCTATAATTGTTCTGGTTGAGTCTTTTAGTTGCAGCAGCAAAAAAGCTTTCTAAAACAATCTCCCACATTCTAAAAGGTTCACTCTGACTGCAGAGAAGAGACCAGGTGGACAAGGGAGGAAATGGGGACCTGAGTTGCCCCCAGTGCAGGTTGAAGTAACATCTCAAGACACGATGGAGATAGCAGCTGAGAGAATGCAAGATGGCTGGATTCTGGCATAGTTCCTTAGTAAGGCTGGCTCTGCATTCCAGATACGAGAGAAAGAAAGCCACAGGTTTTTCTCCTGGTCTCCATTCCTGATAGATACAACAGAGTGGCCATTTGCCATCTACCAGGGTGGGAAATAGGTGGGAGAAGCAGTTAAAGGTGGGACTCACACGCCTGACTTTGGATTTGCTAAATTTGAAGTAGCATTAGACATCTAGGTGGAAACAGAACAAATACCCAATATTCAAGTTTTGAGTTCAGAGGAAAGATAGGAGATATAATTTGTGGAGTCTTAGATTTTACACCTAGTGGATGAGAATATGTAGGAAGCTACTGTAGGTAGAGAAGTTTGGAGACTGAGGACTATAGTCCTTATAATGACTGTGGCAGAGACTTCCAATACTTTGCAATACTGCTTTTCCCTTCTTTCCAGTAAAAGAACCTTGATATTTTTGAAAATCAGCAATTACACCCTGGATTCAACCAGCTTAGTAGACAAAGTAAAGTATTTGAAGTCTGAAGTGGGACTGACTTGGATTTGAATCCCTGCTCTGCTCCTAAGTGTCTGTGTCCTTCAGCAAGTTCCTTCTGTCCCCAGGTTTTCTCAACTGTGAAACCCAGCCCCATGAAGCTTCTGAGAACTTGAAATAATACATATGCAGAAGCAGACAGGAAGTTGCATGCAAAACACTACTGCAATCTTTAATTACCCTTTTCACATGCATTTTTAACTAGGAGCCTTCTAGGTGTAGCATGCAATGAGTAGAAGAAAAAAGTGAAAAAGAGCATTACTGTCTGGGCAAACACATGAAATTTCCATATACCAAAGAGATTTTTTTATGGCTTCATGATTTTTTTAACTGATCTCGTAGGATAAAGATAACTTTGGTTCTTTCTCTATTCATCTTTAGAGGAAAACTAGGGCAGAGACTTTGCCCTTTTCAATGTTTCATTAAGAAAGAAGTGTGCCTGCCCTACACAACCTCTGTAATAACTGCCGTGGCACTCAGGATGGGGGAAGATTTCATCCTACCTGAGCACACTTGAATCTATATTCTTTCCCCAGGCGAAGACCTGCCTGATACATTCATCACCCAAACCTGTGGCAAGTGATTTTCTCTGCCTTTATCATGTCACCTTCCAGCCCCGCGCCAGCATATGGTCTATTATGTGCAAATGATTAAACAGATTTTCTGCCATGGGTAAAAAATATATTTCCCACTGGATACAGCGAAGGCTCTGTAACTTTCTCCTACATGAGCGAGCCTAGAATTCTAATTGACTCCGTGGAACAGGTAGAAGAGAAAGCCATTATGCTGATAGGTCCATAACTTGTGGTTTCTATTGGCATAAAGGAAAATGTATCCAGTGTGTGTATTTCCCTGGACACAATGGAGGTCAAAGTACCGCATTCAAGAAATAATTATCTTCAACCTTGGAGGCTCGCTCATACATGCTGTCCTTCTCCCTGGGATGCCCTGTCCTACCTGTGCACCTGCATGTCTTCCACTCTTGCTGCAGCACCCAACTCAGATGTTATCTGCTACAGGTAATGAACATGTCCAGCGTGCTCTCTTCCTTGGCCAAGTGAACTGCTCTCCTGTGACCTCCTAAACTCCAGGACACACACACTGTGTGTATTCCTTGAGGATTATTTTATCTCTGAAACTTCATTGCCTAACACTATAAATGCTTAGTAAACAGCTGGTTAATTTATCTCTGATTCACTAAAGTTTCCTTAGAAGTAGACTCTTACTATGATACTACCAGCATTCATGAGTTTTTCAACTACTAAATATTTCGAAACACACATACTTTTGTATGACACACAAACACACACAAATTAGAAGAAAATACACCAAAATGGTACCCTCTCTCCAGGAGGCGGAATTATTTTTTAATTGTTTGATTCTGTTAAATTTTCCAAAACTTCAATAATAAACTACTTTTAAACTTTTTAAAATAGTAACAAACTTATCATAAACTTACATTTAATGATAAAGATCACCAACTAACTGACCACGAGTGGACATCTGCTTGAAGGCATATCTTCTAGTAACCATATAGCTTTTGGCAATTTTCTAAGCCTCTTGGAGACTCTGTTTTATCTATAAAATGATGTGCACTAAGTGAGTTGTGGGATTAAATAAGACTACATATAAAAAATGACTTTTTTAGTACCTGATATATAATAGCTATTCAATTAAAAAGGTAGTGGGCTACTGTTTCTAGAAACACAGTTTATAGTCAAGAAACAAGAATCTCTCTTTGGTTAATATAGGGAAGCATCTGCTGCAAGCCACCAAGGTAGATTTATTTTCTCAATGTACCATGGGATGGCCCCAAATGTGTTCCTACAGAAAGAGTCATGAGACAGATAATGAGGTCCTGGGAACCTCTGATTAATCCACTGATGATGACCCTACAATCCAGTCATTACCTAAAAGCCCCACTCTGTGCCTTGCTGCTTTGGGGATCATGTTTTTTAACAGATGGGTTTGGGGGAACATTCCAGATATCCACCATTACAGATGCCATCCTTCATATTTAGGTAGACGTTTTCAATAAAGCAGGACTTTATAATCACCTGGGGAACTTTTATTTCCTCCAGCCCCTCCTGGGAACAATTTAATTAAAATATCAGGAGGTGGGGACCCCAGGCTCCAGTAGTTCATTACAGCTCACCAGGTAATTCTAATATGCAGCCACAGCTGAGAACTACTCTATCAAAGCTTTATAGTTGTAGAAATCCTCCTGCTGAAATGTACAAGTTCTCAGCAAAGGTAAAAATTAAATACTACCGGTCACATCTCTAGAATGAATTAGACTTATGAGATGATTTTGAACCTGATCAAGGTAGAGTGGGCAGAAGACATCAGAGTCTTGAGGCACTACCCATATAAAGCTGGAGGGAATGGAGAGAGGTGAGATGCTGGGATCAGGGAGATGGTGAGGGATTCACAGGATCAGTCATGTCCAAGTTCACACTTGGGGTTCACTCCTCCACCTGCCAGTGGGTGCTATCTCCAAGGATGAAGGAGGAATCTGCTATTTACTCATCTTCCACTATGTGGAAGGTTGGAATCACAAGGAAGCACCATTATATAGGAACATGAAGGGCCTCATGGTAAACTGAAGTAAATCAGACACAGAGACAAATGTTGCATGATCTCACTTATATTTGGAAGCCCAAACAGTCAAACTCACAGAAACAAAGAGTTTTGCAAGATGAGTAAGTTCTAGAGGTCTAAGTATAGTGTGATGACTACAAATACTGAATTGCATACTTAAAATTTACCAGGCGGATAGATCTAAGTATGATCACCACAGAAGAAAGGAAGAAAGGAAGGAAGAGAGAAAACGTTAACTATGTGACAGAATGGGTATGTTAATTAGCATGATTACAGTGGTTTTATTTCACCATACACATAGAGCAAAAAAATCTTAAATATATATATTTTTTTAATTTGACAATTACACCTCAGTAAAGATGTAAAGAGAAGAAACCCCACCTGGTGGGAAGCCAACTTCTAATAAAACGAAAACTGCTGTGAAGGAGACTCATGAATATGCTTCAAAATAATGGTCTTTTATAGGCAAGGATACCTCCAATTTATATCTATAGGAAGTTAAAAGAACAAAGATGACTGAATATTTTCACAATGTAGATCAAAATGTCATATTTTACCCCATAAAATATATAATTATTGCCAAAGAAAGAAGGGAGGGAGGAAGAGAGGAAATTAAGCATTCCTATTATGTCTCATTACCTCTCTTTGATCAGAGGGTGTCAGGGGTTTCCTTCTGAGCATGTGATTTAGAATCATTGTGAAATACTGATTTTTTTTTTTTCAATATAAGCTAGAGTGAGAGGAAAAGCTAAATCCTGTTTGCACAGATCCTCCTAACCAAGATCTCTCTGGCTTTTCGTGAAATAGAAAAAAAAAAAAAAATCCACCTCCAAGTTTTAACCTATACCATTCTGTTTGAGGACTTGGTACCTGGTTAGGAGGCCACGTGGAGGACAGGGCTGTGTGACCTTGATACTAGGAGGAATGGACTAAGGTGCACCTGCCACCCCCAGCCAGGCCAGCAGAGTCAATGGCCAAATAAACTATCAAGGTGAGCTGAGCCTGCTTGGATAGATCAAAATGGTATCGAGGGTTATCAGAGGGATGGATCCAGCCAAGGAACTGGGGACCACACAGAGGAGCAAGGCCCTAGGGAAGTGGGAAAGGTGGAGGAGGACAAGCACAGGTGTGGAAAGCTGAACTCTGTGTGCTGTAGAAACAGTGACTTGCCATGTGAATGGGCCTCATCCAAATACAAGTCCTAGAGGAAACAGTCACAAATGACCAGCAGCTCTCAACAAAAGCAGGGAAAACTGTTTTTCTTTTTAAAAATCTTTATTAAATCAAATGAAGCTGGGGTCTCACCGCTGTGATTTATTGTACTGGGAAACGCCAGAACAACCAAACGACACATTTTCTTTTACTCCTGGCAAGTAATTAGCCTTTGTGTTGCTAAAGGGCCTGTCAGCAGACTCTTCAAGAAAGAAAAAAAAAAAAAGCTAGTTAGAGGCGCTGGGCTTCTTGCATTACTCACTAGCTCCTTTGCCCTTAAAGGCACAGTCCTTTTTCTCTCCTGGGCTAAGGTCTTCCTAAGAAATGCAGGAAGGGAGGGAAAGAGACTGGGTGGTCACTTGCAAGACCTGAACTGGTGTGTTGGGGAAAACAGAAAGTGCCTGTCCCTACCCAGGGGCAGATTCTGCACAATAATCACTGGTAATATGCGCTATCAATATTTAGAGCTGCCTTAAGGGATGAGCTCCTGTGTACAGAAAAAGAAATGCACATACAAACATTAACTAATCCAAGGCCAGGCAGATCCTGGAACCAGGACTGAATCCAGCTCTCCCAGATTTCTTCAGTGCATTCTGATGAGAGCTCAGCGTGCTTTCAGGTGGACCGGGGTAAAGAGATCTATGACACCATGCCCGGAATAGAGCACATGCTTCTTAAATTTAAGATTTCTTTCCTCCATGATGACAGCAATTGCTCAAATATCATATACAGATAATGCATGTATGTTTGTTTTATAAAACTGAATACATAGAAAAATTAAAAGAAGAAAATTAAAATCACTGGTGATCCTATTACTCAGAAATAACCCTCGATACCATTTTGATCTATTTTTTCTTGCACTACAATGCACATCCAATTTCATTACACAAAACTAGAATTAGACTATATGAAATGTACCTTCTAAAAATATAAGATACTAAGTATACTTTGATACATGATTACACATCCTTTGAAACTGCATAATATGCCACCATATATGTGTTTCATAATTTATGGTTGGACATTTTTATTTTTAAAAGTTCTGCAATAGCCAGACACAGTCGTGTACACCTGTAATCCCAACCACTTGGGAAGCTAAGGCAGAAAGATTACAAATTTGAGGTAACCCTTGCAATTTAGTGAGACTATCTCAAAATCAAAAACAGAAAGGGCTGGGATGTAGTGCAATGTTAGAGCACCCCTGACTTCAATCCCCAGTATTGCAAATAAATACACAAATGAATACATTGTCTGCAATAAACAGTCTTATACTACTTGGGGGAAAAAATCATATATATATATATATATATATATATATATATATATATACACACACACACACACAAATTAAATACATCAATGATTTTCAACCATGGGTGATTTTTTCCCATGTAAAATCATTTGGTTCATTTGACAATGTCTAGAGACATTACTGGGGATGGGTATACTTGTCATCCAATTGGTATAATACCCCACAATACATAAGAAGGCCTTCCACAACAAACATTTATATGGTGCAAAATGTTAGTAGTGCTAAGGTTTAGAAACCCTACAAAAAATGAAATGGGATAAAAGCTATCACAAGCATTCCTGTAGTGTTATTATTTCTCAAAAGCATAAATATATTTAATTAAGTTAATAGTCTTCCTCTTTTATTCCCTGATATAGAAGTTCTTCTTGTGGTCTAAATAAAGACCTATGATACCTAGAGACAGCCAGTGGCTATTCTCTGGTTGGAATATCAGAAGAGAAACTAAATGCATGGAGAGTACATGTGCTAAGCAAAGCTCCCCTAGGCCCTTTGCCCTTCTCCAGAAACTAGACTTCTACAAAATCACTCATTTCTTCCAAGTGTTGCTCTCTAAACCCTATTTTGATAAGTTTTTTTTAAAGACCACTTTCTGCTAGGATTCTAAATGCACCTGTGTGACATTTGGAAGGCAGAGGCTGACATTTTCTGTTGGCCACAGAGTCGTAGAAATGCAGATATGGAGAAACAGACATGCACAGTGGTTGTGTGGTCTGACTTCATCATCGCTAATAGTGGTCTCCGCATCCCCCAGTTCCCTCCCTAAGACAGTACCTGATGCTGCCCCGTCAGATGAGTGCTGCCACCATGTCCCAGCAGTCATTCCTGGAGGCCAAGACTGAAACCATTCCTCTAGCCCTTTCCACAATTTCATCTGCTCATAGTTCCCTATTAGATTTATTTTAATAGCCAGAGTGGTTCCTCTTTCCTAGTGCATCCCGGATCCACACATTGACCCTTGACCCATAACCATCAGATCCTGACAGTGAACACCAGTGTTGATTGAGAACATGGCTAGAGCAGTGGTTCTTGGTGTGGTCAGATAAGCAGCAGCAATCTCTCAGGCCCCATCCCAGGCCTGCTGAATCTAGTTCTGGGTGTGGGGTTCAGAAACCTGTGTGTTATCAAGTCCTTCAGGTGTTTTTGCTGTATGCTGACATTTGAAAACAGCTAGATTTAAAAAACATAGTACCCAAACATTTTTTTCCTGTATTTGCTGACTTAACTATGTGCCTCCTCCCTTTTGTACTGTCATACTTCGTAGATCACAAATGCAGCATCTATGATCAAAAAGAGCAGGAGCAGAATTTGACTGACTGTTGTTCCTCCTCTGACCGATGATGAAGAAGGAGTGGGGTAAGACCAACGGGGTCTGCAGAGAAACCTGAAACAGGTCACACAGATGAGGATTCTTTTCTCTGTAGTCATACTGTAGAAATATGTGTGGGGAGGGAGGGATGCCAGGTCGGTCCAAACTTGAATCTAAATTTTGTCAACCAGGCTCACTAGATGATCTGTGAGTACTGAGTCTCTGAACCAGAGGACCCAGGACAGTTCAGAGTGAACACAAAGTTGACCAGCACATGGCCTGGAAACTTTCTAAAGGTAAAGCATCATTTGCTTCAATTCCTTTTATCATGTCCCTGGGGTCCTGGGCTTTTTAATGCAAGAGATCAAATAGCAAGTGAGTCAGCATCCCCAGCCCCACCCCCCACAGCAAATTTTTGTAGTTCCATCAAGAATCTCCCCTGATGTTCTATCCCATGTAAATTTTAAAATAATAAAGCATCATCATTCTAAATGAGATTTGAATTCAGACTTGCCTTTTCCTGTTTTTGTCTAAATGGGTGAAGTCTGGTTATATTAGGCACCTCCCACTTAGTGTCAAAAATCTGTTCTTGGCATTAAAATATTAACTGGAAATGCACCCCAAGCCATCAGTCAGTTTACTCAGTCATAGTAAAATGCTTGTATTCAAGTAATAAACTGTCAAGTCTTGGTGTTACATGCATAAGACACAGATAGCTTCTGGATCATCACCCAATTAATATGGCATTAGCCAAGAGTTACTTCTTATGCAGTTACTACTCATCCCTTCATTGGTAGCTGGTGCACTTTGCAAGATATTCAGGTGGGATTCTGTGTATTGATACAAATACACTACAACTTGAAAGTTTTTTTTTTAAATATGTTGTATTAAGTTCGAGGTTGAAAATATAAATTTTTGCTGTATACTGTGTTTTGGGGATGTGTTATGTGTGTATGTCATTACACACATACATATATACATACATTTAAATAGAGAGGTTGAGGTTGAGCGTCCCTAACCTGAAAATCTGAAAATCAAAATGCTCCAAAATCCAAAGCTTTTTGAGCACTCACATGATGCCTCAAATAGAAAATTCCATACTTGACCTACTGTGACTAGTTGCAGTCAAAATGCAGGTACACTAAAAATATTTTGTAAAATTACATGGGTATCTGTATGAGATATGGAACATAAATGAATGTCATGTTTGGATTTGAGTCCCATTCAGGATACCTCATCATGTGTACTCAAATATTCCAAAATTTGAAAAAAAATCTGAAATTCAAAGTATTTGTGGTCCAAAGCATTTCTGACAAGGGATATTCAGTGTGGGGTGTGTGTGTGTGTGTGTGTGTGTGTGTGTGTGTGTGTGTGTGTACATGCACACATACTCCTGTTTGTTCTGTTCTATTTATTGTGCAATTTCCTCAACCCTCTGTGCCGGTCTTTCTCTGAAACACACCACAGCTCCATCCCCTGCCCTACTAGGCTAGGTTGTGTGACTGGCCTGTGTGACTGCATCACCAAGGTTCCCTGGCCCTGCAGATTTCAGTTAAGTCAGGCCAATAGAAGCTTCTAGAAATATATTGAAGTGGGCAAGAAGGAAAGGTGTGAATTCATGTCTCCCACCTCCCCTCAGGGCCACGGTTTGGGCAACGACAGAGAAGCCACAATGCTGTCCCATGACCTTCCCTCTATAGCTACAGCTGTCAACATAGTTTTGGAGCCCTGTCCCATGCCCTCACCTTGTTCGGTCCCAGGGGTAGTAATGGTCTCCACTATTGCTGGTCCTTGAGTTTATCATCATGTCATGTAACTCCTACTGATCAGGCCCATACAGTACATTCATTGAGTTATATACAGTTAAACACAGCTTGTGCCTTCTGTTTCCTATCAGGAACCTGACTGATATTCCTCCAGTGAACTTCATAATGTGCCCTAATCCTCTGCATGGGCAAAATAATAAATATTATTTTTATATATTTTAGCTATTTTTTCATCCAGATAAAGCCAGAGAAAAGTAGATAGGGGGTGGCTTATAGTGATACCTGGCACGAAAGACTTGCAGAATCAAATTTTACTTAATATGGTATTGGTGAGTGTTAATAAAAACAATAATCGCAAAATGTTAGTCCTTCTCTGTGCAAAAAGTGACGCCAGGCACTGTGTATTCATTATCTCACTTATTTACCAGGACCCTTTCATTTAAAGATAAGGAAATTGACTCATAGGTTGAAACCACATGACGTACTAGTAAAACCAAGGTCTGCATCCAGGCCTAATACTAAGATCATTAATCTTTCTATTATACCTCTTCTATGTCTGTAGCAGACAAATCTCTTTCCATTGCAAGTGGCAGGAGCTCAACTGGATCTTGCTTGAAGACAAAATAAGATTTAAACTTTATTGCAGAAGCTCTCAGAATCAAAGCAAAAAATTACCAAACTGTAATTTGGAAAACATAGACCTGAACATCTCTAGACAATTTAGAAACTGAGGAGCTCTAATACCCACAAGGCCACATCTATGTCTTTTCTGCTTCTACCTTCCTCTTCTCTGATGGGCTTATCTATGAAACTGGATATTTGAGTTGGAAAATCTGGTACTGGACAAGTAAACCTAGGGCTCATCCCCTGAGACTCATCTCTTCAGCTATCTACCAGAAAAGGCTTCTCTCCACTTTCTCGGGTTCAAAAATATTCCCCAAAAATGTCTATGATTGGCACAGCTTCGTTCACATGCCCATCGTTTAGAAAATTTAGTTTAACCAGAGGGATAATCTAGTTGGAGTAACATGCTCACCTCTCTGGGTGGGAGAGAGGTGATGCTGTGATTGGCAGGCTATAAGAAACACCCAAGAATGAGGGAAGACTAAAGCAGAGGAGAAAAAAAGGAACTCTCAGAAAACAGCCCTGCTACAGATATGCTACAAAGTCCTTGTGGGCCACCTGTATTAATGCATCTCATTCTGGAGATTAAAAACTATAATGACTGTCTCTGAATTCGGGTAGTACTTATCTTCTTGAAATTTAATTTTGTACTTTTTATGAAAATTACATGGGATGAAATGTTTGATACCAGGAAATAGGGACACCTAATGTAATGAGTTTACCATTATCATTTGAATTCCTTGACCTCCCAGAAAACACATGTCCTATGGTGGCATCTGGCCAAGCCAACCAAGGTGATTTCAGTCTATGCACAAGAACGAGCAAATAGCAGATAGCATGTCCCAGGTACCCCGAGGAAACCCAGTCCAGCAGGAGGTACCTATAATGATAAAATAACACTATCAATGAAAACATATCGTTAATGGCTCTTACAACACACCAAAAACTGCTCTAAGGGGTTTGCATATACAGATGCTTCTTGGCTTAAATTAGGGTTGCATTCCAATAAACTTGTCGTAAGTTGAAAATATCATAAGTCAAAAAATTCATTAAATACACCTAACCTACAGAACACCCTAGCTTAGCTTTGCTTACCTTAAACATGCTTATAATACTTAAATTAACCTATACTTGGGCAAAAGCATCTAACACAAAGCCTATCTTTATTTAAGGTACTGAATATACTGTTTAATCTAATGAACATGCTGAAAGTAAAAAACAAATGGTTGTATGGAAATGCTTTTGTACTATCATAAACTCTAAAATCATAGGTCAGGGTGTAACTTCATAAACTAATTCAAATTTTATAGCATCCTCACAAAGTAGGTACTAGAGTATCATTTCCTTGAGTGACTTTACATAACTTGCTCGAAATGAGTGGTCCAAACTCAGGCAATGTTAGTCCTTCTTTGTGCAAAAAGTGATGTCTCACTCCAGAATTTATAACTGTGGTGGGAAATAATCTGGAATTATTTGCCCTGAACCTAGAATTACCTGCTTATTGGAATGTCATTGTAACTGAGAAATTTAAAAGTACTAAGAAAACCCCTTCCCTCCTCTCACACATAGTCAGAGATACCATTTTTCAAAGGGAGCAATGTCAGTGTCAAAGACAGATGGATTTTTTTAAACAGGACATGCGATGCAAGCAGAGTAAAGATAACAACTGATAAATTAAACTACAACAAAATGTAAAACATCTACATAATAAAAGGCACTGTAAACCACAATTCAAAGATAATTCACAGACCAGGGGGAGCATTGCTGATACTCAAAAACAATAAATGATCAAAACCTAGAATGTAAAAAGCTCCTACAAATTAATAAGAAAAAGATAAAGAACCCAAGAGAATAAATAGATAAAAGCTATGAAAAGGCATTTCACAGAAGAGGACCCAGAGGACCAGTAAACATGGAAAGATTGTCACCTTCCTGAATAGTCGGGAAGATAACAAATAAAAATACCAATGAAATACCATTTTGCATACAGCCAACTGGCAACAGAGTTCGAGTTGACAGGTCTTGATGCCAGCAAAGATGCAGAGAGATGGAAGACTCCTGTCACCAACGTGAGGAACACAAGCACAAGCTCTCTGGAGAGCAACTTGAGAATACTAGTAAGGTGAAAGTGCCCACCTCTCTGTACCTATCCTAAAACAACTCACTCATGTACATAAGGGGACAGCCACAGAACGTATGCAGTGACATTGTTTATAATCATGAGAAGTTTCAATAAACTCAGCAAACCACAGGATGGCCAGAGATTAGTCATGGCATATTCCTGTAATGAAAGATGCCATCACAGGTCAAATGAATGAAGGGAAACAATAGACATCAAAGTGAAGAGAAATAACAATATATAGCATTGAATAAAAGGCAAGTTGCACCATGATCTGAAGAGTTTAGCCACAATTTTGCAAACTATAATTAACATGTAATATATACACTACAAATTTTAATATACATGTAGCACTTACATGTAGTATATAAATGTTACCTTATATTTACATAAACATGATTTAATTTTGATTAAATTAATTACAATATTTTAGTTAAGCTTAAAGTTTAGAGAATGTAAACTTTATATTAAATATAAATTTTAATTATATACTATGAGTTAATATCTTTAAGTTTATGTTTTATGTGAATATGTATTAGAAAGGTGAAATATATGTATAACAGTAACAAACCTCACCATAGTACATGCCTCTGAGAGGGTTAGAACTCAGAGGGACATAAAAGGAATTTTACGGTTTGTTTTTCTTAAAAATTAAAGAAGTCTGGGCAGAAGGTACATAAGCCTATTTAGTATTATTTTTTCCTAATATTTTTATTTTTAAAATTTCTACAGACTGTAAGTATATATGAAAGCCTCCTAGTTTCACTCTCACAAGGGAAGCGAGGGCTGGTTGAGCAGCAGTGGGGTAGGACCTGTGCTCTAGGGTCTGGTGCAGGGCCAGGCTAAGGGAAGGATAGGCGCTTATTAATGAAGTGCCTGTGGACCTGCCTGGTCAGGGGTAGAAAGAAGACTCTCAGAACATCCTCAAAGGAGATGTAGGTCTTAGGAGTCTGTGAAAGGTCAAAGGAACCAATGCAGAGGGGATCTTTCTGAATAAAGGAGATAATCCAAAATCCATTTCAATTTGGCTTAGGAAAATGTATCCATGCCCTCTCTTTAAGGCCGAGGTGTCTGGCATTCTGAGAAGTGACACTGCAATCGAATGACAAAGGGGAGAGCCAGTTCAACAAGTCAGTGAGCTGGACAGCTCCCCGGGTGCTCATTCAGCACCTTCCTTCCCTCCAGGCCAAGCCAGAGATGGAAGCTCCATCTCTGGGATCCTTCTAGACCTGGTTCATGGAAACTTGGGTAAGTCACTTTCCTCTTGTACTCCTATTTTCACATCCGGGAAGCTAAGGTGTTAGACAAAATAGTCTCTTATGTCTCTTCAATTCAATGAAACACATGGGCCTATAAGAGCGTTTGTGCCCTGAATGTGCATATACACCCAGAGAGCCACTGTGTCCCTGTTTCACTAAACTGTGTTAGCATCATCTTCTTATGGTTCTTGCTAGTGATGTTGTTAGATGAATTAACAATGAGCTGAATAGGGTTGGGGGAAGGGATGAGGGAATTATTCAATAAATTCATCCAACATAACTATCTACAGAAGGGTCAGCTTTGATTAAGCACAGCTCTATAGAAATTATCCTACCTCTTCCTAGCTCTGTGATCACTGATAAGCTTTTAACCAGTACTCTGCCTCAATTTCCTCTTGTGCAAATATAAAATAATATCCCTCTTTTTTCATCATCGAAGGGAGAATAAAAGGAGATAATGTCTATAGAATCACATATAGAAACCACAAAGTAGGCAGTACTCAGTAAATGATCATCTCTGTGTATTTATGTTGGCACATGGGTGTTTATCTGTGTGTGTTTATGTCTATATACAGGTGTTTATCTGTATGTATTGATATCCATTTCTCCAAGCAGTCTTGAATCTGCCCAAGAGTATCCAGGGGAAAAAATAATGATTAGATTTATCAAGCGAAATTTTCCAGGCTGCCTTTCTGACTCCAGGCAAGTGAGTACTTGGCACGGTTTTCAGCTTTCACAATAACAGCAGTTTCAACATCCCCAGCACGTCAGCGCTGGGGGATGCCTCTTTGTCTGTGTTCTGGCTGGCTTTCGAAAATGTCTAGGCCTCCCCTGTTATGCTTATAAGATGCTTGTGGTATGTTTAGGGTGAGAAAGCCCAGGTAAAGAGATCGCCTACCATTTTCTCTTCTTCATGTCCCCATAAGCAATCAGCATACATCCCTGGGGTTTGACAGTGAATTGACTGGGCCCTTAGAATCCCATGAGCCATACCCCAAGCCCCGGGCCCTCCTTTACTCTAAATCTCTCTAACCCTCTTGTTCATTTTCGACTCTAGCTTCATTTGCCAGAGTTTTCAGTTGTACCCCTTATAAGTGTAAACTTTGCCCAAAGTTGAGCTACGCAATAAACGTAACTTTTAAATTTTGTTCTTTTCTCTTTCCCATAATTCAACTACATTCCTTTTGTTGGACTCCTTGTTCCACAAGGGTAGCTATACAGTTTTGGTGCTTTGGGAGTTATCAATCTTCCAGAGATTTATTCCAGAATTGTTCAGCTCTCAGTCCATATTCTGATTTGAATCTGAAACATGCCCCAAAAGCTCACATGTTGAAGTCTTGTGTCTCTAGTGAAGCACTGTTTGGGGAGTGTGGGCAGCCTTTGTCAGGTGATTGGATCACAAGGTTCTCAGCTCATCAACTGGTTGATCCACTGATGGATTCATAACTTATTGAGAAGTGGTGAGAACTTGACTAGATGGGACCTATTGGAGGAAGTAGATAATTGGGGGCGGGGCCCTGAAGGTTTTGTCAGAATGTTGGCTCCTCCCCCTCTCTCAGCTTCCTGGCCACCATGAAGTAAGCAGCTTTGCTCCATCACATGCTTCCGCCATGGTGCTCTGTCTCGCCCCAGGTCCAGAAGCAAAGGGGGTCAAGTGAGGGTGGACTGAAACCTCTGAAACCACGAACCAAAATAAATCCTCCTTTAAATTATTTCTCTTAGGTATTTTGTTACAGAGACAGAAAAATGACTAACACCATCTAAAAGGTCAGACAGATGCTGAATCATATCTTACTCCACCCAGGGGACCCCTTGGTTGTGCTTAGTAAAGGTCTGTGGCTTGAAGGCCAGTCTAATTTCCAGGGATCCCTAGATTCTCATGTGAGACAACCTGCTTAGATGAACCTTGCACCCTCTTTCCCTCTGGGTCTTGCCTCCTAAGAACCCACTGGAAAGGCAGCCCAGTCCTCGCTGCTCCCAGATTCCACAATTCTATCTTGAATCTGTCCTGACTCCCTGTCCCACCACAAAACCTATTCCAACGACTAGTCACCTTTTCCTTTCTCCCACCCCCCCCACCCAGCTACTTTTTGGTTCTCTTTCTGTCAGCTGGGAGTATCATTTTCCAATCTGAAAATTTGGGAAATACCATAAAGAAAAACATTCAATTAATATTTTACACATTTCATCCTTCCATATATATCTGCATGAGTTACTTGTATCTGTGCCCAGATTTAGTATATAGGAAAGTGGAAGGGAAGGAAATGGTCCTCTATCGGTGTTGTTAATTTATTTCCTGACACACTTGAGTTTCTACCAGATGCCAGCACTCTGGCAAGCACTGAGAATCTAGAAATGAATTTAACAAGGCCTCTGCTTTCTAGATGCTCCCAGTCTTTGGGCAAAGACAGCCAAGAAAATGAATGACTGAAATGCAATGTGGTCAGTGTAATAAAGGGATACACATCAGTTACACAAACCAAGGAGATGAAAGAAGATGAGATCAATTCAGATGGGTAGGGTGATAAAGGGAAGGATATTCAGAAAATCTTTCCAGAATAGATGCTGTCTTAATCTATTTTCTGTTACTAACAACAGTAATACAAACAAGTAATGAAAAAAGAGATTTTTTTTTGGCTCACATTTCTGGTCCAAGATGAAGGCCACACATCTAGTGATGGCCTTCTAGCTGTAAGAGTTCAGGGACAGGACAGGACATCACATGGCAAGACACAGGGAGTGTGCATGCATTTTCTCTCTCTCTCTCTCTCTCTCTCTCTCTCTCTCTCTCTCTCTCTCTCTCTCTCTCTCTCTCCCCCCCCCATCTATAAAACCACCAGGATTTAATTATGAGGGCTCCACTCTAATGACCTTGTCTCATTCATCAACTCCCCAAGTCCCATGTCTAAGCACCATAGTTGGATTAAGTTTCCACCTTATTAATATCTCACAATGGGGATTAAACAACATGAGTTTTGGAGAGGGAAAATCATAGTCAAGCCATAGCAGAGGCAGAAAAGCCCCCTTAACCAAAAGTAACCATTTCTTCTCCTCCCTGAAGGCACTAGCAGCCACACTCATAAAATGTTGCTGGCATTTCCCACTAGAATTGCCATATGAGCAAGTCCCAAAAATAAATGCTTAGTGAAGTTAAGGTCTTATATTATCAGGAAAGAGTAACACATTAACCTACAAATATACTAGGAAGATTTATTTATGATTAATTATTAATATGACCCATTTGCATCCAGGAGAACTGGCAATTTAAGGAGGGCTAGGTCCTAGTTGAAGAGAGCACAGACGGAAGGTATGAGCATGGAGTCCACTCTAGGCCCACCTTCCTAGGGCCTGATAGGGATTCTGTTCCAGTGATCTGTGGGGAGCACATTCTCAGAAGAAGAGCCAGGGGAGCAGGATAGGATGGGGAAACAAGCAAGTCAGTTTGTTTTGGCACTGATCCAACCAGGAGGCAAGAAGTCTGAGTCTGCCAGCAGTGCAGGGTCACTTTCCTGATGAGCAGGTTCCCAGGGCTGAAAGGGAGACATCGGTGAAGCATTTGCAGCAGAGGACGAGAGCGGCAGGGCACCCACCGCACGCACTTCAGCCAGGGACCAGTGCAGAGTCTGCGGTGCCCTCAGGGGTGCTCCAGGGAGGCATTGGATAGGATATTTGGAAATAAAGAGAAAAAGAGGTCAGAAGAGGAAAGAAATGAAATGACGTGTTAATGGTGCCAGACACTGACTGTGTGCACAAACGTGTGCCTGTGTATGTGTGTGTGCTTGCACCAGGGACCCTCCCATCAACCTGGGAGATTCCTAAGGTCAGTTCCTAACAGACTCCAACTTTTCTCCTCTAGCAGCTCACTGAGGAGAGGAAGCATGTTCTGCTCCTTGTTCTGCACTCACAGAATATTCAGCATAGACTCTAGCAGAGGAAGTGGGCCCCAAAGCCCTGACTATGGACCACAAAATCCCAGATCCCACTCTCCAGATCACAAAGTACCGCCATGGGTTCTGCATCTACTTCTGGACCCTAATCAGATCTCAGCTTTAATCTCCAGCAATTCCAGCACAATCTGGAGCAAGATACTTACACCAAAATTTCAAACACAGGCCAAGCCTCACCTCCAGAAAACACATCATGCTCCCTGTCTCTGTACCAAAGCTGCACTATGCTGAGAAAGATATCACTGCCATTCTGAGAGGTGGGCCTTCACCTTGGCTTTGAGGGGAAAAAATCCAAAGCAAATATAGTGATTGACTCTTCAGAATTAGTGCATAACAAATGGTTATGCAAAAATGAGTCCCCCCAAATCACTATGGTTCATCAAGCATGACCTACCCAGTCCTGGTGTTCCTTGAGCTGGACCAAAGTCCTTCCTTCTAAAATAAGATACTAGCCAGTTCCCACCCAATTCAAATAAATGAACAAAAATTTCTGTTTACATCATCCCTCCATTATGTTTTTTTCCAGATGTCTGTTGGTTCTTGGCTGGTAAAAGCTCCTAGGCAAAGAAACACATAAAGCAAGAATTAACTACATATCAGTAGAAAACTTTGAGAGAGGCCGTTGCATCTGGCTCATGCTCATTGAATGCAAATTGAGGTTCTAATTTTATATTCCATAAAGAAAATATTACAGTCACTGCCACCTTTAACCCTATTGTGCTTTAGGTCTCAAGCTGCCAGATACTTGATTTCTAGGATGCTCTCATGTAATTTAAATGTTAATGTCCCTGTTTACAAATAAATACATAAATAGATAAACTGAGGCACAGAATCTGAAGCTAATAAAATGCATACCCAAAAAATAATTGGTGAAATATGTAAGAAGATAACATCAATTGTGATGAAGGCATATGACAGAGAGACCAAAACTAGGTCAACTGAGGTGTCCCTGAGGAAGTGATTTATAAATAAGAGTTGAACAAAGAGCTAGGGTATAGGAGCAAAGAAAACTGCATTTGAAAAACCCCTCTCCTGGGCTAGGGATATAGCTCATTTTGTAGAGTACTTGCCTAACACATGCAAAGTCCTGAGTTCAATCCCTGGTACCATAAAACAAAAACAAAAACAAATAATAACCAAAAAACCCTGTGCTAAATGGTGTAGCCACTTTGGAAAGCAGTCTGGCAATTACACAGAAGATTAAACACAGAGTTACCCTAAGACCTTAGCAAGTCTACTCCTTAACTGTCTACTGAAGTGAAAATATATGTCCACAAAAACACTTGTACACAAATGTTCATTTCGCATCATTCGTAATAGCCAAAGAGCACCATCAACCCAATTATCCTTCAACAGAATGGATAAATAAAATGTGGTATATCTACACCATGGAATATTATCCATCAAAAAAGGAATGAAGTATTAATACATGCTACAACATGGATTAAAACATGTTGAAAACATGCTAAGTGAAAGAAGCCAGATACATACCATACAACTCCATTTATATGAAATATCCAGCAGAAGAAAAATCTATAGAGACAGAGAGTAGATTAGTTATTATAGGGCTGCAGGGAGAGTGACTAATGGGGGCATGGAACTGGGGGATGAAAATGAGGAAGATTTATTGTCTTGGTTGTTACACAAATCTGTGAAATATATATATATATATATATATATATATATATATATAATATGCCAACACAATAAATATATATACACACATATATGTATACTGAACACTATTAAATTATATATGTAGATGGATTTTATGGTGTGTGAATGTCATAATAGAGCTGTTATAAAAATGAACTAAAACCACCTGTTCTGTGGCAAGAGGAGGAGTGAGTAAGGTGATTCCACTAATCAGGGGGAAGTTAGATCTCTAGATCTTTGTCCCCAGCCTATGTCCTCTAGGTCTGTGTCCTCCATCAGCGTATTACCCCAGCCCCTGTTGTTCACCAGGATTCCTTGGAATAGTATTCATGGTCTCTTCCTCGAACTACGCCAGTGTCAACCTACCCTTCACATTGCATTTTCTGGGAATGGCTTCAAACAAAATGAATTTCACTTGAAATTGGAAGAGAATTGCCCAACTAAAACAGAAGAAGTAGGCTCAGGGAACAAGTTAGGCAAACAACCTCACAACTTAGAGTCTGTTATTTGCAGGGTCAGAATAGACTCTGGTTTGCTGTTTGCTCAGTGAGTAGATGGCAGAAACATACTATTCTCCCTAGAGGATAGAGTCAACTGGGCCTCAGAGTAAAGGAAAGACTTCAAAGAAAGCCTCTTTCTGAAAGATAATCTTATAAAGCTATTAAAATATACCAGGAGAGAGGGAAAACATGAATGAAGCCAAAGTATGGACAGAGACAATGCCACAGTAAAACTTTCTAGAAAATTTTGCTTCCCCCACTCATATGCCCCCAAGACTATTTTATTCCCAATATACCTCTTTGGTAAACTAGAAGAAATCTACCTTTATGTTTTCCCAGAATTGCATCATTTGATAGTGTTGGTATGTTGAGAAGACTGGAGGGAGGTACCCTCAAAAAGCTTCAAGATGTCTGGGAAGACAAAAGTGGTCCTTCAACCAGGCCGAGCACTATTGGGAGGAGATTGGAGCAGGAGTTTGAGAAAACCTCAAAGAGGATGCAAGTGCTAGCCAGTCTAAGATTTTTAGTCAATGTTTTTTCTACAATTAGAGTAAATTTGAGGGTCAAAATTCCTCTAAACACAATGACAAGAATTTCTCATCTTGTATGCAAACAGAGTAGTCATTGTGACTTAAATTCAAACACCGTTCCACGTTGTTTTCCTTCATATTCTTCTCTGCCACCTTAGTCACTGCTGCATCAACCACATTAGCTAAATTGAACAGTCTGAATGCAACACCCTGACTGTCCCCCGCCCCAAATAAGGCTACCACTCACTCTGTCCACATTAAGTAATGATTTGCAATGACCTTCTCCCTTTTCCTGCTCACAACTCCGCCAACAGCATTTCTTAATGCAAACAGTAAAATCTGAATTACAAGTGTGATCCAATTTTGTTTGACATAATTAGTGGATTAGACATCGGAGAAAATCCACTTATTTTCACAGCTCATTCGACTCCCACCTCCAACTCCCCACCCCCTCCACCACTTCACACTCAGAAATAAAGGTTCATGGAGTACAAAGTAAGAAAGGGTTTTACTTCTAAGGACAATTACAGCTATCAAATTAGTTTTTAAATGACTTCAAGTCTGATCCTTTCTCAATTGGAATTTTTTTTCCCTAAGAAAACAAAGCTGAGGATCTAAACTATAACTCGTGCATTGAAGTATATTACTGAAGGCTGCACATTTTTTTGCAGGAGATTTTTGGAAAGAATTCTTGGTAACTGAAAAGTACTAAGCCACGTAGGTTTGTCTCAGCTTAGCTCCTGGTGACAGATGGCTTCAGGTTCGATTCTTGGCTCTGCCAGCTGTGTGATCTTGAGCAGGTTATATAACTTTTCTATATCTGTTTCCATATCTTTAAAATAGACATGGTTATGAGAGCTAAATAGGATAATGACTCTAAAGTGCTTAGAATGGTGTCTGGCACATGACAAATGCTCATTTTGGTTTGTGCTATCACTTTACACCTAGAGCCCAGATGGAGAGAACAGCCATACCCCAGCCCAGTCTCAGCCCCTATGACACAGAGACAAGAGACACAGGACCACGGCAGAAGCTTGACCCACCTTGAATAGCTCAGAAGGTTCATTAATTTGTGGTTCATCCAGTCAGCACTGCTATGTCATGACTTTTCTGAAGAAATAGATGACTAATATGACTCACTCTGATGTGGTAAAGGCTTTACTGAAGAAGAAAAAAAAAAGCTACTTACTGCCATTTAATGCCACAATATAGGGCCACAAGCAGGGACAGGGAGGGAGGGTGAGAACAAGGAAAAGGACTTCTCACATTTTCTCCTGGATCTCTTCCCTCCCAAACGTCTACAGCAGCCACCTACAGAGTGAATGAAAATGTCACATGCTGATTTGACAGAAACTCCTCTTGTTACCAAAAACAGCCTAGGATAGCTTTCTTGTTGTCTAGGTATCATAAATATGATTGGTGTCATATAAATGCTTTAGGTACATTTTCCCATCATACACTCAAGATCTTTGAGGCAAATGTCAGTATTACTTTTGCTTTACAAGTGAGAAAACTGAAGTCCAACAAAAATCAAAGTAAATGCCCAGGGTTGCAGAGCTTATAAGTAACAGAGGTGGGACTAAAAACAGAAAACTATCAACTCAGAGCACACACTCTTCACCTCAAGACCCAGTGTCCTTACAGCTTCCTAGAGGTCAGAAAAGGTGTCAAGAACAGAGTTTGGAAAGCTGGAGCTAATGAGCAATGATAGCACCCCCTTGTCAGATTGCAAGGTAGGGCCAGAGTCTCCTGAGATACGGTGAAATAAGAAGAGTCACTCAGGTCACAAAGACCTCTTCCCAGTGAACTCAAGAATCTCTTTCAAAAAGCATTGTGACAATCTACCATGCCTCAGTTCAAATCTTCCCCTTCTCTGCATGAACAACTCTGAATTTACTTGACCACTTCTTGTAGGCATTAGCCTAGAGAAGGCACTCAGAAAATAGATGATGAGGTAAATTGCTAGAATGGGATTGTTTTCCAGGTAATCCTAATCAACCAAGGTCCACTGCCTTCAGGAGGTGCTAGGCTCAGGGCTGCAAGGGTACAAAGTTTTCAGACACCATTTCTGATCTGAAGCATCCAATCTAACGAGACTCCACGGCAGAATATTGAGTCTAAGGATGTGCAAACTGGGGACTGAAGGGAGGTGTGATCTGGTGGGGGCAGGAAGATTCCTAACAGACTGGATGGTCTGCAAAGCTATCAAGATTCCTGGCTCCTCTCTGGAGACCTTAAAGACAGCCGAAACATCAACAAAATGAAGTGACAGCAGAGGATGTTCTAAGCAAAAGGAACAGCACATTAAAAAAAACAAAAATAAAAGCCAGCATCTCATAAAGGAGATCTCTGGCTACTGAAAACAGAACTTGGAAGAAATTTAGAGAGTATTAAGCCAGGCTTGGCTCTAGGAAATATATCCAAATAGGCTGACAGAAGTTCCTGGACCTTGTTGTGATCCAAAATTCACAAGTCTTCTGGCGCTGTTTTGGGTTCCTTACTTGGATGAGAGTTTTCCTTGTAAATATTAAATTGACTTTGTAAAAACATGAACTTCGAAGTCAGACAAACCTAGGCTCAAATCCATCCTTCTCTACTCACCAGCTGTCTAACCTTTCCACATCTCATCTCTCCCTCCTGGGAGTTGAGGTTGTTAAAAGGAATAAATAAAACTGTGCATGCAAATGCCTATCAGTGAGACTGGCACAAAGCAGGGGATCGATAAATCTTGGTTCTGCTAATAATGTGTTTCATTTGAACTTCAGCCAACTGAGAGTTTCCCAGTTCCTGGTTTTGAGAATTTGTAAATATGAGAGACCTCATCTCAAGGTGTCTTAATTTGTTTTACTCTGCTATAACAGAATACCTGAGACTAGGACAGTTATAAAGGATAGAGACTTGTTTGTTAAAGTCCTGGAGCCTGGAAAGTCCAAAGTCAAGGGGATCCATTTCTGCCCAGAGCCTTCTTGCTGGTCATCCCATAGCGGAAGGGTAAGAAAGCCAAGAGAGAGGAAAAAGGACCAAACTCATCCTTTCATTGGGAGCCCAGTTTCATGATAACAAACCCATTCCTATGATAACAGTATTAATCCACTCTTTAGGTCCCTCAGTGGATTAATCACCTGTTAGAGGTCCCATTTCTCAACACAGTTGCATTGGGAATTAAGTTTCTACCACGTGTTCTTTGACAGACCCATTGAAATCATAGCACAAGGTAAAAAGAAGAGATGGAAAAGTTAAATGTTTGGCCTATATTTTACATTACTCACCTATCCCACTCCGCAGGGAGCATAGAACTCCACACATGCAAAGCTTTGGGAGGGAAGAGGAATCATTCCGAGAAAGTACGCGGGTATAGTTATCTGACTTTTTTGAAGAAAACCACATTTTTCTCTTTTAATAAGATCACAAATTTCACAAAGACTTTATGCAAACACATCACTATTACTATCAAGAATATTACCAAACAAGAAAGATGACTAGTTTTTTTAAAGTTAATTCACAACCATTTAGATAAAGGTTGGCAACCCTCTTCTGTAAAAGGCCAGATAGTAAATAGTTTAAGTTCTGTGATCCATCCAGCCTCTGTCGAAGGTGCTAACTGGGTTCTTGTCATGTGAAAACTCACGGACAATACAGAAATGAATGAGTTTGCCTATGCTGCTATAAAAAAAAACTATTTATGGACAATGGCATTTGAATTTCATATAACCTTTACATATAGAAAATATTATTCTTTGTTTTTTCCCCCAACCACTTAAATTTTTTTAGTTCTTTAGCTCACAGAGCTCTACAAAAATAGTTAACAGGACTTGGTCAAGGCGACTGTGCTTGCCAATGCTTGACTTAGACACTTAAGCCTTAACTGAATCTCAGGAGGTATCATGGGCAACTCCCATGTAGCATTTGAAGAACACACTGGCAAAGGGACAATTGAATTGTTGAAAGTCAGCTGGGTCTCTTAGATCAATCACCACCAGAGGCTCCATACTCGACACTGAGTATGGCTGTGAAACACCAGGAAATTATCTGTTCAAAAATGGAAAATCCAGCCGGGTGCAATAGCGCATGCCTATGAAACCAGCAGCGTGGTAGGCTGAGGCAGGAGGATCTGAGTTCAAAGCCAGCCTCAGCAAAAGCGAGGCGCTAAGCAACTCAGTGTGACCCTGTCTCTAAATAAAATACAAAATAGGGCTGACGGTGTGGCTCAGTGGTTGGGTGCCCATGAGCTCAATCCCCAGCACCAAAAAAGAAAAAAAATTGAAAATCTCTCTACTTCCATTTTCCATGTGTTAGATTCAGTGTCAGATGGCCCCACTTCCTGCATTTTTCAGTTTACTTTGCATTTTATAACTTGGTCATTGAAGACTCTCTTAGAAGTGAAGTTGTGCGCCCTGCACTCTGCATGTGGTGCAGACACACCCTGCAACGTGGGAAGCGTCTCCAACCCTGTCATGTCACCTTCACACGGAACTACCGGAGGAAATACACACTACAAAATGTAAAAGGCCATTTTCTCTTTTAAAAGTTGCTTTACATATTTTAATTCTTGTATTTCCCTTGGGGGTTAGATATTTCGGTCACATAGTTATCCAATTAAAATGAAAACTCTCTGCTTTATCCTTTAGGCGAGGACAGCTGCCAGCTGCTAAGTTTTATAAAGTCTTTAATCTTGTCCATAAATATTTAACAAGAATTGGTTGGTACACAAGCTGGAGTAAAGTGAGAAATCAAAGCGAGAATCTTAGAAGTAACCTCTATTTTGTGTGAAAGCGATATAAAACAGAAAGAGAATGACCGATTTCCCCTTTTTTTATTAAAATATAAAATACTTCTGAGTGTTTTGATCACTCTTTTTAGCCTGCTTGTCCTCACAAATGTGCTAAAATAGCTAGATTATAAAAAGACATTAAATATGACTATCCGTGCCCTTTTCTCCAGTATCCTGCCATTTGTTTCAGAGCTGGCCGCTCATGTTTCCATGGAAACCCACATGGAAGATCTCTAAGAACTTATAGCAGCATTTGATGATGTAGATCCCTCCATTTTATTCTCTTCTTCCCCGTGCACACATGCACACACACACTCACATACACACACACCACAAACCTACACTCACATCAACGGCAGCATCATCCCACGCCACTCTGTCACAATATAAAAAAAAAATGAAACAAGATAAAAACTCACAAAAAGTAACCAACCTCATACAAACTAAAAATCCATATCCTTTCCTTGGGTCTGCTGAAGAGGGGATGCTGTCACTTGGCCTCATGGGGATGCAGACTTTTCCTCTTCCCTGTCCCCATCTACCTCTCTCTCTCAGTTTCATTTTGCAAGTCCAGACCTTCCAAGGAGTCTCCTCTTTCACCCCCTCCCAGGACAGAGGAGCCTCCGGAGGCCCTCTGTTCATTCTCCTGCCCCTCATGGGATCACAGACCGCTCTGGAGAATGAGGAACAGATGCCACTGGTATGGATCTTCCAGACCGGAGGGTTCCCTCAATTCACTTCAGTAACTATCAGATTACTGATAGTTATTACTGATAGCGATTACTCTTCACTAATAAGTGAAACTAACTGAAAAGTCTCATCTGTACCCAAAGTTCACTTGACTGTGTCCTTACTCTGCCTGTGAGATTAAAATTGAGTGGCAATCGCTTTCTTTATTTCAATGCAGATGAAAGAGAACCAAATGTCATTATGTTCTGTATTGTGTGTATATACAAATATGTAACAACAAATCCCGTCAGTAGGTACAACTAGAATGGACCATAAAAAAAAATGGGGAAAATAAAGAAAATAAAGAAAGAAAAACAAATGGAAGGAGAGAAGGAGGAAGAGAGAATAACATTAATGGATGTTCCTAGCCTTCATTATGCTAGTTCAAAAATTCTGGGCATTTAAATTGTTCTTTATTTTTTTGGAAGTACTATTTTCCATTGCTTTAATCCTGCTTTAGTTTTCTCCTACCAACCAAACTTAAAGTTCCCTAGGCCTTGGAGGTTGCTTCCCTCTAGTGGTTGCCTGTCCCTTTATAGCAAGCCAATATGGCCATGGCTCACTCAACATTTCCTTCCCTCAACAACTACTTCAAGAGTTATCTACTATTACCAGACACTGTTCTAGGCCCTGGGCATATAACGATGAACAATGATATATATGTCTGCCTGCTTGGAGCTTATCATTGCCCTCCGATCCATTCATTCTGGCTCTGATTCCATGCCATCTCTAGTCCATCCCTGACTCATGGTCCATGCCATCTATAGTCCACCCCTGACTTATTATGATTCTGAGCCTTCTCAGCAGTACTTAGATGCTAGTATTGATTTCTCACTGCCTTGACTCTAGACTCTTCTACGTGTTAGCTCAGTGAAGTCAAGGGACTTCATTGCTGAAGAGCATTCCTTCTTCAGCAGTCCCAATAACTTTTCTTTTTGCACTATGACAAATTAGGTTCCTGGATAGCCTAATAGCTCAGGAAGACCACCCTCGTCACAGTGGTTTTTTAAAAAAAAAAATTATGTTGCATTTTCTGGGTGCCAGATACTGCTAAGTACCTTATACATATTAATTCAGCCAAGCCTCATAACAACACTTAAAATAGTAGAGAGAGTCTAGCTCCTTTTGTTGATTAATGAACAAGAACTATGACTTAACCAGTTACCCAGCCCCAAAGGGGAGAACCTGGGTTTACCATTCTGCATTTGACAATGGGGGTTTTCATTTACTTTGTGTATTCTTGTTGCTTCTTGTTATGCTTCTGCCCAACGTCCTTTGTGACACTTACCACACAAATTATCCTTCACTCAATGTTCCTCTCTCATATCCCCAGTGAAACATTAAAATGGCTGCTGACCAAGGACATTGCCCTGCAGGTACCATCTGTTCTGTCCTCCATGTCCCAGGTTGATGAAGAAGAAGACATCTAAGATCCATTTTGTCAAACGGCAGAGAACCTGTGGCCAAGCATGCTCTCTGCATCTTAGTTCTGATATCATGGAAGTGTTTGGGTTTTCTCACCTCCCCCATATGGTGCTTCATTATGTGGTCCACCTGACATCCTCTATCCTTGACACCTCTCATCCCTTATGTAACGATGACTTCCAGCCTTGAGCTCCTCTAAATTCTCTAGGGCAGTTTCAAACAGATCATGATTTTGTTTTATTTATCACTTCCTGCTGCCCTTTCTTGCATTAATTAAACTCAGCCTTGGGATATAAGGAAAGCAGATAACTTATTTTTTCTTCCTTTTGATGAAAGAAATATTGTTTCCTGGGGACAGTTAATAGCCCCCTCGGCCCCCACACGTATACGCTTACCTCACAAAGCCAATGTATCAAATACCCTTTGTCCTATTCCTGCTGGACTGGGTATTTAGAGGGTTTGATTTTCATTTTAATGACTTCTGTTCCAAAGAGAGGAAATGAATGGAAAGTGGCTTTCATTTCCCCCTCTTTCACCAGCGGCTCTTATCATTTTTTTTTCCAAAGGCATTGAAAAGCAGCTATTTTTTTTCATTCATAACTATCTTCACAACTCACAAGAAAGGCCCTTCCTGTTATTTATACAAATGGATGGAAAAGAATTTATCTGATGATTGCAGCTCTCAGCTATCTGTGCAAGATAAGAAAGAAAAGCCACAGCTCCTCCACCTCAGCAATGTGTGTTCATCTAGGTAGTGCAACTTGAGGATTCATCACCAAAGGAGGGCTCTCTTCCATTCTCCTGGTTCTCATTTACAAAAACAAAGCAAACAAGCAAACAAACAAAATATGACTCTTGGGTTCATACAAAGTCATTGATATCTTAGTACAATGAACATACTGAATTCCTCCAAGACTAGTGTGGCCATTCCTCTTCCACATGACAGAAGGCTCTTTCTGGAACACCATGCCAGACTCTGTATAAAAACTTTTCATGGCTGTCCTTGGTCTCCAAGATGAATTCCAGGCTCAGTAGTTGGATAATAGAGGCCTCTATCACCTGACCCCTGGTCTCTCCCTGCTCTGTGATAGCACCATCCTGCTGCCCCTTCGGTCACCGTGGTCAGCCCCCCCCAGCTGATTGCTTTTCTCTATCAAGACTCCTTTTCCTTGGAGAAGCCCCCTGGTTGTCCGTCCCTCACACTCTGAGATGAGCGTGTGCTTCTCTCCATCATGGAAACAAACATAATGGCCATTGTCTTTATGACCCACTATCATCTTATCAGGAAAAACAATGTTTATCATGCATGGTTTCCTTGAGTTTCTTGAAAAGAAAGTAGTGATTTAATAAGTGCATAATTAATGTGATTGATAATCGATAAAAGAATAAATAAATGGAAAGAAAGAAGAGAGTTGGAAAATAAATGAAAGGAAGTCCAGAACAGAAGAGGAAAGAGATCAGGGAAAGGAAGGAGAGGAGGGAAAGAAGAAATACTGGAATAAAATGAAGCAAATTATGTTATATGACTTCATGATTATGTAAAAATGAACCCTACTTATGTATAACTATAATTCTCTCTATCTCTCTATCTCTCTCTCTCTCTCTCTCTCTCTCTCTCTCTCTCTCTCTCTCTCTCACACACACACACACACACACACACACACACACACACACACGGGAGTAGAGGTGAAATAACCTAAAACTACTATCTATATAATAACTACTACTATTATGAACCCAAAGTCAAGGAGCCCAGAATAGTCCAACTTTGCAGTATTCAATCATAAAGGGCAGGTCTCCAGGAATTTGCAAAAGGGAAAACTTGATTACTTCAGCATGAAACTGCCCAAGGCACTCGTTTCTCACCAGCAGAGCCAGCATGGATCTCAAACAAGACCTTCCCCAGCCCAGGTGAAGACCAAGGCTTTCCTGGTGTTCTGTCCACCTAAATAATGAGAAAGAGTTCTCTAAGGAATCCTGGATTTCTTCAGGTAACAGCGGATTATAATCTAGAATATATGTGCAACAGGGACCATGGCATAGCCGAGGAGTTAAGGCAACAGGAATCTCTTCCAAGCAAAAGACAGAGACACATGTCATTTGTTCTGAAACAGAGAACATAGATTATGGGGCTTATTGAAAGAGTTGATGTCAGTAGCAACAGAGGGTCAGGCAAGTGTTCTCATGCACCTGGCCAGCTATCATTGTGACTCACATAACAAGCTAGTTTGCAAAGTCCTTGATAAAAGCTTCTATTGCAGGTTTAAGTGTGTAAGAAAAAGTCTTCAGAGAGTTTTTGTAATAGATATTATCATAGGTATGTGTGCATGAAGGCCCTCCCTTTTTAACCTCCTGTCTCTGTTTTATTTGGGTTTAATACAATTTTAGACATTGACAATTTTCCTTTCTTTCTTTTCATATATATATAGAGAGAGAGAGAGAGACAATTTTTCTAGTTGTCAGCAACCTCCTGGTCAATCCCTTGAAACTTTTTCTTTATCCTTGAAGACATGGACACTCAAACTTTAAGTCTGCCACTGAGACTGAGCTCTCCTGGAACTAATTATCCATGACAAGAGGCAGTCCAAAAAACTCAGTCAAAGATGTAAACACTTTGTTTTAGCCAATGCTTTCTACTTCATCACTATCAATGATTTTCTATGAGGCCAGCAGTATGTGTCCCAGGTCTTAGAAAAGCATACAATCACATAAGGGAAATATGTATTTTATAATCATGACAGTCAGGAGGTTGATATACTTAATATTTATTGGGGATTTTTTTATTTAAGAAAAAAACAATAAGACCTTGTTTTATGTAAAGGAAGCAGACACTTCCATTTCTGGGAAGATGGGGTACATGCACTGTTCCTAATCCTCCTGCTAAGAACAATGTGCCAGAATTTGGATCAAGAATGTCCCCTAATGCCTGTGTGCTAAAGATTTGGTTCCCAGGTTGGTGTTATGGGAGGTAATGACAACTTTAAGAGGTGGGGATTCTGGGGAGGTCTTTAGATCGCTGGGGGCATGCCCTCAAAGGGGATTATAAGACTCCAGTTGCTTCCTCTCTCTCGCTTGCTTCCTGGCCATGTAGGGCTTTGCCCTACCATGTGCTCCCACCATGATGTACTGACTCACTATAGGCGCAAAGTAATCCAGAGCCAACTCATCATAGAATGAAACCTCCAATACGCTGAACGAAAATAAACCTTAGTTGTATCAGGTATTTTATTATTGGGACTGGAAACTAACAAACACACAAGTCAAAATCCTGGAACTTATGTACAAAATGAGCAAACCTAGGAAGACTCTGAAAGGTGAAGAGAAGGCAGACAAACTAGGGACCTCAGGGTCCAAGGTGTGACATTGTGGTGAGAAGTGCCTGGGTTTTCATTCTGCTTCTTGTATCCCAGACATGGTGCTGAAGAAGCAGGCAACCTGAAATGTCAATGAGAGCAGACCAAACACAAAAGCCACCCCCAAATCCTCCCTTGCTTAGTAAAGGGACAGGGGCAGCCTGACTGAAGACTAGTAACTTTCAGACAAGAAATCATTCAGCTCCAGTCAAACACAAGAGGGAAAAAACAAATGTGGCTCCTCCCATACTAACAAAGACCAGTGGGAGCTTTGATCTCCTCCATCCTCAGACTGTTAACAGGGTTCCTGGCTCACCCATGACTATGATGTCAGAGAAGCCTAAGTTGGAAGCCAGACTTTCACCCCATCTGAGCAGTAACAAATACCTCCACACCAACATTGTGATTGGGGACCAACTGGGAAGTCTAGAATAGCTCAGTGACAAGTCACCCCACTCAGCAATGGCAAGGTTCCCAGACCCTCCATGCCAGGAGGGGTCATAGGAGGCCTAGGAGAGAGTCAGCACTTTCAGCACCACCCAGGGGTAATGAGAACCTCCCTTCCCCTGTGGGGCCAGTGAAGGCCATGTATGAGCAGAAAGCACCTCATCTCCCTGCAAGGCATGCAGCAAAGACCTCATGGGGAGCCAGAACTCCCATCCCCACCCAGAAGTAACCAGGAGCCTTGTTACTCAGGTGTCAATAGGGGGAGAGTGAGAAATAGGGATTCCTATTTTATATATATATATATATATATATATATATATATATATATATATATATATACCCTACCTAGCAAAAAGAAGTGATGGGCCCCCTTACCCAGTTAGAACAATGTTACAAAAGACTGCTAAAATGGAAGACCTAGATCCACAATACCATAAACCAAATGTGTCATATAAAATAATACAAATAAAGTATGCAAAGAACTGGAAAATCTCAACTGAAAGAGGGGAAGGGTGGGGGACAATAGACACCCAGGCAGTAGTACTATATCAGGATTACATAAGCCGTTGCTTAGTTCTTCCATTTAAAACAAATAAAAAAGTAGAAAGATTCAGCAATGAAAGAGCATCCCAGTAACAAAAACAGAAGATATAAAGGAAAAACAAGCTTCATTAAAAAGCAGAGAGCTAGAGAAGTCTTGAATGACAACTCATCAAAGAGTAAATGAGCACAGCAAATAAAGTTGAAAGAAAACATTTAACGAATGTTACGAATCAAGGTAGTCAAGACAGACTTTTTTTTTAAACAAGAAATAAATTTCTAGCAGTTTCTCCATAAGATGGAGAAACAACCATTTTGTGGTAATAGGACTTTGCAGTTTTATATAACATTAAATGTTTGTGCCAAATTCTTTGAGTATCTTTGGACCAAGAACTATAACATACAATATGCTTCCCCATGCATTATTTAATTTAATCTTCACCAGAACCCTACCACAAGACTCTAGCATACCCTCTTTTCTAGATAAGGAAATTGGGATCTAAAAAGATTAGGCAAATCACCCAAGATGACCCAGTTGAGAAATGGCTTAAAGCTCAAGGAGAAAATCAGGCAGTCTGAGCCAGGAACACAAAACTACTCCCAATACCTTAACAAAGACTTCTTCTCCCTATAGACACATCCCCCTGAAAGGGATGGATCAGTTAACATGTGGAGCTTCTGGTCCTTTTCCAGCTCTCAGATTCTAAACGGGTATCTTGGCTGGACCAGGTGTTCCTGACCTTGAATCTGCTGAGAGAACAGGAAATCCAGGACCAGAAAGACCTCACCAGGAGGGAGAAGGCATCCCATGGCCCAAGCACAGCCAGGAGCCCCAAGTTCACAGGCTAGATTTGAAGTGCTATGGATGGTGCTATAATCATGCTCCTTACGCTTCACTCAACCTTCCTGGCACAACTGTTGAATTTGAAAACAAAGGTGCACATGTGTGGGGGCCAGAGATAAGGAGTCAAACTGCACAACTGCAATTTCTAGCCCAGTCTCTGGCAGAAGGTGTTGCCCAGTCTCTCCGATATCCCATTCCCAAACACTGGAAGTCAGACCCACTCCATCTCATGGATTCTCTGATGAGGCAGAGATGGGGTGTGTCTGGGAGACCTCAAGAGAAACATATAAAAATTACTGAAAATAGAGACTTTATAAATGCTTAAATAATCCTTTGGGGAAATCAGAGCAATATGATCACGTTTGTACCATGAGTAAATAAAGCAAGTCTTGTATACGGATTTTATAGTCAAAGAAATGCATATTAAAATAGCAATAAAATGCCGTATTTTAAGTTTCAAAGATAGGAATCCCAACTTCTGCAGAACCAGCGAAGACCTCTGGGGGAAGATGCTCATGCGACATTATCTGTGCCAGAGAAAAATTAGAAATATCCATAAAGTCGGAGGTGATGAATTAGTAAAGTTGTCAAAAACATGTTCATTAGCATAAGGAAATGCATATGATGTCACACAAAATAAAACAAGACAAAAATAAATACATAGTATGCCTTCAACTATGTGCATACCTGTGTACGAATGCTTGTGTCCAGAATAAAAATCAAGATGGAAATATAACAAACATAAGTAATATCTAGAGGCGGGGTTTCAGAATAGCATGTTATTTTACTTGTTTTCCAGTTTGTTGAAACACCAAATTTCTAAAATTGGCATATTAATTTCATAATGAGGACAACAATGAAAAGAAAAGGAGATCAATCCTGTGATCTCTGAGAGGTTAGTGATGTAGGAGAGAAACAGAGCGAGTAGAATAAAAGCTGAAGCAGATAGATGAGTGAGGAGAAAGGTGACTCAGGTATTTAAGTGCACACATATGCCTTTACGGCTGTTAGAAAGCTGCTGGCCAGAGGAAAACGGATGGTTTACATTTACTATTTATCATTGTCACTGTCTGAGAAATAACACCCAAAGGGAAAAGCCAGATGGCACCCTGGCTGGGGAAGGACAGAGAAAAGAGAAGAGTCTACTAATCTGTAAACCAGAGAGCACCTGGCTAGGCAAAACCCAAGTACAGGGCTGTGTTGCTGGCATTTGTGTTTTCGCTCTTCTTCCACCTCTACCCTCCTCCCACAGAACCTGGACAGAAGTAGCAGAATCCCCAAGAGGAGAAGAAATACAAGCAAACAAGCAACTGCTTCCTTTTAGTAACTCCAGCTCCTCCCCATGCAAACCACCAGCCCTGAGGATCCTCAGAGCTCTCAGCCTGCCCCTGAATTGCAGCCAATTCGAAGCCAATTCCAAAGAATGTCCAATTATGCAAGTAACAGCCACAGATATAAACCTAAGATCAATGTGTTCAGTAGAGAATAAGCTGCAGTTGGATACTTTTAGAACTTTGCAGTCTTCCCATTAGGGTAATATAAACACTGAACCTCTCTGCAAGGAGTTATCCCCACTTATCTTTGCATGCGAGTGAGAGAGATTTGTAAATGTATCTCCGTATCTAGAAACAGGTATCTATATGGAGCAATAAGTTCATGTTCAGAGAAAGTGTTCCCGTGCCTTTTTCAGGTAACTCAAATACAGCTCAAGTACCAACAGCACAGAGGCACAGGGTCTATCAGCAAAGTCATGGGGGAACAGTATCCTCTGCATGAGCCAAGCAGACCACAAAGAACAAAGACCTGTGCACATTCTGCTGACTCTTAATGCACCAAGCATTTTGCATATATTGTTTCAGAAGGAATGATTAACTAAATAATTAACTCTTTCCTAAATTTTAAAGGGCAATATCAAGCCTGTGATAGTTACAAAACTATTTGAAGAGGAGGGGGAACAATGGGTGTTTTGACACTGCAACCTATTTCCACTTTGGCACAAAAATAATTGCAGAGATTTTACATTGTTTTATCATTGTCTCTTCACAGTTAGCCAATTATCATTTTTTATTCATAGAATATTAATTTCTGTTATCAAATCCACATAGATAAGACCTTACATATTTAATACAGTACGAAAACCCCTGTACAAATAAAAAACATAAGTTTAATATTTCTAGACCAATACGGCCGTTAATTTCTGTACAATGCCAACTCAACACAGTAAACTGGGATGCTTTTCCAATTATCATTTTATCCTTTTAATGACATCTGTTCTTTTATCCTTCTGGTTGGTATCATTGCATCATCGTTCTAAAATTACTCTGCTTATTTTATTGGTCTCTGGTCTAATTTACCTGGCACTGTGTTCATGCTTTATACACATTATTACATTTAACCTTCAGAGTAGCCATTGGCAGGCAAGGATAAGATTATTATTAGGCAGAAGCAAGCCAAGCTTTAAGTAAGTTAAGCGACTGGCCTGAGATTGCACAGTTATCAGGTCAAGAGTAGGGCTTGTGTTGGGGCTGTCATCCCCCAAAACCCCTACCTCTGCCCTGCATCGAGTGCCACCTCCCACTGGGTTGCACTAAAGAGCAGACGACGTACAGAGATCCTGAGAAAATTCATCACCAAGAACACTTAACCCAGTGTGATGACCTCAGATAATAACACTACCCGTTGACTCCAACCACGCAAACCTTCCAGACCCTACCGTGTCCGTAATTATGGAGCTTATCACTGCTCTATTTGCTGCTCTTACCCGAAACAGTAGATAAGGCAAAACATTTTAGAGGTGGATAAAACACAACCATCTAAAAAAGGCAAAGGCAGGAGGTGCAGTTGATAAAAATGTAATTACCTGTTTCTTCGTGGAACATGTTTGCAGAGTAAATTCTCTAGTTTTGCTGTTTGTATTGCTTCTGACGATAAAAAGCATTTAGGAAACTTATTGTTGAATTTTTCTCTGAGCTCTATAATGCAATTTTACATTACAATTAATTGATTTCTTAGAGAATGTTTTAAGTGTACAGAAGGCTCATGAGCCTGTGGCTCAGTATCTTATTCTATATCAATTAGGAGAAAGAATATGTTACTCTCAGTTTCATATTCTCTGACACAGTTGAAGAAAAGGTGTCTTCACTAAAAATTTCAGGTTACAGTTCTGTGTTGTGTGTTTTGTTATTAATGCAACCAGTAGTATGATTATGGAATGTTTGTAAATCGTTATTTTTGAAAGAGGGAATGCCTGGGAAAAAAACACACACATCATTTTCTCGCCTTTTAAATCTGCTTGTTTTTTGTTTGTTTGTTTGTTTCTTTTTCATCATACAGTATTTTTTGAAGTTTTTGTATTTTTCTCTTTACTCCAGTCATTTAAAAAATAAACCTCTACTTTTAGATTTCAGATCTTTTTTTTTTCCCCAGACCTGTTTTCCTAATAAAACTGTTCAGTCTGAAGCTAGCATCTAAATTTTCAAATGCATTTAAAATTTAATAGAAGGAGGATGGGGTTGTGGCTCAATGGTAGAGCGCTCACCTAGCACGTGCAAGGCCCTGGGTTTAATCCTCAGTACCACATAAAAATAAGATAAATAAAATAAAGGTATTGTGTCCAACTACAACTAAATATAAATAAATAAAAATTTTTAAAAATTTAGTAGAAGAACTTCTCCCTCATGCAGGGGAGGGGTCAAGGCCACGTTCTCCATCTGTTCACCTAGTGCATCTGTCTCTTTCCACGACTCAGGAAGATGCATCTACCTTCTCCAGAAGTTGAGGGCAAGAAAGGACTGCATTATGGGCAGCTCTTTCTCTCTGGGGCCCTTTCTTTCATAGGTTTTGCAGAGGCCAATCATAGGTGCTGCTCTTCCAACAGGTTGGCATTGATTCCTCCTGAACCCTGACTCTTAGCCCACCAGGTACAGCTGGCACTGTGGAGTCCTAAAGTCCCTACAAACGGCTGTCTTAGACACAGTGCCCCCAAGGCACCTCCAGGTCAGCTCTCTTCCTCTTGTTGGGGGCCTTATCTCATCCATTCTAGTCCCCCAAGTCTAGAAGCAGAAGTACAGCTATTCCCAAAGCAGCTGGTCCATCAGCCAGCCACAATCCCTCATCTTCAGCCTGTACTCTGTGTCCCATAGCATCTGTTCCTCTGTTCCTCATGGTCCCCAGATGAACAGATCAAGCTCTCACGCTTTCTCTCTCTCCTAAAGTCCAATTCAATGCCACAAATGTGTACTGAGCTCTTGTGGGGGGGCCCACCAAACCACTGCAGCAAACGTAGACATGATTGCATTTAAGTGACTTGCTCTTCTACACCAGACTTGTGAATTCTTTACTGAACTGAATCTTCGTTGCTACCCCAATCGAAATGACTTCCTCATTGAATTCAGAATCCAGGCACTTGCTTCATTCAGCAGGCCCATTTTGAACACAAGTCATCTGCCAGGATGTGTGTTAGCTACCAGAAACAAAAATGAATGCAACACTGTCTTTATCCTTAAAGACTACACTGTACTATGGGAGGCAAGAGAGACAAAACGAGGAAACACGTGGCAGGGAGCTATTTCTTAATCCTTTAGAACTAACAGTCTGGAGAGGATTTTGACCTCTAGAAGAAAACAAAGGTCACAGTGTGGGCAGTGGATTAGGAACCTGGGGAGGAGGCAAGTGGGCAAAGAATCTGGAGAGGAGAATGTGGGAGGAAGGACAGACACAGCACACCATCAACCCCCAGGCCTTTCTCCATCTTCCTGCCAAATTTGCAGAGACTCCTTCACAGAGAAGAAAATAAGAATTCCACCTCCAGGGCAGGAACTATGATCGTGATAAGTCAATGAGGAAACCATTCCTCTTAGCCAGAGACTGGTGATGGTGCAGGCACAGTTCTGGCCAATGACCCATAAGGAAAAGTCCATGGGAAGCCTTCATGTGTAGAATGAAAATTCAGTCTTTCCAAGAAAGCTCTTTGGCATCACCCTTCCATGGCAACGCTGTGAGCATACAGTGCCCTGGATCTGGGCAGCCGTCTTGTAACCATGGGTAAAGCTGAGGCTACGGAGTCTGCACAAGATACCAAAGCAGAAGGGTACAGAGTCTGGGCCCCAGTGGAAATAGCTGATCCACTGAAGAAGCCTGGAACTGCTTACCTCTTAACTGCTTTGCAAGTTAACAGTGAACATCTTCATACATCAAGCCGAGGTTCATTGAGGGTTCTGTCACCTACAGCCAAAAGCATCCTGACGCAGGTAGGGTAGAAAAAGTCAAGCAGCTCCCATGATGGACCAAGGATTCCACTCGTGGCCTGAGATGACAAGGTTATTATGTCCCCAGCTGCATTCTCATGAACCAGTCACGATGGACGTGCTGCTGGAGATGTGAGTTCAGGGCACGGGGACAGGGCGTCATGACGGGGACTTACAGGGGAAGGGCTGAGCAGAGGCTGAAGGCTGAGGGAACTGGGTGAGGTGGATAAAGAGTGGAGCAAAATACTACACCCTGCCCCCCCCCTGCTTTCGGCCCGGGTCAGGGCACTCTGCACTGCCACCAACCCCTCCAAAGCCTCCATAAAGCCCAATCCTGAAAATTTAACTGACGAGTTCTTGCCATCAGGGTCTTCTCTCCAGGGATTGTGGACTTGATAGATAGCCAAAAAGCCAAAAATGACACTCTAAGAAACTCACCTTTAAGATGCAAAAATCCTCCCTGGGGTGTAAAAGGAGACACTCAGAGAAGCCCCTTTAGCCAGCAGATGACACTGCTGCATTCTGCAAACCATGCCCTTCCAGAGGCTTCTCTCATCTTCCTGCATCCTGAACAAGAACAGCTGCCATAGAGAGCCCCAACCAGAGGAAAAAGAAAATTATACAGGACAATCCATTATATCTGAACCCTGGTTATGACTCCCCTGGATCAATCAGTGTCTCCCCTAGAGCATAAGTCATCCTCACAATTAGCTGATAAGGTAAGAATATTATTCCCATTTTACAGATGAGTCAACCGAGACTCAGGTCATTTAAATAATTGTCTTAAGACGGTAAAGCTTGTAACTAACTGCCCAAGTGGAGATTGATCATGATCCAAGTCCAAAGCTTGTGCTCCTACCACTATGAAATCTTGTTCTCTCTCAAAAAACATAAAATAAAATAAAAAATTCATTAGCATGATATCATTCATCCAGGAGCCAAGAAAATGACTATGAAATTGTTAAGAAGCAGCTTGAATCTATTACCTTTTAAATTCAACAGAAATGTACCAAGAGTCTGCTCTGGGGAAAGCACTGGGTTACAGGAATGCGCTCTACCAGGCTCAAGGTTTCAAAGAGCAAACAACCTCACGTTCCAAAACAGCCTGACCTGCACCAACGGGCTGTCAGATGTGGGCTGACAACCAAGTGAGTCAGTCACTCATCCAGAGGGAAAACATAGGGAAACTGGGAAACGGATTCTTCCTGAGTGATGTTGGACTGACGGAGTGGGAGGAAGTCAACGTGTCACTCAGGTGGTGGGTGCTCCACATTCATGAGCCCAGCCCTGGAGCGAGCTGCGGCCACGTCCGTCCTTTGCCTCCTTTCAGCTGCTGTTGGGGTGACTGTCATGCTGTTACATGATGGGGCCTCCCGGGAACCTGAGGCAGTGTGGAGACACCCCCCCCCCGCCTTCAAGCCCCCATTCTTGTGATGGAGTCAGAAAGAACTCAGACATGTCAAAGTGACAGGCAGGAATGTACTATAGGAGGGAAAGGAGACACTCTCAAGGGAGAGAGTGGGTTCTCTCAGAAAGGAGAGGGATGTGCACCCCTCCTGCCTTCAAGGTTTATTGGGAGTCCCAGGAAATTTCCAGAGTCCCACCTCAGTCCACCTTCTGACTTTTGACTGACAGCATAGGAACTGCATGGATAGCCTCCAAAAGAGGACAGGGTGGCCCTCCTAGAGTAGAAGTTTTGGAGGAAAAAAAAAACATGTCACAAGTATGTCACTCTGTTTTTGCCTCAATTTCCTGTCCCCTTAATTGGTTCATTACTCTTTGAAGAGCACCCATCAAGATTTGTAAGTCTTGCCTATCAGGGTCATTGGGTCTTTGACATATTTTAGGTGGTGAAGGAAGACCCTGGAGTCATGGTTGCAAGAGATAATTTTTTTAAACGAAGGCCAGGTGAGGTTTTGTTATACCAAGCCCCCATCTTCCAGGGGCTGATTGTCAGATAAGGCTCGCTGTGGTTTTCTGTCACCCTTCCTTGTCTTTTCCCTGCTCACCATTCATGGCTGACTCCTACCCAGCACTACCTTATCACTCCCTTCAAGGAGGAAGCACTGTGATAAAATCACCCTCAGCTTCTACACTCCCCGCCCTCTGCAGCCCTTCTCCCAGCTGCTTAAACTGCTCCAAGGGCTTCTGGAGACTTTTGTGTTGCTGTTAGCCCTCCTTCCAGCCTCTCTTGCAGTCAAGGTGCCAGGGAAATGGATGCTACCTTGATTACAGGCTTGCAATCTAGCTAAGCCACCAGGGATTCAGCTCTTAAATCTCATCATCAGGGGAACAGATTTCCCCATATGAAACAGCAAGAGCCCTGTGCATAGCTCCAGGTGTAGTCTAGCAGAAATGCTAAAAATATGTAGAATGATGCTAGCATTTACAGATATTTGGTCTTATGATAATTGTACATTTTTTCATGATATCAGTCTTCAGAAAATGTGTCTGTCTTATGTCATTCCCCAAAGCACGGCTTTGTCTTTTTTTTTTTCAATATGGATTTTATTTTTTGTCATTTATTTACTAAATATTTGCTAAGCATCTATAATGTGCAAACATACCAAGTAGGTTTGGTCTTCTTCATCCTCTCCTTTCCCCCTTCTCCTCCTCTCCCCCTTTCTGTTCCTCTCGTGTGAAATAAAAATATTGATTCAGTTTCAGAGTAGAGGAGAACTTTAGTAGAACTTCAGCAACTGGCCTGAGGCCTGGCCTGTTCAACATGTTTATTATTGACTTAAACACTGACCTCGAACTTATGCTAACCAAATGTTCAATAGAAGCAAAGCATTTTTAAAAGGACGTTTTGATAGCGATGCCTGAGTTTCAAAAAGTGTTGTTCAAAATAGGCTAATGGCAATAAGATTTTGCTGCCGGCTTTAAATATCTGTTTCCCAAAGGTAAAATGGGAATCTGACTTAAGATGGAATATGTACTAAACGGGTAGATTTTATTGTTGTTTTATGTCTCATTGGATTTTTTTTTAATTTCGTGAGTTAAAAGAGAACCTCAATGTCATCAACTCTTTACAGAATATCCATAAGGTTCTGCTCACTGCCCTTCTGTGGTAAGCAGAAAATTAACACCCCCAAGAGGTGGACATCCTAATCCCAGAGCCCGTGGTGTGTTAAAAGGCACGGAGTCATCAATGCACTTGGAATTAAGTTTGCCAGGGAACCGACCTGAAAATGAGAAGCATGTCCTGGATTCTCTGGATAAACGCAAGTATCCTTTAACGGTGGAAGAAGAACATAGAGGCTCAGAATCTGAAAGAGATTCGAAACTGTTACACTGATAATCTGAAGTTGGAGGAAAGGAAGATGTCATTGGCCAAGTAATGCAGGTGGCCTCTGGGCACGAGAAAAGGCCAGGGAACATATCTCCCCCAGTGGCTCTGAAAGGAGGACAGTCCTGCTGATACCTTGATCTTAGCCCAGCAAGACTCACGTTGGGCTACTGACGACCAGAACTGTAAGATAACAAGTCTATGTTGCTTTAAGCCTCAATTCTGTGGTAATTTGTTACAGCAGCAAGACAAACAACCAGGTTCATCTACCTTCTTATTTGATCTTTACTTATCTTCATTTTACAAATATGAAACTTGGGTTTCTAACAGGTTCAGTGACTTGCCAGGGCCACTTGTGTAGTTATTCAATGACAGAGTAGAATCCAAACCCAAGTCTGCCTGACCACAAATTTCAAGACCTTTACAACACACTGAGCTCAACCTCAGACATTTCCACACTGCAGGCTGCAACCCACTCGTTTTTAAATGAATATAGGAAGAGGAGATCTTTTTTTTCCCCATGGAAGGAAAAGAGGAAGAGGGAAGACGAGGGCCAAGGAGGAGAAAGAAAAGATAAAAGAGCACTAAAAATACTACAGGTGAGCATTTTATAAAAATTTTGTTTCAGGCATATTTTAGATGTTATATGTTTGCATTATATAAAGTTTGTTTCTGAGGATTAAAGTTAAAAAAAAATTTTGACAAACAACTGCTGTACAATATACCCACTGGGAAAATAAGGGATGATATTACTGAGTTCTTTTCTTCAAAAATGCCCACAGGACAGGGGGTGCAGCTCACTGGTAGAGCCCTTGCCTAGCATGTGCAAGCACCTGGGTTCCATTCCCAGCTCCACAACAAAATTAAAGTAATAAAGAATGTCCATAGTGTAAAGGGAGATTCACAAAACAAACCACTGAATGCAATGCGTCGAGGACTGGTCAGTCACCACGCACCACAGAACAATGGACAAATGGGCTCACATCATCTTGGTGGCCCCCAGAGGTCCACGGAAGCCCTTTAGGATCACACACAACACACACAAAGCAGGATTCATGGCTTCACCACAATTCTGTCTCATCTGGAGCCTGCAATTGTAGTTAACGGTGTCACTACTAGTTCTTTGCTCAATACAGAAGCATCATAACCTCTTGTCCTTCCCATCTCTTCTGACACTATGACCAGCGTGTTCTGCCTCCTAAATCCCTACATCCCCCCTTTCTCTTCATCCCTAAAGCTGCGGGCTTAGAAGACTCATTCACTCACGTGGACAACTGCAGCATCTTCCTGGAGCCCACTCCTGCCCCTGGTCCTTCTCGTCCCAGGCCACACTGCACTCTGTGGCCACGGATCCAATGGTGTCTCTCCTCTCCTCACAGCCCTTCCTGGCTTCTCTCTTGCCATACATGCAAGTTTAATGTCCTGATTCCCAAGGTCCCTGTTTCCAACCTATGATACACAGTCTCTGCCATCTCCCCATACCAAACTACCTGAGAGTCCCTGCGTGGACCAACCGTTCTCATCCCTTATGAACTCCACGTACTGCTCTCCCTCCCAGGGATGGTGTTCTTCCTACTTTTCCTCTAGGAAAGAGCAAAGCTGAACTTTTCTGACTCCCTAACACAAAAGAAAGGGTGCTTCACTGAGCCCCATGGCTGTGTGGTCATTTTACAACACTTATCCAGATGTCTTTTACTTCCTACTTCAATGCTCCTAGTTAAGGGGCCACATTCCAGATAGATTTTTACCCAACTCCAAGCTTAGGGGTAACAGCATGTTGAGCCTTTCCTAAGAACAAGTAACCAATGGTTACTCCAGGCCTGGATCTCGCTGTCTCCTTGACATTTCCTTCTGGATGTTTCCCTGCACCATCTAATTTGTTCAGAAGTGGATTGTGCTTTCTCTTCCTATACCCGATCGTCCTGTAGATCCATGAATGCAGTTGCTTTAGTCCCAGACTTAGTGGGCCTCCCTGACACTGTCAACTCAGCCCGCCACACGCTGGCATTCATTTACCTTCAGCACAGACCTGCAAGGCATTTGCTTGTCTATTTTCACCTGCACCTCCTTGACCTAGCCTCCTTACCCGGCCCACACTGCTGAAGCCACTTTTCCACCGGTTCCCTCCACTTCCGCAATTGCCCACCCACCAATGTGCTACATTCATTCTGCATTCAGCAGATGGTCAGAGAAAGAGAGTGGGTTCCATCATGCCTCTCCCTTACTCAAAACCTTTCTGTAGCTTCAACTCTTGAGATGAAGTCTAAATGTTTTTGGTTGGTTTTTTTGTTTTGTTTTGTTTTGTTTTTTTATGGCACACATAAATTGGCCCTGTTTTATCTAACCCCTGACCACATCTCCAGGACCTCCTTGTTGTCCAGCCACATGTGTTTCTCATGGTTCTTCACAGGTATCTTCCACCTCAGGGCCTTCTGGAAGTTTCCTTCAACTTGGAAATGAGTGACAAATTGCATTTGCCTCAGAAATGACACCAAGCTCACCTCAGTTTTGCCAGCTCTATCTCCTGAAACACCATGTAATTTTCCTTCTGGATGAAAGGCGAAGCTTTGATTTTTATGTATTTTAGTCATCCCTCAGTCTCTGTGGAGATTGATGGAGGTTGGCTCCAGCACCCCCACAGATACCAACGTCCCTGGATGTTCAAGTCCCTTAAATAAAATGCATACTATGTGCAGATAAGCTATTAACATCTTCCTGCACCATCTAGATTACTTATAATACCTACTGGGACAAGGTAAATGCTATGTTCATAATCATTAGGCTGAATTTAGGGAATAATGACCAGAAAAAGTGTGTACATACTCAGTACAGATATTAGTCAGGATTCTCTAGAGGAACAGAACCAACAGGATGTATATATGTATGACACAAAAGGGATTTATTCGATTGGCTTATAGGATCAGATGTCCCACAATGGCTGTCAGTAGGCAGGAGAGGCAAAGGAACCGGCAGTTGCTCAGTCTAAGAAGCTGGAGCCTCAGAAAAAGAGGGAGCAATAATGCAGCCAGAGTCTGCAACTGAGGGTCTGGGAATGCCCTGGAGAATCACTGGTGAGAGTCCAGGTTGGAAGAGTCAAGAAGCTGGAGTGGAATGTCCACAGGTGTTGGCAGCAGCAATAGACACACCTGCTCAGGAAAGATCAAGCTTGCATCTTCTATAGCTTCCTCCTGCTTCAGCTTTGTGTTCCATCCAGGACCCCAGCCTAATGGACAATACCATCCACATTCAGGGTGCTGTCCCACATGCCAGTGTGCTCTGGAAACACTCTTATAGACACACCTGGAAGTGTCCTAAGCCTAGGCACCTCTCAGTCCAATCAAGTTCTAAATATTTCCCATCTGACAGAAGTAATATTGTCAAAATGGCCATATCACCAAAAGCACTGTACAAATTCAACACAATACCCATTCTTCACAGAACTAGAAAAAGAAGTCACAAGATTTTTTTGGAAATATAAGAGATAGTTCAGGATAGTCAAAGCAATCCTGAACAAGAAGAACCATGTAGAAAGCATCACAATACCCATCTCAGATTATACTACAGAGCTAAAAGCAATAAAAACAGCATGATATTGGCATCAAAATAGTCATGAAGACCAAGGACATATAATAGAAGAAACAGAGACAAACACTCACACTTACAGCCTTCTGATATTTGACAAAAGTGCCAAAAATAGATGTTGAGGAGAAGATAGACTTTTTAACAAATAGTGCTGGGGGAAAAAAATGGATATCCTTATGTAAAAGAATGAGACTAGATCCCTATCTCTGATCCTGAATAAAAAGTATACTAAAGTGAATCAGAGTCTTAGGATTTAGAGAAGAAACCTTACACCTGCCAGAAGAAGACAGAGGGTCAACACTTCATCAAATAGGTGCAGGCACTAACTACTTTAATAAGATTCCCAAAGCTCAAGACATAAAACCAATAAGTGGAATACCATCAAATTAAAAGGCTTCTACACAGCAAAGGAAATGATTGAGAGTATGAATAGAGAACCTACGGAATGGGAGAGAATCTTTGCCAGCACTCTTCTGACAGGGGATTAATATCCAGAATATATAAAGAACTCAAAAAGCTCAATACCAAAAAACAAAACAAAAAAGAAACTAATTAATAAATGGGCAAAATACACAGACATTTCTCAAAAGAAACACAAATGGTCAACAAATACACACACAAAAAAATTCAACATTTTTAGCAAGCAGGGAAATGCATATCAAAATCACACTAAAATTTCATCTCTCTCTAATTAGAATGGCAATTATCAAGAATCCAAGAGACTGGAGTTATGGCTCAGAGGTAAAGCGCTTGCCTAGCACATTCAAGGACCTAGGTTTGATCTTCAGCATCACATGAGAATAAATAAAATAAAGGTATTGTGTCAAACAGCAACTAAAAAATCAATATTTTTTTAAAAAAGAATTCAAACAATAAATGCTGGTGATAATGTGGAGGGGAAATAACCTCAAACATTGTTGGCAAGATTGCAAATTAGTACAACCACTTTGGAAAGCAACATGAGATTCCCCAAAAGACTAGGAATGGATCCACTATATGACCCACTCTTTAGTATTTGTCCAAAAGAATGAAAATTAGTGTACTATAACAATCCAGCCAGTTCAATGTTTATAGCAGCATAATTCACAATAGACAAGTTATGGAACCAGGAATAGGTGATCAGATTAAGAAAATGTGGTAGATATGCACAATGGAGTTTTTACTCAGTCATAAAGAAGTAGGAAATTATGGCTTTTGCAGCAAAATGGATGAACCTAGAGAACATCCTGCTAAGTGAAATAAACCACACTCAGAAAATTAAGGCTCAAATGTTTTCTCTCATATGTGAAAGCTAGAGTAAAATAAAGGGAAAGGGAGAGGGAATAGAATATCATGAAAATATAGGGAAAATAAGTGGAATAGAAGAAGGAGATCTAAAGGGAGAGAGGAGGGACAGGAAAGGGGAGGGAATGCAGAATAAATTTAACAAAATTACACTATGCAGATATATAAATATATCACAGTGAATTCTACCTTTATGTGTAGGTATAAAGCACCAATCAAAATTAAATAAATAATTGAGTGAGAGGAAGAGGAGTAGAAAATAGAGAATAGTGAATACAGGAAGGGCAGGAAAGCAGGCACATGGAGGACTGAAATGGAGTAAATCAAATTCCATGCTTGTATGATGTTGTCAAAGTGAACCCAACTATTATGTACAACTATAAGGCACTAATAAAAGAGAAAAATAATGAGCTAGGAACAATGGTGCACACCTATAATCCCAGCAGCTCAGGAGGCTGAGGCAGGAGGATTGTGAGTTCAAAGCCAGACTCAGCAACTTAGAGAGGCCCTAAGCAATTCCGTGAGACCCTCTCTGTAAATAAGATTTAAACAAGAGGGAAGCTGGGGGTATGGCTCATTGGTTAAGCACCCCTGGGTTCAATCCCTGGGACCAAAAAAAAAATGGAAAAGACAATTTCCTTCTGAGGTTGATTGAACTTGTAGACGTAGGACCTATGGATATAGGAGACCAACAGAGTTTGTATACATATTGGATTGATGTCTGTACCAGACTCAAAGCTCAACAAAGGCAGGAGCCATGTCTACCTAGTTCATTTCTCTCTCTCTACAACTACTAGCTTGGCACACTATCATTGCCAAACATGGAATGCGTTGTGGCATTGAATCAACAGTGTTGCCTGTTCTGCTGGTCCCCCAAGAATCCCCAAGGCCCTGACTGGGGATAGAGGAGGCAGAACAGATGGACTTGGGGCTCTATGCCCTACTTTGTCCAGAGAAGCTCTGTATGAGTCCAATTTAGATGCTGGGTCTCTACAAAAGAATTCCCTTTGAAAATACATATTCTACTTGTAAAATATGTAAAGATTACATTTAAAAGACAGAAACATGGAGGAAAGAAGTTGATTACAAAAGGAGCAGTAGAGACTTTGGGGGAAAGAACAGGCATATTTTTGATCTTGATGAGGTGGTGGTGTATGTATTTGTCAAAATCTGCAAGATATACTGAATTTTACAATTTGCTATTTTTGTAAACAAACAACTTCCTTTGGAAGTTGATTCCAGATCTATAAGATAGAAGGAATTTCATATCATAACCAAGAAACTTATATAATGGCCAAATACAGACACAAAGATTTTCAAACCCTGTAATTAGAATTTTTCCATAAAAGTCCAAGTAAAAGCTAATCAGGATGTAAGGCACATGGTCAATTTCTGAATGAGAATATCAGAAAGTTGCTTATGGGGCTGGGGGTGCAGCTCAATGGTAGACTGCTTGCCTAGCATGAGTGAGGCTCTAGATTTTACCCCCAGCACCAGGGGGAGAAGTTGCTAACCCACTTCAGCATATCAATTTTTAGAGTAGCTACCATTGTCAAATGGCTTTATTCAATTTACTTATTAGTTATGAACACTTAACATCATGTTTCATATACAATGACATATTGATTCACACACACTGGTTTTCTCCCTCACTCATTTTATGAAATAACCTTCTTGGAACTCTCTGCGTTGCTGACAGAATGTCTGTTTTCACCAAAGCCATTTTTTGAGCCACATAAAACAAAACTTTCTTCTTCAAAACACATCATCCCCACTCCCTTAACAGTTACTTGAGGTCTGGCATTTTTATAGATCCATGCAATGTTGTCATTGGGACAATTTTTATTAGTCTTGCGATTACATTCATGATCTCCATACAGAAAGGCTTTTAAACTCTGGCACTATCAATATTTGGATTCAAGGGTTCTTTGTTGCGGTGCTCTCCTGTGTGTCCAGGAATGGTTACCAGCATCCCTGGCCTCTACCCACTGGATGCCAGGAGCAACCCCACCTCCCTCAGTCAGCACAAACAAAAAGTATCTCCAGAAACTTCCAAATGACCTCTACGGAGCAAAATTACCCCCTCCCTATAAAAACCACTGCCATAAAGTAACCACTTATTATATTGACTCAACTTAAAATTATTTATTTATAACAACATTAATATCTTGAATTGGGAGGTCAGTCGCACAGAAACCACAATTAAAACTGTAAAATCCCTTCCTCTCAATTTTATGGATGCTATTATCTGAATCTACAATGCATTTCGAGTAGCATCCGTTGAAGTATTTTCAAGCTTGGGTATGTTCCCTAAATAGAGATTTGATATTTATCTGTGTAAGAATTCAAATACAAGAAAATCTCTGATCTTTTCAGGTCTAAATCTGGGAGAAACCTCACCAAAGATGTAAACACACAGGACCACCCAAGCTAATCTAACAGACAACCTTCTTACTGGTGAGCATCCTGCCTTTGTTTGAACACTACAAGAAACAGAGGGCCGGGCTGGGGATGTGGCTCAAGCGGTAGCGCGCTCGCCTGGCATGTGTGCGGCCCGGGTTCGAACCTCAGCACCACATACAAACAAAGATGTTGTGTCCACTGAAAACTAAAAATAAATATTAAAAAATTCTCTCTCTCTCTCTCTCTCTCTCTCTCTCTCTCTCTCTCTCTCTCTCTCTCTCTCTCTCTCTCTCTCTCTCTCTTAAAAAAAAAAAAAAGAAAAAAGAAACAGAGGGCCCTCTTCTTCACCAGGCAGTTCCCATGGAAGGCTCTCCCTAAAGTAAATTCAGCTCTCCCCACCTAGAACTCCTAAACATTAGGCCAAGATCTACATCAACACAGCAATGTCTTAAACACCTCAAGACAGACAACCAGGACATTACCACTTCATCATTCCCTTTCCAGGCTCCAGATCCCCTATTCCTTCAGCTTCTGCTCACAAGAGATGTTTCTTCAACATACTTTGTCCTAGACCTTCCCAACGGCCTCTTTCTCAGTGTAGCTTACAAAGAACCCCAGGAGTCTGTTCTTGAGACAGGGTGAAAGGAACCCCTCATCATGGAAACCCTGGACATTCTTCAGGTTAGAAATGGTCAGCTTCTTGAATAGATAGATGGGTTCTACTGCCGCAGTCTAGCTGGGCACAAATCACCAGCCACTGAAGCAGGAACAAACTTTATTTTTGAACTGCAAGAAAACACTTCACCCACGCTCCTGGGGAATTCTCCTGAACACCATGCAGCTCGACCAGGAACCCGCAGCCGGAAATATCTCTCCCGGAAATCCCTCCTCCTGCACTTCCCCAACCAATGGGAACTCTCGGGGAATCCCCAGGAATCCCCACAAGAACTCCAAAGTAGCGCTAGAACTCAAAAGTAGTGGCCAAGGCGGATAGTAATGCCTCACCTGTCAATCAATACTGTTTGCAAAATGCCAGGGGCCATACAGACTCGGCCATGGCTCTCAGCATTCTACCATTTAAAATATTTAACACAGGGATTTTGTGTGTGTGTGTGTGTGTGTGATGCTAGGGATTGAACCCGGACCCTTGTGCATTCAAGGCAGATACTCTACCAGCTGATCTATATCCCCAGCCTGGGATTATTTTTAAATCACATAAACTGCACATACATGACAGCTTCAGCTTTCATGAACGAAGTTATGAACAGTGGTAAATACTGCTCTGAACCTAATTTTGCCTCCCAAAAAAGAGATACTTTAAGTGAAATGAAAGGGTCATGTCTGAAGGTGGCCGTGTGTTATGACTTGGATATGAGGTGCCCCCAAAAGCTCCTGTGTTAATATTCAAGGTGAAATTATTACATTGTGAGAGTTGTAACCTAATCAGTAGATGACTTCATATGATGGATTGAGATTTTGTGAGAACTACTGTCCTGGGTGGTAGGGTGTAACTGGAGGAAGTAGGTCACTGGGAATGTGCCTCTGAGGATTATGTTTTATCCCTGGTTCCTCAATCCATCTCTCTACCTCCATCTCTATTTCTATCTCTATGTCTATCTCTATCTCCATCTCCTCTGTCTCTCTGCTGCCAAGAGCTGAGCAGCTCACCTCCACCATGTCCTTCTGCCATGATTTCCTGCCTCATCTCAGGCTCAGAACAATGTAGTTGACTAACCATGAACTGAAACCTCTGAAACAGTGAGCCCACGATTAAACTTTTCCTCCTCTAAGCTGTTTTTGTTGGTATTTTTGTCACAGCAAAAAAAGAAGCTAATTAAAACACCACATAATATCTAGGAAGCCTTTTCCTTCTATAAACAAAGAAGAGACAAAAGACAGAGACAGAGAAAGATATTATGAAAGAGTAAGAGATTAGTAGATGGAGAGAAACACTAGCATCTTATTAGTATTGTTTTTACAGTCTTATTTCGGTTTTATCTAGTGGTCCACTGTGACTCTCAGATTCTGTGCAATTGCACAAAACCAGTCCTGCTCCAGTCATCTTTGAAGAAGTCACACTGTTATGAGAATTAGATGCAATAATACTAAGTATTTTCAACCACAAAACAAATAATAATAATAAAGCTTGATTTTCAGTAAGTCTTAGGGGAAGGAATAGATTAGTCTATTTTCCCTAATACTTTGTCCTAAACAGTGCAGAACTATATGATTTGAGGTTAAAAGTCACCTCATAGGAGGATTAGTGACCCAGAGGAGCAGCAATAAGAAAAGTGCATTTGATAATGATGACTTCATTCTAAACCGAATGAAGTCAGAAGACTCAAGTTTTCTATCTGATCTTTCAATTCTCATTCCCCCAAAACATTAAGGTATTCAGAAAGTGAGGATTAATTAATAGCCTTTTTTTTAAGAGAGAGAGAAAATTTCTTAATATTTATTTTTTAGTTTTCGGTGGACACAACATCTTTATTTTACTTTTATGTGGTGCTGAGGATCGAACCCAGAGCCCCACGCATGCCAGGCGAGCGTGCTACTGCTTGAGTCACATTCCCAGCCCGATATCCTTTTATAAGGTTACTTAAGAGGGGTCGTTGCTGGCTAAACTGGGAAACACTGAGAAGTAAGATGAGTGTGTTTTTGAGGATCTTTTCCTCCTAATCACAGATTTCTCTTTTGGGGGCAATCAGCCAATGCTCTCATTTTTTTCCCACAATTAGACCAGAGAAAACAGAGCTTCAGCAACATCGCTTGACCTCTGGACCTGGCCAGCCACCTTTCTCCTTGAAGATTTACCTAGACTGTGGTCCAGCAGCTCCAGCCCAGCCTGATGAAAGTTATGTTAATACAAACCAACAGCAGAGGGCCACTGGTTGGCATGCAGCTCCCTGTTAGGTGACAGCTCACAGGCATGACTAGGTTAGCAGCAGTTCAGAGGAAGGCAGCCCTGTGGAGCAGATAATTTTGATACCGTCCTTGAAATGTTTTGCTTTTGTGTGTGTTATGGCTGTGGATCAATTTCTCTCTCTCTCTCTCTCTCTCTCTCTCTCTCTCTCTCTCTCATACACACACACACACACACACACACACACACACACACGTTACAAGCCCTTTAGTTTAAGGATCTCATTACCTCAGTTATTTCTTCGAGTGTTCAAATTATTGACCTCCTCACCTGAACCGGTAGATAAGCCTAATTCCCACATCTGCAGCAGCAGGCGAGGGACGTAGGCTTGGAACCACCTAATCTGACCATCAGAGTTTTAATTTCTTCCATCGAGCAGAAGAAAATGAAGCACTGAGCAAGCATGCAGCCCGTAAGCGGCCACCCTCCCTGCTCCCAAGCTGAGATCCAATACCAATTTAGTCTTATCTGTCTGGAAAATCATTATTTGAAGACTTGAAAAGGTCAAGAGAGTTCCAGTTTTCACTTCTTATACTTTCATCTGCAGCACAAAGAGAGGGAGGAAGCTGACAAGCATGGGGCTAATTTGGTTCACTCAAGCACCCACAGGGAAAATATTCAGATTGTCTCGAGGAAGATCAGATGGAATCCATAATTCATGGCACACTCTGTCCCTGGTAAAACATCAGCCTTCAAGCTAAAATAGGGTTGGAGAGGCCTGGATGGAGAAAAGAAAATGTAAAAAAAAAAAAAAAAAAAGCCAACTGGGCCTCTTTTTTTTTATTCAATTAGACTCAAAACAGCTCTTGAGCACCTGCTGTATACCAAATACTGCAAGTCACTGGCTCAAGGGGCTTACAACCTAGGGAGAGTCAGGTAAGTCATAAGGCTTGTAGAATTGACTGAGCCTTAAAGCAGTAAGAGGCAGACAATTACGGAGATGGAAGGGGTGTGCCAATATAGGGGACATATGGGTAAAAGAATTGAATTGTGAAGCAGTAAGTCATCCAGAAAAACTCCTTCTCGGTTTGTACAGGAGGAAAAGAAGCACACTGTTAAGAGACTTATGGCAGAAATGAACCATAGGCACATGGCATAAGCAGGTACACCAAGAAGTGATCCCCAACCACCCAAAACATGAGATCCAGTTCTAAAAGTTAATACACACATAACAACTAGGATTAGATTACTGAGCTAAACCTGAAAGTAGAGTCAATGCAGGCCAGTAAATCAGAGAAGGGAATACAAAAATAGGGCTTTGAGGATTAAGCATAAAAGGAAAGACAAAGGAGTGAGGACCAGCAAGGCGAAGAGGACAGTAAGAAAAAAAAAAATAGAGAGAAGGAAATAAACAAGACAATTAACAAAGACTTGTTGTTCTGCTTTGAGTGACTCATACTGAGAAATATCAAGCATTAATATTATGTATACCCACCATGAATGACCACAGGGACTAATAAACAAGTTGTCTATCCCTTATCCAAAATACTTGGCACTAGAGGTAGTTCAGATTTCTGATTGTCTTTTCAAACTCTGCAATGTTTGCATATACATAATGAGATGTCCTGGGGATAGGACCTAAGACTAAACACAAAATTCATTTATGTTTCATGTATACCTTATACACATAGCCTGAAGCTAATATTTTACCATAGTCTAATGTACTTATGTTTTGACTGCTACCTGTCACATGAGGTCATGTATGGAATTTTTCTCTTGTGGCATCTTGTTGACATTCAAAAAGTAGCACATTTTGAAGGATTTCGAGTTTGGGAATTTCATATTGTGGCACGGAGAGTAGAGCTGAGTTCTTTGTCTCATGAATTTGAAGAATAAAATCCACAGACACAGGTTGAGAATAAAGGGACAGTATTTATTAGAGTAATAGAAAGAAATAAGACTTCCCAAAGAGGGAGGGGTCCCAAGAGAGGAATATTGAAGAGTGGCTATAATCCAGAGGTTTATATATATCTATAGGCCTAAGGAAGTTAGCCCCCTGCCCAATCCTGAGTAAGGCACAAAATGTCCACAAGGTATTCTTGCAGATTTTTGTCCAATCAAAATATCAATCAAAGCCAGGCATGGTGGTGCATGCCTGTAATCCCAGAGGCTTGGAAGGCTGAGGCAGGAGGATGGGGAATTCAAAGCCAGCCTCAGCAATGGTGAGGCACTAAGCAATTCAATGAGACTCTGTCTCTAAGTAAAATATAAAATAGGGCTGGGGATGTGGCTTAGTGGTCAAGTGCCCCTGAGTTCCATCCCTGATACCATAAATATATATATAGATCTATAGATGCTCTATTGATGTTGTTATTTAAAAGTCTGTATATTGATTAGGAATACATTATTGGTCTCAGGAAACAGAAAGCCTGCTCTGTTTCAATTTGGCTGAGCTATTCAGATCTAAGAGATTACTGGTAATCTCAAACCAGAAGGAATGCTTTGCAGGTACATTTCCATTTCAAGATGAAAAATTAGCTGGGTTATGATCTGTGCTTGGGTCTTAATTTATAAAGATAATGGACTTAAGATGTAGAGAGGCATATATATATATATTGGATTTTTCCTTCTTTGGAGAGGCATGAATCCCAGTCATGTAAGTTCTGATTTAAAAATAGCCTTTTTGTAAGTTTCTTAGCAAATATCTGCAGGTGCTGTTTGTGCTCTACTGACTAGGAAGTTACCCAGAGACACATCTCCCTATGCCCACAACCTCATTTCTTCCTCCTGATGTCAGTGCTCAGCCTGGGTGGACAGAATTAGGGTGCTATGTACTCAACTGGATAGCAATGAGTTGTGAAACCTGTTCTCTCCCCTTCCTTCTCTATCTGACCCAGAGATGTTCCATTTTCCCTCCTCTGTTTCCAAGGAAAACATTTTCATGATGGAGATTATCCTCCATGCCTTATCTTAGGAAGAGGTCCCTTTGCAAGGGCTGGTTATAGACTCTGAGAAGAAAGGTATAAATTAGAGGGGCGAGGAAGCCCCCACCCCACTTTAGTCAAGAAAGCAGAGGTCCACAGAGAAACACCAGCTCAGCCCAGTCCATACGCCTATCCTTGGTGGTAAGGGACACTAATTAAAATCCTGAGAGTGCACATGGTCAGCACTAGAATGGACATCTGTAAAGGAGAGAAGCAGACAGCTTACACCTGAACTTTGGGAGAAAGCACAAACTGACAGCAAGAGCAACCGACAGCAGATGGAGTCATAAAGAGAATTAGGAAGAGAACCAAGGACACCATGCAGGGCTGTATGAATCATGTTTTCTGTTTTCTCTACCTTATGATGTTGTGACATCTTAAAAACCTTGCTGGCCAGAGAGATTGCCCCTTCCAGGGCTTGTTATCTCTAGCCAATTCTTAGAGATAACAAAGGACTCAGCCAGGAACCTGTTTTGTATATGCAAACTAAACAAACCAGGGTCCTTAGTCCAAAGCACTTCTCCATCTGGCTCCTCATGCATTTCAATCAGCAAGGTATCTCTCTGTGCCTTAATGGAGCCACAGCTAGGAACAACTCTAGGGCTATCTTGTCCTAAACTCTTTGCCCTGACTTCTTGTAGCTTTCACAGAGAAGTCACAATAGGCCATGCCTTCCTGCAACAGTGGTTCACTTTTTTTTTTTTTTTTTTTTTTTTTTTGCAGGGGGCCGGGGGGATGGCAGTGTTCTGCTAGGGATTGAACCCCGGGCCTTGTGCACAGGAGGTAGGCACTCTACCAACTGAGCTATATCTTTAAAAGGAAGGGTTTTTTCCTCTCTCTTCTTCCCTCTCCTCCTCCCTAACAAGAATACACCCATCACAGGAAGGAGAAGCCTGCCAGAGGATCTAAGAAGTGAATATCTAACACACCATCAGGGTGCCCTGAGACCCCCAACCAGAGCACACCTGGAATGCTACCCTTGAAGAGTTCCTTTAAAATCCCTCTGCTCCTCCTGATGTGCAGAATCACAGCCTCAGGGACAGGAGTTCCCTATCTTTCTCCTTTGCTAGCAAAGCAATAAAACTTTTTTCCTTTTTCTGAAAACAGTGTCCTCGTTACTAAACTGGCATAAATTGGCATTGGGGACAAGGACCGAGCTATCGGTAACATTCCCTTCACTCCCCACGTAGCCCTGTAAGGTATGGCAAGGCCCCTTTTCTTGGGAAACCTCTAAGTAATAAAAGTTCTTTCAATGGCATTGGCCTCTCCACATCTTAAGTCCGTTATCTTTATAAATTAAGACCCAAGCACAGATCATAACCCCAGCTAATTTTTCATCTTGAAATGGAAATGGACCTGCAAAGCATTCCTTCTGGTTTGAGATTACCAGTAATCTCTTAGATCTGAATAGCTCAGCCAAATTGAACCAGAGCAGGCTTTCTGTTTCCTGAGACCAATAATGTATTCCTAATCAATATACAGACTTTTAAATAACAACATTAATAGAGCATCTAAAAAGATTATATGCAGTTACATTTTTTAATTAAGTCAAGTTCAAAGGATTCAAAAGAGTAAGAGGTAGGCAGAAGAGTAATTTTCTGTTATTTATTAGACACAATCAATAACTTCAGTGGGATAACTTCAGCTTCAAAGGAATCAAGTGTGATAAATGATGGAGGCAGGGGAACTATTTGTTGACAGAATTACAACGAAAAATGTGCACAACTAACTTAATACCAAAAACAAGAATGCAGTTTGTCAGTGGGGGAGAAGTTTCAGCCTTGGAAAGGAGGAGGGATCTGGTTTCCTTGACTAGAAGTATAAAGGCAGAGAGCATCTGGCTGCACACAGGTATCATGAAGTGGTATGGTGGACCACCAGTTGTTCTTGCCTTCTTACTTAGAAATAGAAGCCTTGATATTTTAGTTGGACACACGGCAGTCCAGAGCAGATTACATTGGACATGGGACTAACTCCTGGGTGAAGCATAAGGTGATGTGTTGTATGTGCCCCGGGGGTGTGTCCTTAGAAGGATATGCCCCTTTTCTCCTTTTTTTGCATCCTACTTCCTAGGATGTAAATGTGATAGCTAGCTCTGAAGCAGTCACTGTAGTCCATTAGAACAGAGACCACACTCAGTGTTTAGGAGGGTATCTATGCTCCTGAACATGTCAGCAAGAGCCAACATAGAGCTCTGAACCTCCCACTTCCTAACTAGCCATGGGAGAAAAATGAATTTTATCCTGCTTGAGCCACTGCCATCTTGAAGGATATTTCCCAGCAAACTAAGGACCAAGCAAGTTGGTTATTTGAAAAGCCTCTACCTAAGCAAATAAGAAGGTAAGAATGTTACAGAGCTGGGACCTTCTGAGAAACTGAAGCAGTGCAAAGACCCCCCTCTTCAAACACTGATTCTTGCAACCAAGTCAGAAAGATTTAAGACATGTCACTCAGAGTAAAAGCAATGAGTTTATTGAGGGGATAAGAAAAGGGAAAGGGGACACTCTCAAGGGATAGGGTGGCTCCTCCCAGAAAGGAGAGGGACAGTGTGCTTCTCCTGCACTTCAGTTTATATATATATATATATATATATATATATATATATATATATATATATATATATAATTTGTTTTAATCAGTTAAACATGACAGTAGAATGCACTTATATACTTTGATGTATCATACATAGATGGGATATAATTTCTCATTTTTCTGAGTATATGCACTTCAGTTTTATTGAGGATCCCAGAGAAGTTTCCAGAAAGTCCCACCCAGTTCTATCTCTTAACTTTTGACTGATGGCAAGATGACATCAGACTTTGAGGTCCCCATCACCATGGCAACTCTAGGTCACTTTGGCCCATACTGACCACAGTTCTAATTGTGTTCATAATCATACATTCTTACAGATTTTATGGTTAGAAGGAACTATCCTTATCTCCCAGAGTTTCAGGATCTGGCCACAAGAGTCTCCTGGGTTTCTCCCATCAACATTTATCTTGGGCCTGCATTTCTCCTGTAGTTAACTGGTAGTTTGCTGAGGAATGTGAAATATCCTGTCAACTTAGACCAGGCAGGGCTGCAGGCAAATTGCTTCTGGGAAAAGAAAGCATGTGGGGGTCAGCACAGTAGGCCCATTTTATAGAATTATTTTAACTTTGTGTTCCCACCATCCTCATCTGTCTGTCCCCCAACAAGATTACAAAATTGGAGGAAATTTCTTTTTTTCTTTTGAAGTTTATATTCCTTTATTCATCGACATGTTTTATTTTTCCATAGAATCTATTTTTTCATTTTATTTTTAAATACATGACAGTGGAATGCATTATAAATCTTATTACACATATAGAGCACAATTTTTCATATCTCTGGTTGTATATAAAGTATGTTCACACCAATTCGTGTCTTCATACATGTACTTTGGATAATGATGTCCATCACATTCTACCATCATTGCCCCCTCACTTCCCCTCCCACCCCTCTGCCCTATCTAGAGTTTATCTCTTCCTCCCATGCTCCCCCTCCCTACCCCATTATGGGTCAGTCACCTTATATCAGAGAAAATATTCGGCATTTTTGGGGGGGATTAGCTAACTTCACTTAGCATTATTTTCTCCAAAGCCATCATCCATTTACCTGAAAATGCCATGATTTTATTCCATTGTGTATATAAGACACATTTTTTAATCCACTCATCTCCTGAGGGACATCTAGGTTGGTTTGGAGGAAATTTGAATATGACCAAATGGATAAAAGGGGACATAACAGAAAATCAACAGACAGAATGTAAGTCAAAAGATTGTCCTATGGAAGTGATGGGGAAGTTGAGAAAGTTAAGTTCAGTCTTATCTGAGTTTCCTATAACAATGCATAGCTAAAAATTAATGCTGGAAGTAAATACTGAAATTAGAACACAGACACTAGGGCATTGTGAATGGTTAGGAATTGCCAAGACTGGCAAAATTCAAAGAGTTAAAATAAGAAAACTTTCTTTTTCTTTTGGTACTGGAGTTTGACTCAGGTACACTTGACCACTGAACCACATCCCCAGCCCTATTTTGTATTTTATTTAGAGATAGGGTCTCACTGAGTTGCTTAGTGCCTCGGTTTTTGCTGAGGCTGGCTTTGAACTCACAATTCTGTCTCAGCCTCCCAAGCCACTGGGATTACAGACATAACGTGCCCATGCCCAGCATGGAATTAGAATAAGAAAACTCTGGGTGCTGGTAACAGTGTAATAACATAAACAATTGTGGATTCCTGCATAAAAGAATCCAAACAGAGATAGAAAGAAAGAGAATAGGAAAAAGCTAAGGTTCCAACTCAGGATGAAGCTAAAATCAATTTCAAAATAAAGAAGATGAGAAAACCAGGGGTGCTGCTAAGGCATGAACTTTCATAATCAGGCAGATGTAAATCTGAGCCCCAAATTGTTCATTTGCTAATTGGATTCCCTTGGGGAAGTCGTTTAGTTTTTCTGAGCTTCCATTTCTTCACTCATAAAATAGGAATAAAAATAACTACATTGTAAGATTAGCACTGAACTATAGCATAGTGCCTGGTGCATAATAATTTTCACAGCTATTGCGATCAAGTGAAGGGTTTGTGTTTAGGGGACAGAAGCTCAGAGTTTGAGCTCTGAGGTGGTGGATAACAAGGAAGAATAGAGGACAGAGGAGGAAGAAGTCACATCATCAGCCATATCTGGAAAGTGCATCCTCTTCCTCCCCAGCATTGAGAACATACTGAAGTATCGACTTTCAAACTAGGTTCCACATAACTTTTGACTGTTCAGAAGAGCCCCCAAAAGATTCACATAGAAAAGACGTAGAAACCATATGGATATACTCTGGTACTCCTTACCCACTTTAAGCTGAGTAGATTTCTTAATTGCTTTTATGTATACTTTATATTTGGGGGATCAGCATAAAATTGTACTCAGAAAGAATTTTCTAGTCCTAAAATAAGGAGAAAATGGAAAATAAAAAAGTAGTAATTATAGTAATAATATACAACCTTCGAAACCAAAGCAATGTTCTCCACTTGGGCATACATGTACCAGAGAACACTAAAGAAAAACCAGATGGAACTGAGTGTCAAGGTCCCAGCAAAACCGGCTAGCACAGTCATAAGAGGAGACTAAGGACCATTTTTAGTGTTGCAAAAAGAATTGGGAGAAACTCAAGAAAAAATGGCAAAGTGGTCCAATTCTAGCCGCAGCAGGGAGGCTTTGCCATTCCTACACACACAGAGGCAATTAGGAGAAGATGGCCAACAGGATCGCTAGCCATCAAGGAATGGATTCAGTCACTTATAGTCCCTTGTTAGTCAGTTTCCTGTGGCTGTGACAAAATACCTGATAAAATAAACTTAAAGGAAGAAAGGTTAATTGTGGCTCATGGTCTCAGAGATTTCAGTCCATGGCCAGTAAGCTCCATTTTTATGACCTGTAATAAAGCATAACAACATGGCAGAGAGGCCAGTGGAGCAAAGCTGCTTACTTCATGGCGTCTAGGAAGCAGAAAGGAGAGAGAATTGGACAGGAGACAAGATATAGTCCCCAAGAGCAGGCCCTGAGGACCTACTCCCTTCAATAAGGTCCCAACTCCTATAGTCTCTAGTACCTCCCAATAATCCACTCCGCTATGAATCCATCAAGGGATTAATCCATTGATGAGATCAGAGCCATCCTGATCCAATCACTTCCCAAAGCCCCACCAATGAATATTGCTGCGGGGGGGGGGGGGGGGGGGGGGGCAGGGCAGGCGCCCCACCCCCCCCACCCCCGCGGCGGCCAGCCTTCAACATATGAGCCTTTGTGAGACATTCCACATACCAAACACATAACCCATTGACAGCAGGGAAGGATCCAGAGGATTAAATTCCCTGGTCCCTTCCCCAACTTCTTTGTCTCCTGCTGGTATTACCTGCAGGCCAAATCCAGCAGAAACCAGAGAACAGGAGAGCCCAGCTGAGGCCGTCCATAGAGAACTGGTCTCCTGGGTATGTACATAGAGCAAGGTGGAAAGAGCAGAAAGAGAAGCAAATGGAGGTCATCCAGCTCAGTGGATTTTCATTCCCTCCGACAGGAATGCACTCTCCTTCATGCCCCATGAAGAATTCTCTGCATCTGAGAGCTGAATGGGTAAATAGAAACACAAACCCTCAATGCATGTTCTAATTTCCTGAATGCCCTCTGGTTTGGTTATCTATTGCTGTATGAAAACTAGCCCCCCCCTGGCCCCCCCCACCACAAACTTAGTGGCTTAAAACAGCATCCAGTTTAACAAAATAATATTTAACTGATTTTAACAGTAACGTGTATTATCTCAGAGTTTCTATGCATCAGGAATGTGGGAGCAGCTTAGCAGGATAGCTCTGGCTCCGAGTGTCCTTCATGAGGTTGTCATCCAGATATCAGCAGGCTCTGGTCATCAGATGGTGAATCTAACTTCCAAAATGGATCATTCACATGGCCATTGGCAGAAGGCAGAGTTTCTTGCTTCACGGTCTCTTCTCCATAGAGCAGCTTGAGTACACTCAAGACATATGTCAGCTGTCATGTCTCAGAGTGAACAATCTGAGAGGAAAAGAGCAAGTGAGAAAAGCCACAGTACTTTTTTATGGCCTTGTCTTTTCAGTCATGCAGTGACCCTATCATTCCTACTTCATTTGGGTCTTTAATCAGCAAGTTGCCCAAGCTAGCCCATACATGGAGGGAAAGGGGAGAGACAGAGGTATATCTCCACCTCTTCAAGGGAAGAAGATGAAAAAATCTGTAGACATCAGTTTAAATCACCACACCCACATCTACCTGTATCCATTAGCTTTAATGCATTACTTCCTGTAGATCCTACCAGGGATCATACTTAAACAGACCTGCAGAACTGAGCAGCAAAAAAAAAAAAAAAAAAAAAAAAAACAAAAAAAAACCAGTATTACTATAGCAAGTACCCTAGAGTTCACTCAATAAAACTCCACAAAGAAAGAGGAATCCAAGGGCCACAGAAAAATATAAAGCCAATTATCCATCTGTGTTCTCTTAGTGAAAAAAAATAATTATGATAAAAGGTAGATAATAATTCTGCTGCTCCTCCTTCTTAAAAAGTAACATGAGATATGAGTGTGCATGCCTGTAATTCCAGCAACTTGGGAGGCTGAAGCAGGTGGACAGCAAGTTCTAGGCCAACCTGGGCAACTTAGTAAGATCCTGTCTCCAAATAAAAAATTTAGAAAAGGGTGGGAGATGCAGCTCAGTAGTTAAGTGCCCCTGGGATGATCCCCAATACAAAAACATCAACCACAACAAGAGAGCCAAGCAGTGAAACATGACATATTGAAAATGAGTCTACGGAGAAATCCAGATAACTTTTAAGTTGGAGCCAAAACAGCCTACAGAATTCTGAAGCTTGGGGGTGACATTTATTTGCTCATTTGTGCAAGTGTTTATTACAGAAAAGATGATGGAGCAGGCAAGTTGTATGCCAGAAGGAAAAAAAATAATAATATTTGGGGAGTAAAATGTCAGAACTTTTTATGGAGTAAGAATATTTAGAGTTATCGATAAAGACCAAAGTCTAAAACATTTCCAAACACAAACATATTTGGTATTTGTTTTTAAATCTCACATTATTTGCAGTTACAACTGAAATGTTGATAACATTCTCAAGCACTAAGAAATTGATTCTCACACATTTACTTACAGCTTCTGGTGGTTTATGAGCTTCTGGTAAATACACTGTCTGCCTTTTTCTCAACTTTTACACATTCATTTGCCAGTCTGAGATAAAGATAATCACAGGCTTTATTCTTCCCTTGTGACAGATGTATAAAACAGAAGTCACACAAACATCACGATGAGATCTATACATTTGTCAGCATCCGTGTGTTCCTTCCATATGTTCCTGGGTTGCTCGCAGTGGTACATAAACAGTTCTGATCACACTTGGGTGGAATCTCAATTTTTTTGCAGTGTGATCAAAACTGAGTGACCTTGAAAGGTCATGTCTTTCACATTCCATTTTAGGGTGAGAAACCTATGACCCCTCCCCCATATAAGTACTATAAAAAAAATCTAAAAAGTGGGGAAGGGGAAAACCTCTGTCTTCTTTCAATAAACCTTGTGTTTTAGCCACCTGCAGAGTATTATTATTTTTGACATCTTGGACCCTGTGTCCTGAAAAGCCTATGTTTGCCTTTATAGCTTCAGTAAATGCTTTAGAAATGTGAGCAGGCATGCCATTTAGATTTCTGCATGTCAGATTTTATTAATTAAAGCCACTTATGGTTTGGAAGAGTCAGCTCTTATGCCAAGAACATTCAGAAGCCGGTGGACACTTCTCCGACACCCGATTCAGAAGTCGTAAGTACTAACTTCATCTTTCATCCTGACTGGCTTCCTGATGACAGGACAGTCCTTCTGCACCTCGGTGTGCCTTGTCTCTCATTGTTACAAAGAAATGGAGAGGCCGATCTTTCATTTCTCCTTGACAGATATCTAAGCAAAGAGAGTTTAAAATGAGGCTAAAGCTAAGAAATGGCACAAGATTAACTATTTTTGCACATCCCTTCTCTGATATTGCCCCCACTGCTTCATGCTTTCAACAGCCAGTGTCTGACCTTCATTTTGGAGCAATGCATTTGGTCCTACCATATAGTCGGTTCTTAGGAGTTTACATCTCCTAAGGAGTTGTCGAGTGAAGGAGCAGAGGGACTAACACCCTACCTCCAGATGGAAAAACACTGAAATATAGCTCACTTTTCAGAGTTCCCTGAAGGATCATGCTGAAGACTTAGACAGTCTGAGACCACACCCTGGCTTGGCTTCCTTCCCTTCCCTGTTCAGCTCCTCAACTCCATGCCGGGTCTTCCCTAGAATCCCTCCTTTAATAAAGCACTTGAACAAAAATCTTCATCTCCAGGACTATTTCTAGAGAGCCTGACCAAACACATACCTAAATCTCTTGTTAAACACTCTCAGAAGGAGTTATGTCACAGGGTATCATGGTGTATACCTGTAATCCCAGTGACTCAGGATGCTGAGGCAGGAGGATCTCAAGTTTGAGACCAGGTTCAGCAACTTAGTGATGTCCTAAGTAATTTAGCAAGATACTATCTCAAAATAAACAGGAGCTGAGAATGTAGCTCAGTGGTAGAGTGCCCCAGGTTCAATCCCAGTACCAAAGGGGAAAAAAAGAAATGACGACATTGTGTCTAATAGGGTCTATCAAGTTTCTAAGTGAAGACAAGAACTTTATCTTTGACATCTAAAAGAGTGTGGTAGGGAAAATAATTTAGTACCTGCTGAAGCACCAAGCATCTTCTGAAGACTCATACCTTCACTCATCACCACTGCCAGTGATTTCCAAATGTTTTCATTAAAAAGAACAATCATTTGAATTTGTACCCATGAAAAGGGTGAGGTTATGCTACATTAGATGTGATGAGCAACCTCTAATGTCAATGGTTTGCAACCAAAAACAAACAAAAAAAAGGTTTATTTCTGCTGGTTTATTTCTAGGTGGCCCTAGAATCACCCATATCTCACTCTTCTTGCTTATATTTCTCAATAATAACTGGGGATATGAAGGGAATTCAACCTCTGTTCTGGTCCCCCTTAGCAACAGGATGACCTTTGACCATTTAGGCGAGTGATTCCTGGGGGTCTTTGATGTAAAACCCAGGCAGGGCTGGGTTCTGGGTTCCCCATCAGCAGAGCAAGTGGAGCATGAGCAGATGAGATTCCATCGACTCTGGGAAGCTTTCCCAAGCTTTGAGCAACTAGTCCAGCCTGAATCATAGTCCACTGCTCTTTTTCTGTGCTTGTATGAGTAATAATTCTGCTTCACATAAACTTCTTGTATGTGTGGGTGTTCTGTCTTAACAGACCCAAATAAGCTAGTAGTTAGCACACAGTGAACCTGCTTCACAATTTCTCCCTCATGCTACACAGATCAATGTGAGTGGTTATGGAGCCCAACTGTTGAGGTCACACACAGACCCAGGCTGACAAAGATACCATCTTGGCATTTATGTTCACATTCACCATCTTATGGGTAAGAGAATATTGTGAGAAACACATCATCCCTCAAAGATCCTTCCTGGAAGTGACGTCTATCACTTGGCTCCTATTTCATTAGGTTAAAGCAAGTCACATGACCATGAGTTACAGAAAACAATTGGGAAGTGAATTCTCCTACCTGCCTGGAAGCAGGAGAACCCAAATATGTGTGAACATCTCTCATGATTGCCACATCAACCAGCATAACCCTGAGAAATTAACTCTTGGTCACTTCTAAAACTCAAGCAGCACATATTCAGTGACTTTGAGCTACAAGAATTTCTATGAGATTTATTCATTTAGCAAACATCTGCTAATAGCTTTTCTAAACAAGGTACTATACTTGGATCAGGGAAGCAGTATGGCATCATGGTTCTGGCTACCTGTTCTGAATCTATGTTCAAATCCCAGATCTACTACTTCCTGGAAGCACAAACGCAGGTAAATCATCATTCTGACTTAGTTTCACTGTGTGGAGAAAAGATGGGAACAGTAATAGAATTTACCTTATGGAATTGAAACAAGCATTCAAAGTGGAACAAATACAAATGATTTAAGAGTATTTGCTATTGTTTCCATTCCAAACATATATGGTACTTGAACTTGAGGAGCTTATTTCAAGTACCAGGTTGTCTTTTCAATTCATATCCATTCAGTTTGAAAGGCACTTGGTTGAAGAACTACTATGGGCTGGAAGTTGGACTGGACATTGTCAAACCAGAATAGATAAGAAAGAGTCACTGCCTTTAGAGAGTGAATAATTTAGTGGGTGAGACAAAAACATAAACAGAGAACTTCAGTATTCCTTCAGTGATAAAATAGAGTCTACAGAAATGACAAAGAGGGATGTTTATGTAAATGCGAGGGTAAATAGGAAGCATGGTACAGGTGGCCATTTTTCCTGCGTTGCATTGGCTTTCCTGAGGTGCATGTGTTTTCAAGTGTGCAAAGTCCAGTGAAGGAAACTATCAAGAGTGTGAAGAGAGTTTACAGAACGGAGAAAATCTTGGGGCTGAGAACCATGGAACATTTGAGAAACGCTGAGGCAAGAGCAAAAAGTTTTACTTAAAGGATAGAACAGAGAGACAGATTCCTCTTCAGAGGCAGAATAGGGCGTCCAAGTTGGAAGTTGGTGCCAGAGGAAGGGGAAGTGTCCTCCTTCTCCTATACACTGTAGGTTTCCTCTGTCTCATGCCTCCTTTCCCTCTTATCTTGCCTGTGTGGCCAGAAGGTGGGAAAGGAGATTTCCAGGGGTACAGACAGGAAGGGAAGGGTCCAGAGGACATCCATTCATTAACCACTCTTTGTAGGGAAGAACAACTCTCTGAAGGCAGGTAACCTAGGCAATGGATTATAGGAGGGGAAGGGCTCAGGAGGTATTAGCATTTTATTTCCCTTCTTTTGGAACCAGCCCCCATCTTCCTGATCTGACCTGATCGTCCATTACCAACACTGACTGTCCTTTTGCCCGCCCCACCCCAGTTCCCCTTCCAACAGAGGATTAACATTCAGAACATAGAAAGAATTGGAAAAACCAAGCACCAAAGAAAAAGATTAATAATAATAACCCATTCAATAAAGGAACAAATAAACGAGACAAAAGCTTTTCAGAAATAAGAATACAAATGGACAAAACATACATGAAAAAATGTCCAACATTGTTGGTTATGAGGAAAATGCAAATCAAAACCACAATGAGATTTCACCTCACTCTAGTTATAATGGCAATCATCAAGAATACAAATAAATAAATGCTGGTGAGGATATGGGGGCAAAGAAACACTTATCCACTGTTGGTGGGATTGTAAATTAGTATAATCACTATGAAAATTAGTATGTAGTTTTCTCAAAAGGAATGGAACCACCAAATAACCCAGTTATATCACTCCTTAGTATCTGTCATAAAGAATAAAAGTCAGCAATATAGCGATATCTGCATACTAGTGTTTTTAGCAGAGCATTTCACAATCACAATAGCCAAGTTATGGAAGCAGGCTACGTGCCTGTCGACAGAATGAATAAAGAAAACGTGGTATATGAAAGAGAAAGAAAAAGAAACAGAGAGACCTCAATGGATCAGCGATGCTTAATTAAGCAGCAGAGGGGCGTGTTTCCAAGAGGAAAATGGCAACTGGATACAATAGGGGTCTGAGTTTTATAGGGTTCAGTGAGACTGGTCCTAGCAGAATGTGACGGCTGAGCAGTCAGGGGAACAGTTGTAGATTCGGGGACAAATTGTGAAAGTCCAGAGTCCATAGTTTTCCTTGTCTCCCTGGGACCCATTATTCTCTCTGGGGGGTTGTGTTTTTCCATTCCCTTCAGGACATACACACAGTGGAGTTTTACTAGGCCATAAAGAAGAACAATAATATACCATTTTCAGGAAAATGGATGAAATTTGAGAGCATCCTATGAAGCAAAATGAGCCAGATTCAGAAATTCAAGGGTCATATGTTTTCCCTCAGGTGTGAGCACTAGAGAGAAAAGGGGAAAGAAGATGGATTCCATGAAAATAGAAAGGAAACCAGTGAGAAGAGGAGGAGGTTGGGGGGAGAGGGGAAGATTCGGGAAAGTGAAGATCCTGGGCAATGATATAGACCAAATTATATTATGTGTACGTGTGAGTGTGTCACAATCAATCTGTGATCATCATGCACCAATAAAAATATTTTAAAATTAAATGAAATAAGTGTGTAGAATCAATTATGCTTTATCTCAGCGTTAGTAAAGAAATCTTTCATGTCCTCGAAGTCGCAGAATGCCTCACCGCCACTGTTGGTGTTGGACGGGTGTCTGCTGACAGCAGGAGCCAAGTGCCACGGTCCTGCTGTCCCAGTACTCTGCTCCCTATTGATTCAGACTCTCTCCCATGTACTAGTCAGCAAAAAGTGCCAGTCAAAAATCAAGACTGATCCGCAAAGGGCAGACCACACCTGAAGGTAACTTCTTCTGCTCAGATGAAATATTTGATTCTCCTCTCATTGCAAATTTTGATAGAAAAGAAGTCCCCAAGCAGCCATGGCCTTGGTGTCACCGAAGATCTGCAAGAAACCCCGCAAAGATCTGTGGCACTGCTGTAGCCAGGAGAAAGAAAGAAGAATTTTTTTAAAAATGTTCTTTCCATGATTCATTTGCTCTTAGAAGCATGAATACTGTGATTCACATGAAAATGAATCTTGGCAGCTTTAAGTTCTTTCCTTTAACCCAGAAAGACTGACTGAGGTTTTCCCAATGACTACAATCAGACATAGAAATTGGAATAAGATCAAAAGACCAGATACCTCCGCATACTTATCCTATTTTCATATTGAAAAGAGAATGCACATATAACCTAAACATGAAGCCGGAGGGCCCTGTTTTTATTTACAATCCACTTGAAAGAGATGGTTTCTATGGCAGCAGAAAATGGGTGGATCTTTTTTCAAAGGAGGTATTGAATTGGCCAAGACTCACTCACCCCATTAAAAGCCTTTCTCCTTCTTCGATGGTTTGCCAAAACTGATGAATTGGGGGGTGACTTTGCCACCGTGTTTGAGAAGATCCGCGGAGAGTGTTTTCGCTTTCTTCGCAGCAGTGTTTCTTCCCAAACCCTGTGCCTATGGATTTCTAGGCTTTCATACAGAAGGGAAGGGACAACAGTTAATTACTTCCATTAGATGAAGAAACAGTGGGCGTGTGAGCGAGAGAGGGAGGCGGAATCTGCTATTGATGCTTTGAAAGGACACAGTTGAAGAATCCTAGTCAGGAGACCTGCTGATATGCTGATAAAATAAACAGCTACCTAGTTTTTAATTATTCCTGCAATCAAAGGAGGAAACATTTAATCTATCTCTTCATTCCATGTTGTTTGAGCCTTTAGAGGCTAGAAATGCGAGCTTCTTACTTTTACATGTTAGGAGCCAGCTTCTGTTTCAGCAGACAGGTAGCAGTAGTCATTAAGGACTATTACTGGGTGAGGAATGCCATCCCAGGTTTATGGCCCAATCTCCATTCTAGAATAAAAGCAGCTTTTAAAGAGTGTAAGGAAAAAAATAGACATAAAGAAAAGAAGAATCCCAGAAAAATAAATGCAATGGCAAAAAAATGTAGAGACTGTTTTTCTTCATTGCCAGTCCTAATTTCTCTCTCCAGAAAAACTCACATGTCACACAATCTAGTGGATGTCTCTGGATTTATCTAGGGCAACTCAAGTTCACAGTCAGACTGGACTCTTCAGTCTTCATGGTGCACCCACCTCTCTTCCTGTACCTACAACGTAAGAAACACTACCATCCACATGCCCATCAAGCCGGAAAGGAAGAAGTCACTTCAGACCTTTCCCAGTCTCCCTCCCCATCACCAATTCCTACACTCCATCCTCTCTAACAGGTCAAAATCTCCATGCCCAAAGTCCCTGCCTCGCTCTATTTCCACCCTCGCAGCATGCTCTTTCTAGGTGAAAATGCAGACATGTTTCAAATCTGCATCAACTTCAAATCCTCAGTGGAGCCCCATAGCTTTTGGAATTGTTTACAACCTAAAGCTGAACAATCAAGACCCGCCGTGGACCCGGTTGCCATCTCTTCAAACTAACTCCTTGGGCATTCCCTCTGCCCCCCTCTGCATTCTGCATCTCTTCCTTCCACAGTAACAGCTTAACATTTCTCGACTGCTCTGCTGTTTCCCAGCCCCTGCATCCCTAGGAAGCAGCCTGACAGTTGGTACCTGACTAGTCTGTGCTCACCTGTAGTGGAGGGGGGCCCTGTCCCAGCAACAAGCATGTTTACATGGCACCGACTGAGAGAGCTGAAAAGTGGAGTCCTGGGGCCTCTGAGATCACAAAAACTATGAACAATGACCGTACACACATGGCTTGTTCAGCGGCTGCTCCTCTGACACCTGTCATATTTCATTTTGTAATAGTGAGCTGAATTGAGTGAGGAGCCATCAAATATCCTTGCTAGCAGAATAGCCGTGTGTCTAATGTTTATGGAGCACCTATGTGCTAGGAACTCAGTTCCAATCTCATTTCAGCCTCACAACAACTCCATGAGCCAGTGTTGTAATTCCTATGCCTTGGATGAGAAAAGTGCACTGAAGTATGAGAAGGAAGTAATATTAGTTTTCTCCCTAGAGACCGGCTCACCAGGCCCCAGAGAGAAATTCAACTCTAGACCAATCTTCTTGCCTTCTCTGTCCTCAAATTCTAATAGTTACAAAACATTGGTTTTGGGAGCTCACGCACGCGTACACACACACACACACACACACACACACACACACACACACACACAGGGCTTCTTGGCAGCCTTATTTGAGAATAAAAATATTAGAAATGACCTAAATAAATGTCTATCAAGGACTTATTAATCAGCCATTACAAAAAGAAAAAATGAGTGGTATAGTGAAATGTGAAAGCATATTCAAAATACATTTTTTAAGTTGAAGAAAAGAAAAACAAGTTGCAGTGGAATAAATATAGAGTATGTGTTATGGTTTGGGCCTTCAGTGTTCCTCAAAAGTTTATGTGTTGAAGGCTTGGTCCCAGCTGATAATGCTATTGGGGTGGGGGAGGCGAACATTTAGGAGGCGAACTTAGTAGAAGGAAGTTAGGTAGTTGAGGATATGTCCTTCAAGGGGATACTGGAACCCTGGCCCCTTCTCTCTCTCTCTCTCTCTCTTTTTGCTTCGGGCCACCATGAAGTGAGCAGCTTTGCCATGCCACATTCTCAGCACAGATCCATAAACAATGGAACCAGGTGACCATGGATTAAACCTTAACACCATGAGCCAAAATAAATCTTTTCCCTTTATAAGCTGATTATCTCAGGCATTTTGTCACAGCAACAGAAAGCTAACATTGTATTCTATCTTTGAGCAAATGGAGAGAAAAGAAAAACATGTTGGTATTTGCTTGTATAGACATTTTTTAAAAAACTAAGAACAATGCATACTTGTAGGAGACAGATGAGAACTGGGTACTTAGGAGGCAGGAGTAATGGGAACTTATATTTATGAGTATTTTAAAGTATTTTAAAATGTAAATGTATTATCTATTCAAAAATTAAGTTTTAAAAAAAGTACCCATTTGTCTACCCCTTTACAAAAGTTTAAAGCGCTAGTTCACACGTGTCATTTTATTAAATTCTCATAATTCTATAAGCTTGTATTTTTTCCATTTTACAGGTTTTAAAAAAATAGATTTTGGAATCATTATGTGATCTCAAATTAGGGTGTATGGTCTGATTGCATCCCCTCAAAATTTGTATGTTAAATTCCAACTCCCACGGTCATGATATAAAGGAGGAGGTGATTAGGTCATAAAGGGGAAGCTCTCGGGTATAGGATGAGTACCCTGACAAAGAGATCCAAGAGGGACGCTCACCTTTTCATCATGTGAGGACACAGTGGGAAGGCACCATCTATGAACCAGAATACCAAATGTCCCTCACCAGACATCAAATCTGCTAGCACTTTGACTGGGGGCTTCCCAGCCTCTAGAAATATGAACAAAAGCTTCCAGTTGTTTACAAGCACTCAGTCTGTGGTATTTTGTTCCAGAAGCCCCAACAAACTACCACAAGAATTACGTGTACCAGGTATGAAGATGGTCACAACTGGCTGGGGTGTTGGGTCTTCCCATCAGTTCCTTTATCTTTATAGCCCTGGACAATGGCATGACAGGCCCAAAGCACAGGAGGAATTTAGTGTATGTCCTTTTGTGAAAGAGCATAAACATTCATCTCTATAAAGACTCTCCTATTCTTATGTTCTACCATGTAAAGAATGCCAGAAAAATTACTGTGGAACGTGATGGTCATTATTATCCAGAGTACATGTATGAAGACATGAATTGGTGTGAATATACTGTGTATACAACCAGAGATATGAACAATTGTGCTCTCTGTGTGTCATAAGAATTGTAATGCATTCCGCTGTCATATATAAACTTAAAAGATCAATTAAAAAAAAGAATGCCAGAAAAATTGAACCTTGATTTTTTTAAAAAGTTATTTTGCATTGCAACACAAATATTTCCAAGAAGTATATACAAGTGTATTATGTACAGCACTTTGGTTCCAAGTGCCAAAAGTGAACTCTGGTAACTATAGGTAACTGAGGTGGAAGCAGCTTAATAATTGGCAGGATTCAATCAAGAAAAAAATTTTTATTCTTTCACTGCTACCCACAAACATCCTCTGCCAAGGCCCCTTCCTCCCTCTGCCCCCTACAACAACTGGGGACGACCATATAGGTTTTCGGTCTTTTTCAGGCATTAGTGAGCAGTGGTATTTCAGACATAAACAGTGTGATCCTATTTGCTGTCATCAAGACTTTCATCTGTCATCCCTACTTGAGCTCCTGACCCTACCTGCCGCTCAGCACAGACCCTCAGATGGTAGACAAGGGTAAGGGTCCAATGAGGTGGGCGTGCTCTGTTCTTCCAGCTCTCTCCATCTTACTTCTGCATACTTCCTCCAGGTGAGCACAGTGGAGAAGGACAAAAGATAAAGGAGAATTCTGATGATCTCCTACAAGTATCTCTGCACAGGCAGATAATGCCCTCTGGCCTGAGCTCTCGGGGCTGCCCCTCAGCAACTGTTTCAACCAGACTTCCCATAGCTCCTGATTTTGCTGACCCAAGCAGACAGCCCTCTTAGGTAGGGCTACCCCAGGATGACCCTAGCCTAGCTTCCCTTCACAAGGTCCAAATGGTCCATTGGAATCATGGCGTGCTGCTCCACACAGCCTGTTCTCCTTACCCTGCTATTAGACACAGCTCCAACCAGCCTCTGTATTTATCTCTTAAACCTAAATTCTGAAAGACACTTGAGGCTCTCCTGATGGCTCTTCTGTGTCTTCACTCTAGCAGCAGCAACAGAGGGCTTGTGAGGTCCCTGACTTGGACACAGTGAGAGGGGTTTTCTTGTAGTTCACACCCGACTCAGAAAGCAGCAGGGAGAGTAAGCACCATATCCACAAAGGCATATGATCCACAGATCCTTCCCTCCTTCATACCAATATTTTTTTAAAAAAATGACACCATTAGAAGAACATCACCATTACAACCCCCAATGAGTTGAGGATTCCGGGCATTTGAGCAACAACAATGCTGATGTTAAAAAAACAGCAAAACAGGCATGATGTGACTCCTGGTGAAAGAACACACCACTCCTCTAGTCTTGTCAAAGGGATCAGAGCTGAATCTGATGGAGCCTCTGCAATTTGCAGGAAATATAGAAATAAAGGGCACGTTGCATGGTGCCTTCCACATGCAATCCACAGAATCTTGATTCTCAGAAGCTCTACAGGTCCAAGAGTCAAACAGATGAATTTATAAGAAAAATAAAATGATGGAGAAGAACTTGTAAATTAGGAGATTCCAAAGGGCTTTCAAGTTTTTGTATGGGCAAGAGTAAACTATAGTGTCTAGATGCACACTTGGGTGATACACCCGTAATTAAAAAGTGCAAACTCATGGTTACTATGAAGCAAGGCTGTATTTCAAGGAAGGAAGGGGTTTGTGTTTGGGACAGCATGCAGAGAGAACTTCCGGTGTGGTTTATAAAGTTTTATTTACCTGAGTGGAATTTAAAAAGTATTTGCTTAGCATATTCTCCAACTCCATCCATTTACCAGCAAATAGCATAATTTCATTCTTCTTTAAAGCTGGATAATCTTCCATCATATATATATATTTTTTTCTTTATCTAATACTTTATTAAAGGACACCTAGGTTGGTTCCATACCCCCAAAAAACAAAGGCCAAATGTTTTTTCTGATATGCAGATGCTAATTCACAATAATGGGCCTGGTGGCCAGGGCTCTAGGGAAGAATAGAGTTACCTTAGATTGGGTAGAAGAGAGTGAAGAGGGGGTAGGGGATAGAGGGTATAGGAAGGACGGTAGAATGAACAGACATCATTACCATATGTACACACATGACTGCATGACCCATGTGATTTTACAACTTGTACAATCAGAAAAATGAGAAATTATACCCCATTTATGTATGCTATATCAAAGTGCATAAATGCATTCAACTGTCATTTTTAACTAATTAGAACAAATAAAAAATATTTAAAAAGTGTTTGCTATGTAATAATTCACTAGACTAAAAATTTTAATCTTCTGGAACTGGTTTTATTTAATAATAAAAATGTACCAAAGAAACAGTAGGAAACAAAGAAAAATTACATAGGAAACAAATCTTTAAAAAAAAAAGGCATCTTCTTATTGTGGTAGACAAAATAATGATCTCCCAAAAGAAGTCCACCTCCTAAATCTCAGGACCTGTGAATACATCAACTTAATGTGACAAAAGAAATTTTGCAAGTACAGTTAAGTGAAGGATCTTGCCATGGAGAGATGATGCTGGTTTATCTAGAAGGGAGACAGAAAATTCAGTGTCAGAGAAGCAGCTGTGATGGCAAAAGCAGATGATACAGGTAGCTGGTGTTAAGTCTGGAAGCAGGTGGGAGCTAAGGACAGTAGGTGCCTCCAGACGCTGGAAAGGCATGGATTCTCTCTAGGGCCTCCAGAAGCAATACCCTCCTGACATCCAGTGAGATTCATGTCAAGCCTCTGACCTCTAGAACTATAAGATTAAAAAAAAATTCTCTGTTATTTTAAACCATAAAATTTTGATCATTGGTTACAGCAACAACAGAAAACCCAAACAGCTTTTTTTAAAAGAGAGAATTTTTTTAATATTTATTTTTTAGTTTTCAGTGGACACAACATCTTTATTTTATTTTTATGTGGTGCTGAGGATCGAACCCAGCGCCCCGCACATGCCAGGCGAGCGCGATACTGCTTGAGCCACATCCCCAACCCAAGGCAGTCTTTTTAACAAAGAAAAGAAAGAACAGAAGGGCTATACTCACGACACTAGTCGAGTTCTGTGGAAGGTTAGCAAATATCATCTCAACTTTTGTCTTCAGACAAAACTCTTAGAAAACAGCAAACTTTTGTTTTACCAGGCAAAAGAAAGTCCTTGAAGGGCAGCATCGAAAACTCCAGAGAATCAATAGACCAGTTATAAAACCAAGCTTGGTTATAGAGAGAATTATAAAATGGCAAAGCTCAAAAAAGCAAGATTCTGCCCTAGTGAGTCCACTAAGTGTCACAGGCTGGAAGAGACAGATGCATGTCTATCACCCAAGGCCTGAGCCAGATACCTCAATTCAATAGAAAGAAGACCTAATGGAAGGATACCAAAAACTGAAAAACATTTACTTCCATGTCCATATTAACACCATGTACAAATTTGTTCATGAATTCATCTTGGTCTCTTTCAGGCTGTTGCAGCAATTTAGGGACACCTATAAACAATCAAAATTTATTTCTCACAGTTCAGGAATCTGGGAAGTCCAGGATCAGGGCACCAGCAGGTTGGATGTCAAACAAGAGGCTCTTCCTCATAAGATGGCACCATCTCATGTCTTCATGTGGCAGAAATAAGGGCGCTATCCCTCTTTGGGGGCATCCATGAGGTCTCCGGCTTCATGTTCCAAAGACCTCTTGGAGGGCCCACCTCCTAGTTACATTCCCTTGCATGTTAAGATTTCAACATAGGAGTTTTAGGGAGTCACAAACATTCAGACCACAGCAAAGCTCCTTCCCAAAGCGACCATGGTGGAGACCAGCTCCCCCTACAGACGACGAGGTGCACAGCACCAGGGAGAGGTAGAAAGATTGAGTGAAGGCTTTTCCCAGAAAAGGAGACCTGAAGTGATCAGAGGGGACAGGGGACCAAGAAGGGACACAGGGAAGAGGACAGGTGAGTGGAGGTAGAAGAGGGACAGAAGGTATCTTAGAAGGCAAACCCCCACACACACAAACTGCCCTATTCACTGAGGATTAGTAGCTCAGCTTCTGTAGTTTAACTTTTGCAATAATTCAATCCAACAAGGTAGGTTTACGTCCATGAAAACAAACAACAACAACAAAAAAAGGTGGGTCCTTAATTTATTAATTATATTAATGCAATAAAAATAAACGTGACTTCTTCTGTGTCCTCAGCATAGCTATTAGCTTCCCACTAACTCCTGCAAGTCTCTACTCGAGTCCTAACCCTTCGCATTACCATCTAGAGAAACGAAATGCTGTATTTTAATATTGCTGTAGGCACAGTTTGACCTTTAAATCGCATTATTTAAATATTAATGACCTAGCAGGGAAGCAGCCTACTGACAGGTGTTATACAAGTAAGACCAAATAGGATACTAAATCTGTGAGAGGCTTTGAAAGTCCCATTAGAAATAATGAGGAATAGGCAGGTATTTCCACACATTGTCCAGTACCAGGTTGCTCCACATTCAGTCAGAGTAAATTAACTGAACGTGGTGTTTGAAGGGAAAGAAATCATCATTCTTCCTTTAAACTGCTATTTAATGACTTCCGCAGTGCCCCCGCAATGATAGCAGGAAATGGCCTGTTTGCATCTCTGACTTCAAAGTGAATACCATTGCTTGCAAGGGCTGGATTCCACCCCATGGGCAAGAGCCGAAACCTCGCCTCACAAAGGGCCTCAAACTGACCAACTTACCTGCCCACATCTGCCACCTGGCTGACTTGACAGCACCAGGTGCTCCCAAACCACTATATGTAAGGGACACCTCGGCTGCAATGGCTTAGAGGGAGGGCATTACAACCGTGCGCCCATATGCCCTAGGGTTTCCTCAACCTCAGCACAATTAACATTTGGGGCTGGATAGTTCTTTGTTGTATGGGCTATTCTGTACATTTTAAGCGGTTTTGCAGCATTCTTAAGACTCTGTCCATGAGATGCCAGTTCCCAACTGAAATACCCAAAAATGTTTCCAGACATTGTCACTGACTCCTGAAGGCAGAAAAAACAGAGGATCACTGACCCTGGCAAATTTATTTATTATATGCTGCAGTGTCCAAAGGGAGCCAAAATTTTACCTTGATGTTTTTAAAACTTTCCATCGAGGCCTGAGAATAAAATTGACAGAAGACAGATTAACAGAAGTAAAGCATGCGAACTGATTTAACTCCTGCGAGTCTCGAGTTTTTATATGGCCCAGTGCTTTCCAAAGGAAATGAAGACCCAAAGATGAAGTTAGAGATAAATATATATATACTAACTTAGACACAGAGTAGTAAGTTGTGGAAATGTGACAAGACAGAGGGGCTTGAGTTAGGATAGTTAATTGAGTGGAGAAGGGGCTAGGAGGATCAGGGTTAATCTAACAAGATTTGTTTTACAGATTTCCATGAGTCTCAACTCCTCATTCTCTTTTTGTTGTTGTTCTAATTAATTATACATGACAGTAAAACGAATTTTGACACATCATACATAAATGGAGTATCACTTCTCATTCTTCTGGTTGCACATGATGTAGAGTTACCCAGATCCTGTAATCATATATGCACATAGAGTAATAATGTCCCATTCATTCTACTTATTCCTACCCTCTTACCACTCCCCTCCCTTCTGTCTAATCCAAAATACCTCTATTCTTCTATAGTGCCCACTTATTGTTAATTAGCAACTGCATATCAGAGAAAACATTCAACCTTTGGTTCTTTGTGATTGGCTTATTTCACTTCACATGATATTCTCTACTTCTGTCCATTGCCCACCAAATGCCATAATTTCATTCTTCATTAAGGCTGAGTAATATTCCATTGTGTGCGTGTGTGTATGTGTGTGTGTGTGTGTGTGTGTGTGAGAGAGAGAGAGAGAGAGAGAGAGAGAGAGTTTATGTATCACAATTTCTTTATCCATTCATCTGTTGGAGGGCACCTAAGTTGGTTCCATACTTTAGCTATTGTGAGTTGAGCTGCTACAAACATTAATGTGGCTGTGTCACTATAATATGCTGATTTTAAGTCCTTTGGGTATAAACCTAAGAGTAGGATAACTGGGTCAAATCGTTCTTCCTTTCTAAATTTTCTGAGGAATCTCCATACTGTTTTCCACAGTGGTTGCACCAATTTGCAGTCCCACCAGCAATGTATGAGTATACTTTTTCTCCACATTTCACCAACATTTATTGCTGCTTGTATTCTTATAATTGCCATTCTAACCTGAGTAAGATGGAAGCTCAGTGTAGTTTCAATTTGCATTTCTCTTATTGCTAGACGTGTTGAACATTTTTTCATATATTTGTTGAACAATTATATTTCTTCTTCTTTGAAGTGTCTGTTCTGTTCCTTAGCCCATTTATTGATAGAAGGAGGACATCTTTCACATGAGAATTTTGTCACCTGCTTTTCAGAAACTTAATAAAGGTGAAAATGATCTTCTTACAACTGATATTTTTCAATTCCCTTTAACTCAAAATAGTCACTATGCCAGAGTGGCATATCTTGTAATTGTTTTTTTAAATTTTTCATTATAATTACCCATAATAGAGGGATTCATTGTGACATATTCATATATGCACACAACATAACTTGACCAGTTTCACTCCCTAATACCTTCCCTTTCCTTCTCCTACTCCATCCCTGTGATCCCCTTCCTCTACTCTGCTGGTCTCACTTCTAATTTCATGAGATCCCCGACTGCCACTTTTTTTTCTATTTTTCTGTCTAGTTTTCACATATAAGGAAAAATATATGACTCTTGACTTTCTAAATCTGGCTTATTTCATTTAACACTATGCTCTCAAGTTCCATCCATTTTCCTGCAGAGTACAATAGTTCTAATTTCTTCCATATCCTCATGTTGCTTTACAGCTGCTCAAAGCCCTCACTTCAAAATCCAACAGCCTGGACAACTCACCTGCTGGTTAAGGTTGACATATTCTTCGTGGTGATGTGGGCCAGAAAAGCAAAATAAAGTTGTGGTATAATGCAAGAGGCCAGGAAATAATTCTGGTTCAGTCCCCTGTGAGTGAACTAAGGGAAGGACTCCATAAATCCTCAGGGCATGTTTTCTCTAGCCATGCTGGATCTTATGTACCATAGTTTTAACACCCAGTCTAGAAGTAATATTTGTTGATCATAGGGCACCACTCTATGAGCCATGCATGGTACAGACCGTTGAACTGTCATATTCTTGTGTTTGAAGTGCTCTGAGTCATTTTGTAATCTTTGTAAATTATGCCAGAGTACTAATTAATATACCTTAAAATTAAAAGCTATGCAACGGTCCCATCCTTCAGAAGTATTTTTCTGAGAAATAACAATAAGCACAAGAGGAGCTAAAGAGTTGCTGTGAAAAGTGGCAAGCGGAGATTGACTTCAATCTACGAACCAATCAGCAACTGAGGATGTATCTGCATTGGCACTGGGGTACCCCATAGGACATTATGGCATTGATACTGCCTCCTCATGCAAAATAATTATAATAATAATAACAGCAATAACTTCTTAAGAGTTTATAATCAAGATCCAGTTTACAAGTGTTGGATAACTTCAAGCTGATTTTATGGGAGTTTCATCAAACCACTGGTACCCTTGATGAATGAAAATGTATGTGACTCTCTTGTAACATGTTAGAATGCAGCCTATCACAGTGGGGCCTCCAGTCAATGGATATCTTTATGTGCTATTTGGCATAATCCAGGCCTTAACATATGTTAATGGTTCTCAAAGTGTAGCCCTCAGTCCAAAGCACCAGCAGTATCCAGAAGCTTATTAGAAACAAAGATTTTTGGGGTCCTACCGGAGACTTCCTGAATCAGAGGCTCTGGGAGGAAGCACGCAATCTCTGTTTAACAAGCCCACTGGTGGTGCTGAAACCGTGGAAACTGAAGCTAACAAAACTCCAGTGTTTTATATTGTCAATTTTCTTTCTATCATAGTTTGGATGTTGACTGTCTCTCAAAGGCCCCTGTGTTAAAATTTGGTCCTCAGGGTGGCACTATTGGGAGGTGGTGGAATCTTTTAAGAGGAGGGGCAGTGGGAGGTCTTTAGGTCATTGAAGACAGGCCCTTGAAGGGAATTATGGGATCTTGGTCTCTTCCTCTTCTTCTCTTTGCTTGGTGAGTCAATTTACTCCACCACATTCTCCTGCCATGATGTGCTGACTTGCCACAGGCCCAAAAGCAATGAAACTAACTGATCACAGACTGGAGTCTCCCAAACTATAAGACGAAAGAAACCTTTCCATTAGCAAGTTGATTATCTCAGGCATTTTGTTATAGTGATAAAAAACTGACTAACACAATTTCCTATTACCCAATTTAACTCAATGCTCTTTCCATGTCCTATTGCTAACATTATTAACCATGTAGTTTGTAGCCAGATTTAGATAAACAACAATGTGTGATCAGTAGAATCCTAGACTCACTTTCTTTCTCAAATACCCTGAAATACGTAAGATTCTGGCTGACGCCCACCCAACCTGAGAAATTCAGAATAATGAGCATCTTGGCACCTTTCTCTTTAATCCCTCATACATATGCAATTATTAGAGAACATATGTTGTTTAATCAAAAGATAACATTACACTGGGTGATGTTCATGAGCACTGGCAAATATTTTACTTACAAGCTGCCATAGTTAATTATCTGGAAAAATACAATATTCACATTTGGCCAAATTCCGTGTACTTCCTACCCCTGCACATCTCTTTCGAAAACAGCAGTTTCTGTTGGGTATCCCACAGCTCATCCAAACCAAGCTGCTGAAACATGAATCCCACAAGTTAAAACAAAAATGTCTATTTCTAGTCGACATCACATTGCCATGAACTAATAAAGACTATGCGGCCACAGTATGTAAAGGGAGGCTGACAGATTCTAACAGACAGCCATATAGGAATGCTGGTTTGGTAGCAAAGGTGAACACTCCAGCAAGAACCTGAGGTTCAGTACAGGTGGGTTCTGCAGTCACACTGCAGTGTCAAACTCTGCCCTCTGGTTCCCACTTGTAAAATGCAGATAATGACTCCTCATTGAGTTGTTGAGGATTACATGAGATAATCCACAATAAAGCTCTTAGTTTAGAGCCTGGCATGTAAGAAGTGCTCAGTCCATTTTAGCTGTTTCATTTTATTTCTTTATTGTCGTCAAACCTTGTCTGGAGTAGCCACAATCTCATCATTAGAGATCTATATGACTCAGCATGGGAGTCTCCCTCCCTCTCTAAGAACATGTCTGAACCCTTATCAGGTCTCCTAACAATGATGCTGTTAAAATAAGGCACTGAAGTTATTAAGGGTTAATACTTTAAGGGTTAATACTTTAAGGGTTATTAAGGGTTAATACTTTAAGGGTTAAGAGAATCTCACAACATGTGTAAATGTTGTGTATGGTCATAAAAACATTGAGACTTCCTCAAAATATGAAGAGATGTTATTTTTGAACAATGGCATTTGTGAAATTTATTAAGATCTTGGCTCCTTAGGACACTGCATGTGTGATTTCGACCCATCACTGTTTTTGAGCAATCTTATCAAAAGACTTAGTTTGTCTGTTTTTCAGATGCCTGAAGTTGTAAAGCTAGGATTCACACAATTACCAATGATAGGGATATGGATATATGTTCACACAATTTGCTTTATTAGTTCTTACTAGTAGAGTTTGTCTGCTCATTACCATTACACCCATGTAGTTATCACTAGTATACTTGGGTGTTTATGCTTGCAATAATATGCATATTATCATTGCCTATTTTATTGTGCAGAGATCTGTGAAGTGTTCTGTCATGATTTTGTATGTTCAAATAAATCCCCTTTTTAAAGTATAAGTAAGTGTCCTTGAAAGAATTTTAATTTTTATTTTCAGGATTTTGATCTTTAAAAATTTTAGACTTAAGGAATTTTGATTTTTCAGGATTTCAGCATTTGGTTGTATTTTTTTTTAATTACAGCCTACAATCACCCAGATAATTTGCCATCATAGACTGGCTTCCAATAGCCATGCTATGCTGCTGGTCTATAAATATGTAAACATTAACTGAGAAAAAAAAATGGTACTATGATTGAACACAAAGGTGCTTAACCACTGAACAACAGCTCCATCCCTCTTTATTTTATTTTATTTTTTTATTTTGAGGCAAGGTCTCACTAAGTGTCTTGGGGCCTCACAAAATTGCTGAGGCTGGCTTTGAACTTGAGATACTCCTGCCTCAGCCTCTCAAGCCTCTGGGATTACAGGCATGCACCACAGTGCCCAGCTTTAGCAAATATTTACTAATTAGGTGAATGTGAATGCCTAAAACACAACATACCTGGGAGAGGTAAAATGAGACATCAACACCTGAGCAGAAAACCTTAGCATTAACATCTGAGCACCATGGACTTGGAAAAAGAGGAAGCATGATTGAAAAATAACTGGTCAGTGGTCTACACTGATTTTGTTGTGTTGTACATGAAAAATAGAGTTTTAGGGTATATTAGGAGAAGCAAAGGATTCCAAAGCAGACTGAGTTGAACAAGTTAACTAGAATCTCTGAGCCTGAGTATCTTCATTTGTAAATCAAATTTAAGAAAACCTATCTCACAGGCTTGCTGTGAATATCAAATATGATGTCTGGCACACAGTAGCCACTCCACTGATGTTGCCTACCCCCCCAGGGGGAAAAAAAATTATTTCCCAAGAAGGTGACCTAGAATGTGGTGCCACATTGTTGATGAGGTGGACATGGAGTGTCTAATTCCATCATGAGCACAACTTCGGCTGTCAAAGGAGCAAAAGGAACCAAGGCTGCACTTTCCTCGGGGCCAGGCTTCTGGAGCAATTTATTATCTGGATTAATGCGCCCTAAAGGCTAAATTCATGGAAAAAGTGTATCGCACTTTCTCAATCCCAACTGAAAGAAAGGATGTTTTTTAGAAAAGTAAAGAACTGAATGATGTTATTTGGGGCTGAATGACTGGAACGGGAAGAATTGTTCTCTAGCCTTCCATGGACACAAGACATAACTCTTCAGCAGTAAAGATTGTCAACAGGAACTTTTCCATAGAAGCCATGAAAATCTATGTCAAGATAGTGGTCTGTTTATGTGCTAGCGTAATGGATAGGAGGCCCTGGCAGAAATACGTCTTGTTAAGATAGAATTCTACGAGAAGCTTATCTGTACTTTAGATACCAAAACCATGACTATAAAAAAAAAATCAGGTAAAAACCACCTAATCAAGGCACCTGAATGTAGTCAGATATAGAATGTCTAGATATCTTCATTGATAAATGATACTAAAAGGCTATAATAGAATTTATATAATGTATGGTCCAATATTTTGGCAAGACAAATACAATTTACTTCTAACATGAATATCTAATGGATCACAAAGAAGAATGGGTTCTGAAATCCTTCTTCATTTCATTCAAATCAAGGAGCTAATAAAATATTATTGTTATATTCTAATCATTAACTATTTACTAAATTATTTATAAAACCAGTATGGCTAATGGAAAAGTTCTGGTGTAGATTATATTTTTCTGGGTTCTGGGTCCTTTTGTGGGCCCTAAGTTGACCAGTCCACACCTCTGTGTAAAGGCTGACTTCTTGCTTTAGATTCTATTAGAGGAATCATGGGTCACTCTGAGAATTTGTTTTGACCTTTTCAAAATAACCAACTCACATTTCATACACCTGCAAATGTTTGGAAGCAAACTTCCCTTACTTATCTGAGGAGCTGTTGCATAATATTGCATCTTTCTGTCTCTACAAATGACCTGAACAAATTTCTCCTTAGAAGGTGTGTTATATTTGAGGAGTCAGCTTTTCTAAAGGCGGTGATGATACCATGGGTACTTTCTGTTTGAAATCCATCATACTACTCCAGAGCAAGGACCACAATCATTCCAATGTTGTGCTATCTAACATCCCCTCCCTCCTATTCAGAACAGAATCTCAGCAGGTGTCTAAGTCATCGCTTTATGCCCACTACCCTGTTTCACATGCACACCAAGCTGTCAGACAGCTTTTACAAAGCCACTCTCACAACTAGAACAGTGTTGTTCCAAGAGAGGCAAACTAAAGAAATGGAAGCCAACATTCCAGATCTCCATTTGGAAATAAATCCTTCATGCAAGTACTCACATGCACATCAGTGAAAAAAACTATACAAAAGAACGTGCACATATTATTATGTACCCCAGATATATGCTAGGAGAGACCTGAGCAAAGAATTAACTAGATCAATAATGGAGAGTTCATGGCAAATGCAATCTATAAAAAGGAATTGAAGAACAGGCATTGGAAGAGAAGATTTAGAAGAAAAATAAAGACCAGAAAAAAATGTGGATGCTTGGAGCTGATGAGGTAGATGGTGACATGGTTCTCATTCCGTCATTCAGCAAGTTGATAGGGAGATGCAATTACTCTCACTATATCAAAATAACTTTGGCCAAACAAATGCCTAGAGTTTAACCTGCCCCTTAAGAGGGCTTACCTGTTGCTATGAATCTCTCTGGTAACCAGAAGTGAACATTCAGCAATCTCCAAATGGTTGGTCCACCTGTTCCAAACTAATTGGACCTAACTCGTGTTTTATCTCATCCAGCTTCATGAGCAGAAGCTTCAGGATTATAGACCATGCCCTTGCATTATCACAGGTTTGCTCAATGTTTAGCATACATCAAGATATATGAGGATTAGGAGTAACAACATGGAGTACTAGAAAAGTCAGAAGTTATGGACTTTCTCTCAGTTTGACCAGGAACTGAATAGTTCATTATTGGCAGGTCACTTGACTTCCATAGACCTAGATTTTGTCACTGGGGAGAGAAGAATTCAGTCAGATCAATATTGATAAACTACAGCCCATGGGTTAACCGCCTATTTTATAAATAAAGTTTTATTAGAACATGACCATGCTCATTTTTTTTGCATATTGGGTATAGCTGCTTTCTTCATATATGGTACAGTTGAATCATTACAATAATGACTATCTGGCACAAAAGGCCTAAAATATTTATGATCTATCCCTTTAAGAAATAACTTGATAATATCTGAACTAGATGATCTATTTGTTTCCTTCCGGGTAATAAACTATGATTCTGACAAGCCAAAACGCACACTAAGAAGTAACGCCAGGATTCATAATCGTTGCAAATTACAGATAACTTGATCCATCCCATTAAAAACTGTTAAAAAAGAATTTAAAGTCTATAGGTAAATTTTTATTAACTTGGGGCCTGTTTCAGAGGCTAAACATTATTGCCAGGAATGATCTCTGAACTCTATTTGCTCTTCTATAGCTTCATAGTCAAGATTCAGTTTATATTCCCATTGATATAACATTTAATACCCAAGAAGAGAGAGAATCCACTTCCCATCATACCACACCCATAATCCCTATGTAGGACTTTATTAACCTCAACAAACCTGACTTGGGTCCTGGGTCTATTCCTGAGTGAATCAGCAAGCCAGGAAGATGGAACACATGGATTGACTAGCTCACATCATGTGACGCACCCTGGAACGTAGCTCAAAATGAGGATCACGGCACTTTTTTGAGGGGGGTACTGAGGATTGAACTCAGGGGTACTTGCCACTGAGGCACATCCCCAGCCCTATTTTGTATTTTATTTATTTAGAGACAGGGTCTCACTGAGTCACTTAGTACCTCATTTTTTGCTGAGGCAGGCTTTGAACTTGTGATTCTCCTGTCTCAACCTCCCTAGCTGCTGGGATTACAGGCATGCACCACCGAGCCTGGCCCAATCAGGGCACTTTTGACACGTGAAAAAACATTTATGCTGAGCATAAAAGACACACATTTTTCTTATAATTGCATAATAATTTTTCAGGCTAGTAGAAAGTTCTTTGATACTTTGGGAATTTCATATAATGAACATTGAATGGTCATTGAGAAAAAATATCTGAATCAGCATTACTAAAGAAAGTAAAGAATATGGAAAGTTAAAATGATATTTGAGACCACATGCTAAAATTTAAAGTTCATAATGACTTTTCTATGAGAGCCAATGGTAGGCCAATGATATGGTAAATATTTATTATTATTTTAAGTTCAGCAGAGATTTGCAAGCAAGTTGAAGAAACTCAAAATTGCATGGTGAATTCATCTCATTCACACCTTTCTTCTCAACCTCATTTGATGCAACTTGAAAGACCGTGGGCTTCTATATAACTCTCTTCTGTAGGAAGAGCATAGTAGTTTGCACACTGTCATTAGTTGCTTATTTGTTGGTGGCCAGTATTTTGTTCCTGAATATCTGTTAAGCCCATCTGTTAGTTCAGTGGTTTTCAGACTTGAGGGTACATCAAAATCCCCTTGGAGGTGTTAAATCACAAACTATTGGGCCTCACCCCACCCTAGAATTTAATTCAATAGGTCAGGGGTACAATCTGAGAATTTGCATCCCTAGCAAGTTCCTAGGTAGCACTGTTAGTCCAGGAACAATACTTAAGACAACCACCATAATAGATGCATTTTAGAGCAAAAGAAGTCTACTTAGCTCAATTGCATAAGACCTGGGGTGCAGGGAAACATGAGTAATTAAGACAGAACACCGACCAAACTAAAGTTGATTGTAGAGTTTCTGCCTTCTACAGAAGAGGCCAGATGGAGAATCATAAACCACATCAGTGATGAACAAAATCTCTCTACTGCTCCTTTTCCCTTTTGGCAGACACCAGGGAGAGGGAGGAAGGCTGAGGCCATGGCTATGGCCCGCTGAGCTGCGAACACCTTTGTGAGACTTGAGATGCACAGAGACATGGCAGTGAGCAGAGTGCTGTGGGCTTTTATTCTTTTTTTGTTCCCTAGTGGGAAGTGGATGGGAGCAGAGAGTGGATTAGAAAGAAACAAGAAAAGAAAGAATCAGAAAAAGGAGTGAGAAATACCAAGTGGTAAGGTGGGAAGCTGGAGTGTGAGATGGTAAAAAGGGTGAAGAGGTTATAACTTACTTGCATCTTCATATCAATCCCTTCTGTCTTCCTAAATCTACACTAGAGTTAATACTATGGGTTGAATTGTGACCGCTCACCCAACTAATCTAATCCCTCGTACTTTAGAATGTGGCTGTGGTTGGAAACAGTATCTTTACAGAGGTAATTAAGGTCAAGTGAGGTTTTTCAGTGGTCCTTATCCAACATGATTGGTGACCTTATGATAACGAGACACAGACACACACAGAAGAGCATGTGAAGGCACAGGGAGAAGATACACCATCTACAAGCCAAAGAGGGAGCCCTCGGGAGAAACCAACCCTGCTGACACATTCATCTTGGGCTTCCAGCCTCTGAAATTAATAAATTCCTGTTGTTCCTTTGGCATGGCAGGCTGAGCAGATTAATATAGTCAGTTATCACTTGAGGGCCTTCGGATGAGGTTCCAGAGAAGAGGCTGTGGAGCAAGAAAAGGGCTGACTCCTGCAACTCAGAGGATGCCCTCGGCAACGTGGCAGGCCCTCTGTAAACTGAGTCACCCCTGGAGAGCAGAGGCCTGGCACCAAAGGCAGCCAGCTGTTATATAACCTCCCCACTCCAACCAGGGTCAGGCCACATTTGGATGTGGTTCTGATTTGTACTTCCCTGATGATTAGCAATGATTCACATTTTTTTATACACTTGGACATCTGGACCTCTTCTTTTAAGCGATATCTATTCAGATTATCTTGTACCCCATGGATATATGAAATTATTATAGTTTGATTGTAAATAATCATAAAATAAAAATAAATTTAAAATTATTCTAATTAAATATTTTTAAATTAATTTATCTATTTATTTTAATTAGGTAGATATGAGAGCAGAATGCATTTTGATTCATTGTACACCACTGCAGCACAATTTTTCATTTCTCTGGTTGGACATGATTTAACGTTGCACCATATGTGCAGTCACATATGTGCAGTTACATAAAAATGTAAGCCACCCTGCCCAGAATCCCTAGAGATTGAGGCCACATGCTAAAATTTAAAGTTCATTTAGATGATACTCCCTCTAACTTGTGGATGGGATCAGAACTAGTTTCATTTAAATCTTAGTCGTCAGGGAATCTCAGGTAAATACAGAAGTGCTCTGAGCACTTTGAAGGAGTGAGGAAAGCTCAGCTCTCTAAGTTAAGAACCTCCAAGCAGCTTTCAATGTAGCCATGAGTTCCCCCTTGTCTAGCACAGATGGCCAGAGAAACAAGAGAGTGATTGGATGTGAACACTTCCAGCATGGTTCAGATTATGGCTCATGACTAAGAGGCTGAGAGTGGCCATGCTTCAAGAAGGACTATCATTTAACACCTTCCCAGTATGACTCACAAGCTCTAGGGAGGGGATTGCAAAAGGACAGAGCAAAACACTGAGGAAAGAATATTAATTGATTGGCAGTGATTAAAAAGGAACACATAATTTGTATGAGTTTTCAGTTCCAACTTACACGATAACCTTTTTTCTCCTCTACAATAAAACTCACAAACAACAGAGACATCTGTTTATTGGTCTCCTGTCACCCATTCGCATTCATTAGGCATCTGAGTGGGGGTGGCAAGAACTCCTAATTATTCTGTAACTAAAACCCTCCACTGATTGAACACCCGTTTCCAGTTCCCCTGTTCCATCCAGAGGGGCCCCTTACTGAGCTGTAACCAAAACCAGTCTCCTTGGGTGGTGTTCAAGTACTAATGATATACCCCATTTGCAGATAGAATCATCCTGGTGGTAAAGGAGAAGCCAGGACATCTGGAAAATATCCTCCAATGTTTATCCCTACCCCCTGCCAAGTATGCAAGTTAAGATGGCTGGAAAGGCAACCCTAGGGGAAGGCTTTTATGCTTGGAAACTTAGGATGTCCCAACCCTAAGAAGAGAGGGCAGAAAAAGGGATTTTTATAACATGCCACAAAGTACAATAAAGTCCTATCAGATACACACTTAAAGAGAACATTACCTTTTCTTGGATGGTTGCTGTCATTTCTCCCCACTCCCGAGAGGCTGTTTCAGTGAATATTCCTACTATCCTATCTTAATGTCAAATTACTGAGGCAATAAGTCCACAAGAGGACTACAGGGAGTCATGTGACTGAGCAGAAAATTTGAGAAGAAAAGCACTCAATTGTATATTAAAAGAGTAAGAGTCTGGGACTTCAGTACTCAACACTACTGCCATTTTATTTTCTTTAGAAAGTCTTAAAACATTTTTATTTAACTTCTGCCTTAGGACATAAGGTATTGGTAGCAGATTCCAGTAGCAAACATACTTAAAAACAGGGTTTCAATAGTCTCCTTCTCCCTTCCAGACTCTAGAGCTTTGTAGGGAACACCCACCTCCTCCTAGTGACCCTTGGCCATTTTCTCTAACATAATCCCAGCTGAAATTGAAGAATAATGCTGATCCCCAGAATATACAGTTTCTACATGCACAGCTAGAGGTACTCCTTTCAACTCAAGCAGGAGGTGTGACTTAGAAGATGCTAATGAAATCCCTTACCCAATTAGACAATGAGGAAATAGTGCAATAAAAAGATCATGGTATTCAGAAATGTTGAGAGCCACAGCCAAAGGGGACCCAGCAAACTTCCAGCTGCCAGCAAACTTCCAGCTGCCAGCTGATGATTGGCTCACAGTGGCCCCAGCAAACTTCTAGCTGCCAACTGATTGGCTCCTCTGCGGTGATGCTCATTGGGCTGTTTCCCTGCCCTTTCAGACCATGGAGCTGCTCATTGGGGGACTTTTTTTGGCTCCGCCCATGCAACCCAGCCAATTGGCCTCAAGAGCAGGAGGAGTGGGGGAGGTGGAGAGGCTAGTGGGAAGCTGGTGGTGGCAGTTGGGCTCTGAGGGTTTTCCTGAGGAGCTGTGTGGTGCGGGTGTGTGTTCTAAAAATAAAGTTTGTTTGTTTTCACAAGTGGCTTCTGAATTGTGCCCAGCCACACTGCAGCAAGAACCACACCAGCACGGATCTCAGTTCTGTCTCTCATGGATGACAGCTGGAGACCCTTGGTCAGTTCAATTTCCACCCCCTTAAAATGGAAATCATTACATGTAACTGATAGTGTCTATGCTTAGTAAATACTCAGTCAACAGTAGATTTTTTTTCTTTCCCTTATTTTTGTCATTGCTCCTTACCATTGCTATTAAGATAGAACAGAAGGAAGGACAGAATTCCACTAGTGACAAACTATTTCTGGAGAAATTGCATTCTTGGAAGTAAAAAGAACACAATGTTGCACAAAGGAAAGAAGTCCTGCCTGGTCTCTTTCAGGCTCAGTTATCCCACTCTGCCCTCAGGACTTAAAATACATCCTATGATAATCCTGAAAAGGTAGAAAAGATTTTCAAAGTCAGCCTAGGCTGAAAATTCCCCAGTCAGATAAAAAAAGGATAATGAACCAATTAAAGACTATGAAGACCAAACATACTTACAGACCAATCAGAAAGTCCCACTAATTGAATACTCACCAATCAGAGACTACCTCAAGACTTCCTCTTTTTTTATTCTAAAACCTTTCAAGGCCCTTCAAATCCCTGCTGAAAACAAAGTGACAGCGGATGGCTCCTTTCCAAGCTGCAGGCTTATAAATATACAGGCTTTGCTAATTTGGTCTCAGACTTGTTTTTTTGTCTTTGAAAGTAAGATAACCTATTAATTCATCATAAGTCATTAATGCATCACCTGGATTTGTAACCAGAGGGCAGGTTGGGAAGGGATGTTGCTGGAATCATCCTTGGGTAGGGTTAGGAGTATGGCAGAGAAGAGAACATGAGGTTCCTCCTGTAAGAAGAGGGACCTGGGGCAGCCAGCAGGTACCAGAGGGCTGCTGGATTCCTGTAGTAAAAATGTGGATGAAAAAGAATAATAAAGGGTGTTTTTGAAAGAAAATGAAAAAGATGCTAAAGACAGATTTTTATCTAAGTCACACTTGCTTCCAGTGACTGGCACAAGAGACCTGCTTTGGAAATATTGTGATTCTGAGCTAAACACATCATCTGTTCTCAGATATGGAGAATATACAGTTGCTCAGCTGGACGTGGATACAAGAAATCTCACATTGCTTTATTCATATGTCAGATGATGTGGTGAGACACTTAGGCACAGGTGTTGGTACAGAGTCCTAGGGAAGAGGGAATGGCTTACAGGATCCAGGATGCCCTGACATCCCTTTGGGTCCCTGCTAAGATGCTCAGTGTCAAAGTCGCAAGACCTGTTTAGAAAAAGGAATGTTCTCTGACATATGCCAACCTGGGTCTCTCGGAGATCTTCTGCCAAGGTTTCCAAGTAGGTTCTTTCTCCCTTGGCTCAGTGAAGCTACCATTCCACCTGGGTTCTGGGGACAGTTCAGGCTTGGGTCTCATTCTCATGGAGCTCACCCTGCCTTCCCTATCCCTTCCTGGTAATGGAGAAGGCCTCTCCAGTTTCTTGGGGGAGAAAGTTGTTCAAGCCAGTGCTGCCTCCTCACCTCCCATTAAAAGCCCCTCTCCCTATAGCCACCATGATCTTCCACCTCCTGATCACACCTGGGTAGGGCACTATAAACACTTGCCAGCCTTCATCTATTCATGCAAGGAAAATTCTTCAGTCTCAAGCTTCCTAAAACAGTTTTTTTGGGCCATCTGTGCAAATGAGAAAATAAATGTACCCCTTTCTCAAGAAACATCACTGCCCTCTGTCAGGAAATGTTCATGTTTGTTAAAACATCCCGCCACCTACCAGAATTGTTTTAAAAATAAGTACGTAAAGCCAGAATGTATATAATAGAGATAATTCCTGATTTTCAATGGAGTTGCATCCCAATATATCCATTGTGAGTTGAAAATACCACAAGTCAAAGATGCCTTTAGTACATCTACCCTATCAAACATCCTAGCTCAGCAACACGGTACACTGCAGAGTATCAGTTCACACTCCTCATGACAGAGGGACTAACTAGAAGCTGAGGCTCATGGCTGTACCCAGAATCATTAAAAGGTATCATTCTGTAAGGCAAGTGTGCTGACACATGCCTATGATGCCAGCTACTCAGGAGGCTGAGGCAGGATGATAGCAAGCAGGAAGCCAGCTAAGCAACTTAGTGAGACCCTGTTTCTAAGTAGGATGGAAATATAGCTCAGTGGTAGAGCACTTGCCTAGCAGGTGCAAGACCCTGCATAGAATCCCCTCCCCCCCCCAAAAAAAAAGATCATTCTGCATAGTACTAGCCCAGGGAAAACTTCAAAATTCAAAATTCAAATACAGTGTTTCTATTGAGTGCATATCACTTTTGCACCATTGTAAAGTAGAAAACACGGTAAGTGAAACTATCATAACTTAGGGTCCATCTTCATAACACAGCCCTTTGAGAGGAGCCACCCTTTTGCATTGCACAACCTGAGCACCTTGTGTGCCTTGATTTACACCTGCACACAGAGGCTCTGAAAACAGAGGGCAAACACCAAAAAGGAAGGTGCAAAATAAAACCTAGTCCAACAGGTAAAGACACTCACTATTCTAATCTGTTCCCAAAATGCACGCACCCTCGTGGCTTTCCCACAGTGATGGTTCCAAATTTGAATTATACATCAGATAGTCTTCAATAAGACATATTTATGTAGAACACAGACCACAGGCCTACAGTGTGAAAATGAAAAATAATTAAAGCCCTCTTCTTTTAATCTTTAAAAGTATCCAGGATCTTGCCTTATGGTAAAGGGGGAAAAAAAAAACTGAAGCCAGTCATCAACCTACAAATGCCAACTTTCTACTGAAGCCAGGGACAAGCTGCCTTTATGGCCCAATGACAAGGAAAACACTCAATACATTGTGCTCAGACAATCGCTCCGACATTAGGAATCAACAGAGCTCGAAAGCCACCGCATTTGGCTTCATTCACTGAGTGATCTTTGGCAGAGGGTTAAGGAGACACAGTCTGGACTGGGATGATAAAAAGATCATTTAAATGCCTAGAGGGGGTGGGAGTAAAGCCAAGGTACATGCAAAGGCACCAGTTCTGCAGAGCTAGAAAAAGAAACCGGAGAGAAGACAGGACAATACATCTGTGTGCTGTCAATGAACTGAGACCAACTAGGAAAATCTTTCAGTAGAGGTTCCAGGGTAACAATCTACCTGGATGAGGCAGAGTTTACAGTATTGGTGTCACCCTTACTGCAACATGCCTCTCCTGAGCCAGGGCACAGCTCACTCAACACAGCCCTCAAGAGCCCCTTCAGAGCAAGATGGCCATGCACGGTTGCCACATGCTTTCTCCACCCCATACCTCTCTAGGTTTATTCTGCAGTGTGTCAACCTTGCCATTCTGCAGTGCCACTCTGCTCTTCAGCCTTGACCTGTGGCCTACTTCTTCAGGTATAGCTTTGCTTCCTCTAGACCCTCACCCTCATAATCCATGACAACTTTACTTCCCCACCCCAATTCTAGGACCCTCGTTCCTTAGATCATACTTAGTCCTGACCCAGCCCAACCTGGAATTGGGCAGCTCTAGGCACATGGCCGAAAACACCTCCTTCCAAAATCCTTTTGATGCTTTAGTCTCAAAGACTTGTATGTGGACCTCAACTTATGCTAAATTTTACTGTGTAGGAAGCAAAGTTTCTTTTTTCTTTTTCTTTTTTTTTAATAGGAAATTTTTATTTCATCTCACAGTTTCAGAGGTTCAGTCCACGGTCAGCCAACTGCATAGCTCTGGGCTGAAGGTGAGACAGAAAATCATAACGGAAGGGCATGGCTCAGGAAAACTTCTCAGTTCATGACAGCAGGAAGCAGAGAGAGCATGGGGAGGAAAGTTTCAATAGCATTTTAGCAAAAAAGATCACAAATTCTGAAGCGTGCCCATTGAGACAGAAGAAATGGTTCTAATGGAAAAACAGTATTGCAGTCAGCACCCCATATGGAATGAGTCATCTTCTAGACCCTGGTCCCCACCTATTTTTAAATAATGTCAAAAAGTAACAACTCGTTTACCAAAATAACATCACACTGCCAGCTCTAGGCGCTTTAGCTTTTAGCATTTATACCTTCCCTAATGGAATTAGACAAAGTGTCAGGAGGCTGGATCAGTCAGAATATAGGGTGCATTACAACGGAGTCAGGACTTGAATGGTCTCTATGACGCCAGACCTAGTGTCTTAGTCATTATGTCTACTGCCTCTACTTTACTTAAGGAAGTCAAGAAAGGGGCGTCCAGTGGGAGGGTGAGAATGTGTCAGTGTATTCAACTTTAAAGGATCTAAGGGATAGCAAAGTTCAGAAGTGATGTTGTGCTGTTTACCGCTGGTTAATTGAGATAGTGATGGTGGGGGGGCTTAACTCCGAAGCAAAGAGGGGGCTTGGCATGAAAAAGACAGTGAACTTTTTGAGAAAAGAAAAAATAAAAGAAGGGGTAAGAAGGAGAGAGAGAGAAAGAAAGAAAGAAAAAGAGAGAAGGAAGGGAAGGGAACAGAAAGGAAGTTTGGTTTGCTGTGTAACGCCATTTGAAATTTTTTCCACATAAGTAGCATAAATATCCACAGCTTGCAAGCAAACTCTGAAACATCTTAGCCATTGTTCATAGATGAACACAGTTTTCTTAATGTTAATACAAATAATAATAATAGTCATGTTGGGCCAGTTCTAAAAGGGGTCACATCATGAGGTTCCCTTACTGCTGATCAGTTAACAGGGGGCACGCTAGACTTGCCTTTGGACACAGAGAACACCCACTTCCCTCGGAGCAAACTCCAGAGCTTGCATCTTTTTTTTTTAAATAATTATTTTTTAGTTGTAGTTGGACACAATACCTTTATTTTACTTATTTACTTTTATGTGGTGCTGAGGATCAAACCCAGGGCCTCACGCGTGCTAGGTGAGCGCTGTACCGCTGAGCCACAACCCTAGTCCCTTGCATCTTTCTTAATGCTTTGCCTTCCTTGTCCTAAACTCTCGGAAACTTCCTAGGGCGACTGAGGAAAATAAAAATGAATTCCACTAGGTTGTTAGTAGGTGTCACTAACAATCCAAAATATCCTAAGAAAACTCACTCCTCAAGACAACAAGAGAGTCTGCATGACAATCAAATATCATGGACAGCACTAGGTTAAAAAAGCATAAACAACTTACTCAAGAACATCTCCAACCTTCACTGTACAGATTTATAGTAAGTGATAGGGTACAGTTAATGTCATGTTCCCATGTCCACTAGGCTTCCCCACCCCAATAACAACTTCTTTTTTGGAGGGGCAGAGGGGGGGAAGTATTACACAAAATATATTTGAGGATCCCTGACTTGAGCAGTTCTCCTTCTTAGATAGCTTGCATTTCCTGCAACACCCCACACACACTGCAGGAGACTCCTATGGTAAAAATTTCAGGCAATGGGGCAAGAAATGAGGAAGGAAATGATGCTTCCAAAGTCAAGAGGTCAGAATCTAGACTCTCACCCTTCAGCAGCTGCCTGAACTCATGGGTGTGGAGCTGATCCTTTTTCTGCCATCCCTGTAGACACCTCTTTGGAATAAGTGCTTATTTCTCCAAGGACATATGATAAAAAGCCTTTATCTCCATCAACAATAGGAAGTCTACATTTCTAATATTATTAGCAGGAAATAAGGACAAGAAGAAACTGGGGTTCTAAATACCTTCTTTAAATCAACCAAATGCAACAAAACCACACTGTGGGTAGGAAACCAAAGGCATTTAGAAAGCAGTATTTCCCACCTTCCTGGAACACACAACAGGGAAAGGATTAGGTTAAAAACCAAAATATGTATAAAGAACTAAATGTTTCTTGTCCCTCACAGACCCTCATGGAATCACCAAGTACTACCTTAGGAGTGTCTTCCCTAGGACAGTGGTCCTGCTACCCCCCAAAAAAACATGACTGCTCTGCAAGAATCTGCAGTCACTGCCTGCCTTTCCCTTTACTGCTTGCTCTCAGGCAAAATTCCTATTGATTTACAAGAGAATCTTCCACACAACGTGTTCTTCCACACGAAGAACAACTTCAGGAGGAGAACGGCCACAAGAGAATTAAGCCCCAGTATATTCCAGGAACCAAAAGAATTCCTCTTTGTGTTCATCAGGGATGAGATTACAAATGATACCAATGATGTGAGTCCCCCCACCTAGGGAAGGAATTAACTGAACAGGAAGAATTCTGTAAGTAGTGCTGCACCAGAAAAGGGATTCTCTCAACCAAAGTCTCCCCTCTTCTCTCCTGGGCCTCCAGTGTCCTCTACTCTCAACTTCTATGAGATTAACTGCTTTAGACTCTACTTATGAGTGAATGTGTAAGTCAATTTTTCATCACTGAGACCAAAATATCCAACAAGAACAACTTAGAGGAGGGAAAGTTTATTTTGGCTCATGTTTCCATAAGTTTAGTCCATGGGGTTGAGTCCATTGCTCTGGGACCAAGTGAGGCAGAACATCATGGCAGAGGAGTGTGGTGGAGAAGCACAGCTCCATTCATGGAAGTCAGAAAGCAGAGAGAAAGGGAAGGGAAGGGACCACAGGAAAGAAGAACCATTTTAGTGCACACCCCAGTGACACACTTCCTCCAGCCATGCCCCTCCAGCCTACAGCTACCACTCAGTCCATTCAAAGTAGGATGGATTGATTAGGTGACAGATCTCACAATCCAGTCGTTTCACCTCTGACGATTCCTACATTCACAGGAGCTTTGGAGGAATATCTCATACCTGAGATATAAGATGAGACAATGAGATCATACAGTGTTTGTCTTTCTGAATTTATTTCCCTTAATATATGTTCTCCAGGTCCATATGAGTTGATCAAAAAACTAAATTAAAAAAAATCTATCAATAAGACATTTCAAGTGGGTGTCTAACCATGAAAAACTCAGGCCAATGCTGAAGCTGGCCACAAAGGCAGGATCCCAATAATAAGGACATGAAGAAAGAGGGGTATTTGTTTGTTTGTCTTTAGGGAAACCTGTCAATTCTTATCATAATTGAATGTAACCCTCAAAAGAACTTGTCACTGGGTTCAGGTGAGATGGGTGACTCCCCTAACTTAACACAGCCAAGAAGGCAGAGCCAGCCTTTGAGAAGGTAAATCCCCTGCCCCTATGACCTTTCTGCCATTGACCCCTGTTCTCCCAGGCCCAAAATCATCACCTGGAGTAGTCACATCTACATGGATTCTCTTAGTATAATCTCCATATAAACAACAACAAAACAAAACAGAACAAAAAATTCTTAACTTTCACAGATGGGGACCAAGTCCCATCGGGCTATCACCTACAATCCTGTCTTCTGCAGAGATAACCACTGTTACATTTGTTACCTCTCTCTCTCCAGAACCTGTCCTTGCATTTACACTTATATATGTGCTACCCATAAAGATGCACAGTACTGCTTTATGGTAGTAACCTTCACATAATTGGTACTGTATATTACTCCACAGCTCACTGTTTTGATTCAACAACACATCAAGAGACCTTTCTCTGATAGAATATCCAGAGCTACCTCATTCATTTTTACCACAGCAACATGTTCAATCGTGTGGCTGTGCTGTAACTTACACAAACATCTCCCTATGGTCAAGTATTCAAGTTATGACCGCATTATTAATTCTTTTTTCATGAATCAGCCTTACTGTGACATGTGGTATGACCCGGCACACTTAAAGATCTGAGATAGGACAGACATCAGAGAGTTATCCACAAAAGCATCCCAGACCAGAAATATGCTGAGGCCCCAAAATTTCTGTCTGAAGATGCTTGATCCTTCTTCCCCTGTGGTCACAAATCAAATAAGTTGGAAACTGAGAAGTTACTGCTAAACAAAATGTTGACAATCTTCCAGTGTGAAGAGGAGACTGCAAATGGAAATACATTTCATAGTGGATTCAGATCCCCCTGGTACAGCCAAAGCTATTAGTCCTTGAAGGATGAATACTTCATGCAAACAAAATAAAATCTAACTTGATAGGTTAATGTTGATAAAGTGTGGGAACTCCAGCTCTACAAATTGTAGAAAGAGGATTTAAAACACAGTCAATGTTATACATGTCATATGTTTATATTTTTAAACAAAATAAGAAAACAGATTAGTTCTGTCTGATCCATAAAGGTACAGAGAGATGTTAGATAAAGGAATCCTACTAATATGAACAAATGGAATACACCATACTAGGAAAGAAAATGAATTTTATACACAATCTTTACCAACTCAATTAATACTGGATTGCATAAAACTCCAAAAGAGTATTTTTTTTTAATCTTGCCAGCTTTCCATCGGCTGGCAGTACCAGGGGGACTCCTATTCATTCTGCCCAGCATCAGCTCCTGAGGGACAATCCCTTTCCCCAAAACCAGTTTCCTTCAATACAAGCATATAGGTGCATACATAGCTTCCCATCATAGCATTTCTTGTTTGTTGTTCAAATTAACTATGTGTAAGCTCTTTCAGAGGAAATACTGTGGCTTATATATTTTGTTTCCCCCAAAACAGTATCTGGCACATAGCAGGTTTTCAGTAAACAGTTATTGACCTAAATATGTATAAGGAAAGAGAGCATCCTTCTCATTTAATAATCTTCAAAGGTGTACAGAACCAACAAACAGAAAAAGCAGTAAGACACTAATTCAGTTCCATTGGTGCATCTGGCAACTCCTGAATCCACTGACTCTATGAGAAAGAAAAGTTTTTCCTTGCCTCTTAAATTCAATTCCTAGAATCCCTAGTATCTAAAATTTTCTGGTAAGAATTTCCAGTTCAAGAAACAATTGATTTTAGAATCAAAGAATTCAACACAAATGTCTATAATTAACTGGAGCAGTGAGATCTAATCCAGCACTCTTGCTTCTTCTCCTGTTTGCTTCCCTTTGACAAACAAAAGCCCTCAGTTCCACTCTTGGAGATTCTGCTGTGCCTACTTGGGGTGAGGAAGTGCCCTGTGCTTATCTCTTGGCCTTTTCCTGGGCTGTGCTGAAGGTCATGAGATTAGAAACCATTTCCAGAGTTTTCACTACAAAAGTTCAGACTGCAGTTGTCTTTATCAACTGTTTATTTATGTCTGTTTCTCCACCTAGAAAAATGAGAATAATAAACATATCCTCCCTATCTAATCCAAAATGTTAGCTCCTATCCATCCTCTAACTCCGCCCAAGCCACAGCTCCCCTGTGGAGGTTTCTAGGCTGCTCCTGCACACACTCTCCTTGAGGAAAGCATTGAGCCCTGCTGCTGCTGCAGCAAACTGCTTTCTAAAAATGACCACAGCAGTATCTCTGGTCCCATTTGCTGTTACAGTGCCTTGCCATTGCCCTCATCAAGAGGTGGAAGAACCTTTTGATCTCAAAGAGCCTTTGTGACAGCTTCCTGAGCACAGTGCGTGAAAGACACCCTGCACAAGGTCTGAGGCTCTGTTATAAAACGTGATAACTCAGCTGATGCTTTGTGCCCTCTTTAGAAATTTAGGCTTTAGAGTCCTGGGCCATCATGTGAGAACTCCACAGACCACGAAGCCACCAAGCAGAAAAGATTCTGAGGGGGAACCAAATAGATATCCCAAGTTTCCCAACTGCCCCAGCTGCTTCAGCACCTAACCATGGGCACTTCTTTCCAGCACAGGTACCAGGCATGAGTGAATGAATCTCACTGTGACCCAGGCCACCACCTGAGGGCGACCTCAGAGGGACTCTGAGCCAGGACTGCTCCTGAATTCTTGGCTCATAGGAACCATTAGAGACAATAAATGGCTATTCTCATTTGAAGCCATGAAGTTTGGGAATTAGATTAAACAATTAATATCTGGAACTCCCTTCTCTGAAAAATCTTTGAATCTATCACTACTACCTAAACATATAGCTACATAATAATGGTGTGATTATCTGTTGCCATCTCAATTGATGAGAAAGCCCTCTACATCTAGAGCCACATATACCGAACTACCCAGTTCTAGTATGGAGCCTAGAGTCTACAAGATGTCATAGGATCACAAAAAATCAGTGAATGTAAAATATTTTAATAATATTTTAAGTAAAAATTTCTTTTTTTATATATCTTTGTTTATTAATTTATTTTAGGATTGAACCAGTGCCTCACACATGCTAGGCAAGTGCCCTGCACTGAGCTACAGCCCAAGTCCCAGTAAAAATTTCCTTGGATGATATCTCCTATCTACCTGAAACATGTGGTATATTTAGAGGTGCTTACAATCACAGACATTTTCTTGATGATGAATTCAGTAACTTTCATTCATTCTACTCTGACCCAGTTAAATGAGGCTACATTTGCTTGATTACTTATCTCTATCCCCATTATTTATAAGTGCTGTGAGAGCTAAGGCTACACTTATTATGTTTAGCACTTATCCTCAGAGTCTAGCACAGTCTAGCCGTACAAATTTATTTGTTAGAGGGGGAAAGAGAAGGAGAAAAGAAAAGTATATCAAAATTCAACACAGACCTACCTCCCAGAGTCTATTCATAATCTATCAGGCAGAGTGAGGCAGTTGCATATCATTCAGAATTCATCATGCCTCTGCTCAGAACCTTCCAAAGACCCCCAACCCTGTCTAACAGAGTAAAACTTAAAAGCCCTTCCTGGTTTGGCCTCCCCTTCCCTCCTCTCATCTCCTACGTGCTCCCTCTCATGTTCTACAATCACCCTGACCACTTGATTATTCTTACACCGGCCATCCTTCCACTGACTTAAACCAAAGGAGATCCTGCTAAGCTGTCTGCAAGATGTAGTCAGTCCCAGGTTTGCACAGGAGGGTGATGATGTCAGTCAGCCAACTTCAATGCCTGTTAACAGTTTCCTCTTACAGAAAGCTGCCGCGGCTCCAAGTCTTGTTCCCTCCTGTGAGAATATCAGAAAAGAAAGCAAAGAAGATATTTACAAAAGAGGCCTCTTTCCAAGGACTTACTTCTTGTTATGGTGGGAAAACTTTTCCAAAGAGCACCAACAAAACTCCCCTTATGTATTATAGGACAGAGCATATCTACTGGCAAAGAGCATAGCCATCACCATCAATCTCCTGCCACCAGGCACCTTATGGAAACAACGCAGCGGACATTCTGGGAACAAGGAGGAATGGAGCAGCCAGGACCCTCCTAGACACATTGTCAGGACACTTGCTTGAAGAAGGGGAGCCCAAAACCCATTGTAAGATGGTCCCCAACTTAAATGATTCAATTTCATGATTTTTCCAACTTTACAGTGGTACAAAAGTGACACACATTCAGTAGAAACATCCCTTTGAATTTAGAATCTGGATCATTTTTCCAAGCTAGTGATGCGTGTTAAGAACCCCTGTCTTGATGCTGGGCAGCAGAAGCAAGCCACAGCTTCCAGTCAGCCATGGGATGGAGAGGGGAAATAACCCACACGCCATAGCATGCCGTGTTGCTAAGGTCTGAAGTTCAGTAGGTGAGGTGCATTCAGTCTGTTTTCAACTTAGCTATTTCCAGCATACATTGGGTTCATCGGGTCATGCATGACCCCATTGTGTGTCAATGAGCACCTGTACTTTCTCTGTGATTACCCTTGAGACATTGTAAGTAACCCCCCAACCCTGTGCTGGAACACAGAAGCTTCATCTGCAAAATGAAGAGTTTGGGCTAGACATTACCTTCTAGCTTGAATGTGCCCTTACTCTGTGGATTTCTCTGTGTCATGGTAAAGATATGCGTCTTCCTCCTCGCCATTCCTTGTAAATGTATACATCTCCTCAAATGATGACAACCCAGGATGTCTTTGATCATCTATTTTAAGAGGAGAAGAGGAATTTTAACAAGAACATTTTGTACTATTCATTCCCTGCTGGTTCTTGAGAATAAAGGGTTTTTTTCCTACCATTACTGACATTTAAAAAACAGCCATTCAGATTCAGTAATTAGGTCTCAAAATCGTTCCGCATAAAACTTACTCCTCAACCCTTACTCTACTGAGGAAGTTCAAATGACTCTCTCATATCTGTCTCGCTAACAGTAATTCTTAACTGTTGTTTTATTACTCAATTTTAAAAACAGAGAATGAAAATGATGCTATCTTTGACACCAGAACCTCTGGTATTACCAGAACATAGCACTGAAATTTTTACATCACCATATTAGTAAGGCTCCTTCCCTGCTCTTTGAAGGTCATTGCTACTGAGAAGCTGGAAAACAAATCGTGAGCTCCAAAACATCTGTGGAAAGCAAAAAGAATATCAGTCTACCTGTGGAAGATGAGAATGAAAAAATAGTGACAATCAAACCATTTGTTTTTTTCTCTTGGCATCCCTAGTGTGGAGCGAGGTGCTTACCACGTGCTAGTGCTCAAAGAATAGATACCGCATGAATCAGCGGATGAATGGATCAATTGCTTTGTCAGAAAGCTCCATTTAGATGTATCTTAGAATCTGCACAAATCAGCCATCCTACTTCCTCACTCCCTCTGCCTTTGGCAATGACTCACCTTGACTATTATCATTCATCAGCCTTTGATTCTCATGTTCCTGCAACAGTAATTGGAAAAATGCTCAGAGGTAGAAAGACATAATTCGGTCCTCTGCTTCTACACACCCAGTATTCTTTCTCCTCACCTCCCTGCAGAAGTAGAATGGGTATCAGCTCAGCAAATCTCCCTTTCAGCACCTCAGTTTCGTAAGCTGAGTCAACTTTACCCCCAGCCATGATCTGTTAAAGCCTTTTTTTTTTTTCCAAACTTAATTGGAGATGTAACATACACACACTGTAAGTATCTGCCAGGAATTGTAACATTACACATCTTCTGATGTTTGTCAAAAACTCAATTAAGGGGCTGGGATCATAGCTCAGTGGCAGAGTGCTTGCCTCACATATGTGAGGCACTGGGTTCGATCCTCAGCACCACATAAAAATAAATAGAATAAAGGCACTGTGTCCATCCTCAACTAAAAACACTTTTTAAAAAAAAAATCAGTGAAGAGGAGAAAAAAAAGTTTGAATGGGTGCATAAATCTTTTCCTTCCTTTCATCCAGATACCTTAATGTCCATTCCCTGATTACACTATATCAACAGAAATTTGTCAGATAAGACTATCTTTTCACCCTTTCGCCCGTCTTCACTCTTCTTTCATGTAATATTTCATGGCTGTGGGCTGTTGGGGGTCACACTTATCCGTCCACCCAGGAAGAAGAGACACCCTAATGGAACCCCATGTATCTGGGCTGAGAAGGGTGAAGACACTGCTATTATATAGTGTTCTCATCAGGAGACTCCCAAAAGGAATGTTGAAAAATGAATTGGAATTGGGGGCTGGAGTTGTGGTTCAATGGTAGAGCACTTGCCTGGCATGTGTGAGGCCCTGGGTTTGATTCTCAACACCACATATAAATAAATAAAATAAAAGATCCATTGACAACTAAAAAATATGAATTGGAATTGTACATCTCTTTAGAATGGGTTGCATTTTTATTTTTAATTTCATGAACTGTGAGTAGTATAATCAATCAAATATCCCTTTTTGTTCTGTTTCTAGAATACATACAGAGCAACTCAAGTCCTGCATATTATAAAAGTGACAAATTATATGTATGGTCTGCATTTTTGTATTGACTTTATTCCTGGGTCCTTTTTATATCTCCACCAGTAATTTTCTTTCATATCCTCTTTTACTTGTATTTATGATGTTTGGAAAAAAAAATGAATGCATCATTATGCAGGATTTAAATCCTTTCTGGACAAAGGAAAGGCACAAATTCATTAATCTGTTCAAGCCAATTAAAATGAAAGTCAATCTTAAATCAAATTTTAAGATGCATTTTTAATATGGTCCTCTTCCCCAAACCAGGGTAACACAAACAAGATGCTCTGATGATTTTTCCCCAAAAGTAACAACCAACAAATATTCAGCCCTTGATGGTTTCGAGAACTGTGGGCAAGGCTGTGCTTTAAAACCATGTAGAGGGACAGCCAATGGCAGGAAGCAATAAATGACTGATTATTGGCCCAGAACTGGGAGGATGAGAACAGAAGGTCACATTGTGTATTTAATAGTCTTACCAAAGACCAGCCTCATACAATAATGAGAAAGATAGGAAAGACACTGAAAGTGTGACTATAGGAATACTGGTGGCACAGAAGGTCAGATAGGCAAGACTAACTGCATAGGACACCCATCACAGTAGTATACAAACTTGAGCCTCCCCTTTGTTTGATTGGATCATGCAATTGCCACTCTGTAGGTTGTAAATCTTTGACTTTGCCCAGAGTGAAAAAAGTTTAAGGTTGAAAATGAAAAATCAGAAGATTTAATATCATGTTAGTTGCCATAAAAGAAAGGATATCCTGTAATTTTTTAAAGGCTAAAATTTCAAATTCTTGAGGCTGAATATTAGAGGTGGAGGGAAAATCTGCACAGACACAATTCAATTTTTGCATTACATGTTTCTAAAATAAAATTGCCTGTTCTTATAAAGTGTTCCTATAAAATTTTATATATATATCCTCATGAACAGCATTGAAAATAAAAACCAAGACCTGAAAAATTCCAATGGCACCTTCCATTCTGATCTCATTTCAAATCAAAATATGTATCTTCTTTATGCACAAAATGATACATATACCTATGAATAAAAGCCCCAAGCTGGGCATTTTAAAATGAATTATCTAACCTCTGAAAGCAAATAAGATCATTTGTTTTCACATCTCTTCACTCCTAGCAATTATCTGCCTGAATTTTAACCTGACTCTGAACAGGGAGGAGCATCTATTTGCCCTGAACGAATATTGCAACAATACATATGCATGTTTTCTTCCTGTCTAAAAGCCCATCTCTGAATAAGATTTCTTATTAATTTCCTCAAGCAGATTTCCACCATCAGACATGCCGGTCGTGCATCACAAATGACCCACGTTTTAGTAGTTATTGGTCATTATGTAAGTAAAGAGAGGAACATCTCCTTCTGTGTGACTCAATGATTTAATAATTATTAATGAGACATTATGCCTTTGTACATTTCTGACAAATGATTAAGTGCACTATAAATGTTTAACATCACTCTCTGAGGTCTGGAAATGCGATGCCAGACGCCTACTCATGCTTCACACAATCAAAAAAAGACAAATTAGATTATGGCAATATGGCAGCATTATTGATTTTTTTTAATATTTACAAACTGCAGGTATAATATAATAAGAGAAAAAGCATGTATGATGATGGCAAGTCTATTTACTTAAAAGTTTTTCCTTTATGCTGATTTGGAAGCAATTTATCTTGTAGGGGGTGGTGTTGAAAAATTCCTGAATTGATTCAATTCCCAAACTAGTTTCCTTCCTACAGGTTCCAGATAGTAAGAGGAGCCTCATTTACTGCCTTAGACTAACGCCCATTTTTATCAACTTTTGGACACAGAAACTTTATCCCAGAGATTGTTTACTTATCAGAATCACTTAGAATTAAGAAGAAGAAGAAGAAGAAGAAGAAGAAGAAGAAGAAGAAGAAGAAGAAGAAGAAGAAGAAGAAGAAGAAGAAGAAAGAAATGCAGATTACTTGGCTTCTCCCAACCCAATTAAATCAGAATCTCTTGAGGTGGTCACAGACATTGATTTTTATTTTATTTTTAACTTCAAAATTCTTCTAAAATAGAACCAAAGTTGAGGTACTTCTGGTTTATACCATCTACTGTGCAAGATTTAAAACATGGCCTCAAAGTTATACAGTATGCCTCCCATCAGGAAATAGGGTATATTTATCCTGCATACCCTTTCCCTAGAATCAGGACTTCCTGACAGCCTGGCCAGTAGACTAAGACAAAAATGAAGATGTGAAAATTTCTGAATCCAGACCTTAATGATTGGCAGCTTCCACTTCCTTGCTGACTCTCAAGATCTCACTCTCAGAAAATAGCTTCCATGTTGTGAGGAAGCCCAAGCCGCCTGTGGAGAGATCCATGTGGAGAGGAACTGAGGCCCACATTCTGGCTGAGCTCCCAGAATTGCCAGCCAAGTGAATGCATCCCTTTGGAAGTAGATTTTCCAGCCACCAATAAAGCTGATCTGCTGACATTGCATAGGACAGAAACATGCTGTACCTGCGAAATTCTGTCCGGACTGTAGATTCATGGGTGAAATAAATAATCACTGTTATTTAAAACCATTAAACTATGTGGCAGTTTGTCAAGCAATAAATAGTTGGAATATCTCCTCACCCAAATGGAGTAATGAAAGGGATTTACTCTTTTAAAAGCTGAATTATAAGCATTTATAGGTTAGGTTTCTATTATGGTTTTTATGAGGTGTCCCCCAAAAACTCAAGTGTGAGACAATGTAAGAAAGTTCAGAGGTAAAATGGTTGGATGATGAGAGCCTTGATCTAACCAGTTAATCCACATAAATCAATTAGCTGGGTGGTAACCATAAGCAGGTAGGTTGTGGCTAAAGAAGGTGGGTCCCTGGGGGTGTGCTTTTGAGGCTTACATTTTGTCCTTGTTGAGCAGAGCTCTCTCTCTGCTTCCTAATTGTCATGTCCTGAGCTTCTTCCCTCCACCATACTCTTCCATCATGATGTGCTGTCTTTTCTTGGGTCTAGAGCAATGGAGCTAGCCATCTATGGACTGAGCCTTCTGAAACCATGAGAGCCAAATAAACTTTTCCTCCTTTATATTGTTCTTGTCCATTCTTTTGGTCACAGTGACCAAAAAAAAAAAAACCTGACTAAAACAGTGCTACAAAGCAAACATATTTTCTATATTCTCTTTGTCCAAAACAATGAAACTCCTCTCTGTTCTTAACTTGCAATAGCTCCTCCTTGAAGCCTTTCCAATCTGTGTTAAATCTCTGTGATTTTTCTGATTATAAGGCCTTATTTATAAAATGAACTAGCCCCTCAAGCACATGAAATTATAAACTTAAAAAAGTTGAACACTAATTTATATTTGGAAGATAGTTTGATTAAAGGTAATCACAGTCTTTGAAGAGCCAAATTCTGGAAAAAGAGAATAAAGGCTCAGATGGCATTGATAGAAAATCAGAGAATGGGTAAGGAATGCAATGGTGGGTGGAGAAATTTTAGGGTGAGTGTAGTTGGGGGAGAGTTGGTTACATTGTGTGGAACCAAGCATTGTCATTGGGACTTAAAATGTTTATTAGTATGATCAGGATACTTTGACAGAGTGTCTAGCAAGGCCTCTCCTCCTGGTTTGCAGATGTCCACCTTCTTGCTGAATCCTCACATGACCTTTCCTCTGTACAAGAGAGAATGAGAAAGAGATGTGTGTCCAATGCCTCTTTCTCTTCTGCAGACAACAGTTCTATTGGATTAGGCCCTTTATGACAGCCTTTAACTTAATTAATCATTCCACAGCATCTGTAGGTTCCTCACTGTGTACTCAACCAGCCACAGATTTAAAATACTTAGGGAAAAAAGAAAAGGTTGCCTCTGTACTGAGCACATACAGACTTTTTGTCTCGTAATTATTCCCTAACCCACAAAGTGTAACATGTTCTTACCTGACAATTTCGTGGTGTTAAGTAGTCAAATTCCTCTAGAGGTAATCTAAAGTACACAGGAGGATGGGTGTAGGTTATATGCAAACACCATTTTATATAAAGAACTTGAGCATTCATGGATTTGGGTATCCATAGGGATCCTAGAACCGGCCTCCAGAAGATACCAAGGCAGGACTGTATTTCCTTGAAGTCTCTCTCCAGGTATAGTAACCTTAGAGGTTAGGGCTTCAACATACGAATTTTGGAGGAAGAAGTAAATGGGGAGTGGGGTGCAGACAAGGGGTGGGGTGCATCTGAATAACAGAGAGATTCCAGAAGGAATTATACCTTTCTTACATGCCCCAAGATACGGGCATTTTGCCATTATTTTACTAAAGGTTGGGAAATAGGGATTTAGGATAAGGAGAGATAGGTGTGAAATCTTGAAACCTCAAGTGATTGAGATGCAGAAAATACAGTTGTAAACCTTAGCCCCATGCTCTTGTAAAATGAGGGAAACACCTAGCGTAGAAAACCTGGTGCCAAATTGTACAGCTCCACCCTGGATCCACCTCCAGTCTAGCCCGATACAACTCTTCTATAAACATTGGACCCTCAGCCCAAGTTAGGGCTGCTTCTCGCTCTTGAGACAGCCCACATTCTCCCTTGAATATGTATCTACCACCGGAAATAAACCTCTGCTTATGCCTTAGTCTGGCTCATGCTGAAATTCTTTTCCACCCATCATGTGTACAAAGAACCTCACTGGTGAGTTGAATTTCCCCCTCTCCTCCTGGAAATCCCTTGGACACCTCTCTGGAGACATCTCTTTATTCATAACAATGATAACTATTTATTGATCAAATACCAAGGGCTTGACACCTTACATCCTTACATCTGCTTCTCAAGACAATTTTATGGAACAGGCCACACATCATCACCCTTATTTACCTCTGAGAAAGTGGAGCATAGAAAGATGGAGAGTTTATCTATGATCCCATAGCAGACAGGTTGCTGATCTGGGTCTGTGGGCTTCAAAACCCCTGCTTGCCATGCTCAACTAGGCTACCTATCTGTCTTTCTATCTTCTATTCCTTTCTCCATTCAAGATTTATTAACTGAGAACCCACTATGATTCAGTCTCTTGTAAGATCCCAGGGATGCAGAGTGGAGCCAACCCTTGTCAAAGAACAAAATTATCTGATTATTGCTCTGACACCTATTTAGGCTTTGAAGATTTTATTCAAGGTACCACTGCAATGAGTTTTGCAGTGGGGAAGATAGAATTTGCTGAACTCTGGATACAATAAGGACAAGTGAACATTTGTTACCAGGGAGGAGGGTAGGAGGAGTCATACTAAGGGAAAACATCAAGGCCAGGCAGACTTGGATGCTAAGCTATTGAGAGCGGGCAGTGAGGAATTTGACCAGATATCAAGAGTGAGAGTTTGACAAAATTAATCCAACAGGATTCTTGCTAAAACAGGACTCAGTGGTCCAAGGACAGAGCCTAAGGTTGAGAAGAGGATTAAAAGAAGCCTGACTCAAATTTGGCCAAAGAGAGAATCTTTACAAGAGCATATGGTAAACGAAGTGAGAGATGCCCGCCAGCAGTTACAAGTTCTATGGCATAGGCTATGGCTTTCTTGCCATGCAAATAAATAGACTCCCCCCAGTTCTCAGAAATAGGTCTGTGTGTGTGTGGGGGGGGTGTATACTCTGGTTTTGAAAGTAGCAAAGAAAAGTGCAACAGTTGCTTTGGATGCTGTTGTTGAAGGGATGATGTGTTGGTAAGGCTGTGTTGCATAGAGCACTGGGAACACCTGGAAACAGTCCAACCACGTGTGGGGTTCTGCTTCTATCAGGCACTCAATAACTTCAAAAAAGCAAATACGTCCTGACCCAGCCTTAGTTGAGCAGGTGCTCCCTATAGGCTCCCTGCATGGGTTTCCACAAAGCAAATCAAACAGGCATTTCTTCATGAGACGGGCTTTGTTTTTCTTTTCATCTGTTTCTTTGGTGCCACTAATCAAATTCCTGATTGTGTTCAGCCAAGCCTAAAACAGAATGCTACTGGACCATCCTTGCTTCTTGCTTCAATTTTTGTTTTTAAAAGCTGTATTCCTTTGAAGTGCAAAAAATAAAAAATCCACATCTAAATTGATCGAAAAACTTCAAGAACTCAGGCAGAATTGATGGCCACAGTTTATCCCCAGTTCCCATTGCAGACCTGGAGATTCTGCTGAGTTGATTGTAAATGACTCAATGAATACTGAAATTGCTCCCAGAGAACAGAGGCATGTGGATCTACTCTAGGATGGTTTAAGCATTGTCCTGTGTTTAAACAGAATTTTAAAGATTTTTAAAGCGGACTGTTCTATCCATCTGGAATAAAAGAAAGGGCAAGTCCATAATTACATAATAGAAATATGGCACCCTCTTGCTGTGGAGAGGCTGCTGCTGACATCCTCAGGGAGGGAGTCTCCGGAGGTTCCTATTATTTATGCCTCACCTTCCCCGCTTTCTCTTCAGTCCATTCTATACTCTCAGACTGTTGCTGGTGTCCTAGGTCAGAGACTGTCTCTGCAGGTCCAACAAATCAGGTCCAGCCACTCACTCCAAAATACCAAACAAACAAGAAAGGAGCTTTAATCAGTGTAGCTATACCGAGAAGATAAGGGAACCCATGTCATTATCCCTGTGATCAGGAGCTGACATGTCTTTGAGGTTTTATAGAAATGGAGATAAGGACAAGGGTTCAGGGATTGCATAGTGGAGGGTTTGCATAGCTGCCAAAGCAGGTGACCTTGGTTAGGTGGGGTCCAGTTCATCATGACCTCAGGATTGTCAACAATAAGAAAGTTGCTGTTAGGCAATCGTGGTGGCACACACCTGTAATCCCAGAGGCTTGGGAGGCTGAGACAGGAGGATCACGAGTTCAAAGCCAGCCTCAGCATTGGTGAGGCACTAAGCAACTCAGTGAGACCTTGTCTCTAAATAAAATACAAAATAGGGCTGAGGATGTGGTTCAGTGGTCGAGTACCCCTGAATTCAACCCCCATATCCCGCCCCCCAAAAAAGAAAGAAAGTTGCTATTTGCTAGGGGCTAATTTCCACTCATCACAGGATGCTTATCAATCAGACCTGTTCTTCTTGGAATCCAAAGTGACTCAGAGCAAAAGAGACAGATGCAAAATGAAGGTGAAGACACCATAGGTTTTTCTTTTTCTTTCTGCTTTTAGTTACTCATTGCTCATTCACAGGCAAAAGTGAAGAATTTGAATTCTTATTACAAGAGCTCTCCAGGATTACCCACCCCAGAGGCCACTCCACCACTTCCATCCTAACCCCTCCCCTGCCAGGCAGCAAGGACACAAAACTGGGTTGTTGTTTTTTTTAACTTATCATTTTTAGTATTTCAGACTGCTGTTTGCCATATACCTTCCAAAGCACAGCACTGTTGGAAACATTTCAATGTGCCATATAGAAACAAGGAAATTATAACAATTTGTCAGGAAGATTTTCAGAAAAGAATGTAAAACACTGATATAATTACATTGTCTTTAGCTTAGGGTGTTATATTTCTATTACATAGTTATGGCCCTGCCTTTGCTTTTATTCCTGTTGGATAGAAGAGATTGTTTTAAAAAAGCTTTTAAGTTCTATTCAAACATCTCAACATCTATGTCTGGACAGACTTGTATTTTCAAACTCCAAATTGTTTTCTGAAGACAGTTTACATCCAGAGAGCCCAGTGGTGTGTGTCCTGGTTGATAAGGGATTTAACTGTCTGGGGATGTCAGGCAAAGTTCCAGCAGGAAAGAACACGAAGTGACCTAAAAAAAAAAGAATCAGGATGAGGAGACGGTTAGTCGGGGAGAAAAACTCTTCCCTGATAAACAAGCAATCAAAACATTCTGAAGTTCACTCTGGCTAAAAGGATAAACCCTAGTTCCATGGATTAATCCACCAGGAAGTAAGTTTTCTTCCCAAAATATAGAGGACGAAAAAGAAACCATGTATCTGTGTAGTCAAACTCTGAATTCTTTAGCTGAGTAATATTGCCAGTAGGAATTATAAACATATTTTCATTTTTTTCAGTGTTATCTATAAATAATATTCAGCTCCACTTTATCAGAAGAGATGAAGAAAAAAGGTCAGGGCGTCATAAATTCAATGACTTGTGCCCAGCCATGACCCCGACAAGTGGTCAGACAGGTCAAGTGCTGAGTGAAGCTCCCTGGATGTGAGGGTGGGACACCAATGGCACATACTAAACTTGACCCTTCGGCAGCCAGTTTAAGACTCTGTGAACCAGAAGCTCTGGAGTGATGGACATCAGGACTTCCAGGGTGTAAAGGTTAATTTTATGCCTCAACTTGACAAGAACCCTGGCTACCCAGATATGTAGCTAAACGTTATTCTGAGCATGTCAAGGGAGGGGGTGGATGAGCTTGGCATTTGAATCAGCACTCAGATTGCCCTCCCCAATACAAGTGGGCTTCCTCCCAACGGTTAGGCCTCAATAGACAAAAAGGATGAGTGTTGTGGTTTGGATCTGAGCATGTTCGGAAGTGAAATGATTGTGAATTGTAAGAACCATAACCTGATCAGTCCATCCCAATTTGAATGAACTAATTGGGTGGTAACTATTGGCAGGTGGGGAGGGGCTATAGGATGTGGTTCACTGGGGTTGTGCTCTGGGAGGGTGCATCTTCCCTAGGGTACCTGACCCCCCTCTCCTCCTTTCAAGTCCTGCCATGAGCTGAGCAGCTTTCCTCCACTGGGCTCTTCCCCCCATGATGGGCTGCCTCACCTTGGGCCAGAGCAACACCGTCTATGGACTGAGATCTCTGAAACCATGAGCCCCAAATAAATTTTCCCTTATCTATGTTGCTCCTATTTTTGGTCAGCATAATGCAAAAGCTAACTAAAACAATGAGTCAGAAAGCATTCTGTCTTCCTGCCTGTTTTTACACTGGGATGTCACCTGTCTTTAGACCCTGACCCAAGCCAGAACTTATATCATCAGCTCTCCTGCATGCCATCTGTGGACCTGGAATGTCTCAGTCTCCATAGTCACTTGGACCAATGCTTTATTTGTTATATTTATGATCCTGGATTTATGATGGGGTCATATCCTAACCTCACCAATAGAATGTCCTAGTTTAGCCTAGCCTACCTTTAACACACTCTGAACACGGTTGGAAAAAATCATATAACGCAAGACCTATTTTGTAAACACAGTGTTGAATACCTCATGTGATTTACTGAATACTATACTAAAAGTGGAAAATAGGAAGTAGGATGGGTGTGCTTTCACACTACCATAAAGTAAAAAACTCATTAGCAGAATCATCATAAGTAGGAGACTATACATTAAGTTTATACACACACACATATATACATACATATTTATATTTATTTATACACACACATATGCATATGTATACACATACACACACATATGTTGGTTCTGATTCTCTGGACAAACCTGAATAATACACAAGATAGTCCCCTCAGATGCATAAATCAGGCCCCACCACAACAAAAGAGAGATTGGCAAATAGAAATAAAACAGATATACAGGAACAGAGCAGACAGGCACAGAGCAGGGAAATACATAGACAGATACAGGTGGAAAGAAACAGAACAGACAGAAACAAAGGTAGAAACAGGTAACACAAAGAGAGCAGACAGGCACACAGTCCTACCTACAAATAGAAGCAAAAACAAAGAGAAAACTTGAGGAAAAAAAATGTAGAATTTCACTAAGCTCCCTATGATTTGCTCGTGGGAATGTGTTTCTGAATTTCAGGAAGCATGTCTAAGAGGAAGAAATACCTTTCATACTTTAACCTCACCTCTGCCCAGCCACAATCTGCTGCAAAGATATCTGTCAGCAGCATACCTGGACTGAATACATGCACTAGTGCCCAGGAGGAAATCATCAGCTCTGACATTTCACAGATACTCAAATATGAACCTGCAACCCCACCACAGGTCTGGGACCTGATCTCACCTCTGCAGATGACATCGTGTAAAGATGGCATACCACACACCAGCAGGCATCTCAGCACAGCCAGAGTTTTACCTGGGGACATAGCCCATCCCAGACCAATTAGATACAGATCTTTGGGGCTGGAGCAGTGGCATGCTTTGAAATCTCCTCAGGGGACTTAGGAAGGAAAGATTCTTCTGTTGAAAGCCATATGACTGAATTTCAAGGTTCGCACTTGAGACCAAGGCAAATGGCCACGTTTAATGACATTCTTCACCTGGGCACACAATAGTTACCACTTGGGACTCACGAGGTCTGCTCTCTATGCCATTGTCAAAGCTCCAGAGAGCACAGAATAATCAATAGCATGTCCTTACTCGTTGGCATCAGGCTTAGGAGTCTACATATGCTGCCTCATTTAATCCTCATGACATCCTGTGATGTAGATATTACTTCCATTTTTTAGGGAACAAAATAGAGATTAGAGAGAAAAAATGGTTTACCAAGGCCAAATTGCTAGGACCAGGGTGTGGCAGAGGCAAGATGTGCAAACAGGTCTTGCAAATTATACTCTGGAAATACTTGGATGCTCTGTCTCCCTTACAGGTGACTTTTGACAGAGATAAGCCAGCACTGCCTGCAGGCAGAGCACAGGGACACAGCCAGGACAAATCTGAGCTTCCTTCTGGGCAATGCATACATACATGTGAGTTTTGTAAGGTTTTTGGTTTTTGTTTTTTCTTCAGTACTGGGGATGAAACCCAGGACTCCATACATGCAAGGCAATACTCCACCACTAAGTGACGAAACTTTATTTTCGTCTCGCCTGCTCTACATAACACTGTCATTTAGCTTAGCCTGGTCTGAGAAAAAACACCATCCGAGAAAGAGCCCACCAAAAGCAAGAGAGGGTGAAGGAGCTTAAGTTTCTTCATTGCCTTTAATTAAGCTCACCAGAGAAGTGGATCACAAGGGATTCTGCTGAATTTTTTTTCAGTTTTATTTATATTATTCTTAATCCCAATGTAACAAAAATGTTTTTCCTGAAACCTATTTCACCACCATAGGGATTTTCCTAAATATTGAGAAATAGTGCCATCTACTGATATATTTTTCACCCTGGTTTTTGTAAACCAGGAAAGAATTACCTACTGTTGTTTATGCCTTAATTATGAATGCTTTCCAAGACACGGCCCTCCTTTCCAAATATCTGTTCTGCACTTAAAGCCATATATATTACTTTCTTTTATAGCCACGAATGACAAATGGGTTTGAAATTAGACCAGAGCTTTCAAGCATCTGTCTTGATAAATGGAGCCTGCAAATCAGGACTTGATGAGGTGGGGCAGTCAGGTGGCAGACACTGGATGTGCAGCCAAGAGACCAAGGTGCCCCGCATGGCCATGACCATATCTGTTCCCTTAAGCCCATTTGGGAGGTACACAGAAACCCAGAAGGGCATGAAGCCTACATTCCAAAATACCAATTTCCCAGGAATCAACTTAAAAAGAGATGCATGTGACTGCTACACAGAAAATTATTAAAAATACATTATTAAAAGCAATCAAAGGGCATCTAAATGGAGGGAAGGCTATACTAGGTATTGGGACATATATTCATCATGGGGTAGAATTGCCCAAAAGGGGGTAAAGAAATGATTTTGTGGAGTATAAAAATATCATATTCTTTTTATATGCAAAGCACAGATACACAACACATCCATGGTATTAAATTTTACAAAGTCTCCTTAGGGAAAAGCATAAGGAAGAAAATTGAGAAGTACTGAATTATGAGATTCAATATTGTAAATATCAGTTCTTCCAACCAATCTATGGAGCCAATACACTTCCAATCAAAACCGGGTGAATGTCTGCATTTGCATATGGGGGTATGCAGTGTGGGGTGCCTGTATGTGTATGTGTTTGTATGTGTGTGTGAATTGATATTCTGGTCATGAACATGAAGGAGGAGAATGACCATATTACAAGATTCATGAAAATGTCATAGCTGTTCCTACACTTGCCCATCAGTAGACAACAAACAAACAAAACAGAAAAAAAAAACTAGAGAGCCTAGAAACAGATTTATGCACATTTAAACACTTGGTTTATGGAATAGTGGAAAAAAAAAAACATCCAGTCAATACATAATGGGATTTCCCTATGATAGCAATAAAAAACTGACCCTCATTACATCATTTCTGGTGGATTGAAGATAGAAATGTGAAAGGCTTCTGGGTCAGTGGTTCCTAAAATGTGACCCCAAAACAACAGTGTCAGCATCACCTGGGAACTTGGTAGAAATGCAGATTCTCTGACCTCACCCAGCTTTGGTCTGGCGGTTGGACCAGCCAGCTGTGCTCTGACAAGTCATCTGGACAATTCTGATGCCCACTCAAATTTGAGAAGCACAGTTTTAGAAACTAATTTTAGGGAATATTTTCATGATCAGGTTTAAAAAAAGTTTTAATGAAACACAACTATTGTATAAAAGTAAAACAATAAAATAAAAATAGGAAAGTAAAAATGTAGAATTTCTCCTCACCAAATGATACCATGAAAGGAAGTAAAAAAGACGAAGCACACAGCACAAGAACAAATTTTGCAACGTGTAACTGACAAAATTTCATATCCATAATACATAAGAAATTAATAAAAAGATACTCCAAAAGAAAAATGGGCAAGAAACCTGAACAGACATTCCTTAGAAGATGATAACCCAAAAGGTCACTTGACATAATGAGGTACTCAAGGTTATTCGAAGTCAGAGAAATAAATACTAAAAATACAACACTTAATAGCCACAAACTCACCAGAATATACAAAGTTAGAAATATTGGCAACATTTAATGTTGGTAAGACTATAGAACAGGGGTTGGCCAACTTTCCCTGTAAAAGACAAGGTGGTATATTATTTTTAAGACTAGACTCAGGGTATTTGAATTCAGTTGCTTATATAGTAAGAGAAAACTCTTGGACTGCAGTGCTACATTTTACTGGAGTGGACCATCCCAGGCAGTGGATGGGTTTTGCCTCAGTTGTTTTTGGTTGGAAACAAGAGCAACAGGGTCTGGGCAGGGTTGGGGTGGAGAAGAGGAGCAGCCACTGTGATCAATTTCCCTTTCTGCCCCAGGGACACTGAGATCTCAGCTTGCTCCTATGTCCTGGGGAGGTTGGCTGTCTCTGTTTGAGCAGCTGGCCAGAGGAGAGATGGATTTCACTTCTCCGTGCCCTGGCTACTGCCAACAACAGCAGCCCCTAGGTGGTGACCCTCTAGGCCCTGGGTAGCAGTGAGGTGTGGCTGCCAGCAGAGGATGAACAATGGTGGAAAAAGACAATCAGCCCAGTCTCCATGGTTCACAGTGCTGGAGGGGTCATTGCTGTCCTTCCATATTTGGGTGTGGGCCATCGTATGCTGATTCCTGCTGCAGAACAAAGGGAACACTTGAACACTGCAGGTAAATGCAAAGGTGACACACTGATTTGAAAAACTCTCGATATTATCTATTAAAATACAGATACAAAGAATGGTTGGCAATTCTACTGCTAAATGTAAGCCTAGCAGAAATACACACACACACACACACACACACACACACACACACACACATGCACAGAAATTAGTACAAGAATGCTCATATCAGAATTATTCATAAAATCTGAAACATGAGAACCATCAAAGGTCTAATAGCATCAGAATGTGAAAATAAATGTTAACATAGTCACATAGTGAGATTCTTTTCAGTAATGAAAATGGACAAATAACCACTTCATCCAACAGGGATGAATTTGATAAAGTTGTGCAAATAAAAGAATACAAACTATTGATTCCATTGATGAAACTGTGATTGGCTGATAAAAGTATAAAGAAAAACAAAAAAAAATGTATTACCATAAAAGTCAGGATTAGAGTTAAAATGTAGCCATGGTAATTAGAAAGGTAGACTAAGATGCTTCTGAAATGATGGCGATATTGTATTTCTGGTCCTCAGTGGTAGTAATCCTGGGGTTTGAGTTGTCATGAATCAGGGATTAGCAGACCACACCAATGACCTAAACTTAGTGCACCACCTGTTTTTGTAAAGGAAGTTTTATTAAAGCAAATACACATCAGTTTTCATATTGTCTGTCTCTGTCATTGCATTAAAAATAGCAGAGTTGAATAGTTTTTACAGAGACCATGAAGCCCACAAAACCTAATGTATTTACCATCTGGCCTTTCATACAAAAAGTTTGATGATCCAAGTAATAAATCATTGACGTGTACACTTCTACTTATATACTTTTCTGTAGGAATGTTGTATTTTACTATTTTAACAACATGTATGTAAACAATTAGATTCTATATTTAGCTCTGCTTCATATTTGGCAATAAACACTATGTGCATAAAATAATAATTATCTTCAAGACAACAAATAACTTTGTCTATAATACATTGATTATATAGACAAAACTAACTTGACTTGCCTGTAGAACTGGTTTCATTTTCAAAATCGACACATGCAAGAGAATGAGTCACCAACTTTCCCTCCAAATACTTTGATATTTCTTAAAGATGTTGTAAAGATTGCACAGTGATACTCGAAGGCACTTGTGATAAGTACCTTACCAAATGTTGTCATGTCTCTAAGTTGTCTTTAAAAGGTTGCACCGTCGTATCTGTAAGCACAATAGAACTCAACAAATGAGCCATATTCAGCCACGCCTTGCTTATATAGTGATGTAAGGGAATACAACTTATCAGGAAGCGTTAAGTTTCTTTCTTTGGATTTAATAAATACAAACAAAGTTCACTTAGAATCTATCATGCCAAAGTTTTTGTTTTCACCATTTTAATGTAAATATTTCTGAAATAGCTTATACTTTTCCATGTCTTTGCACAAAACGTAGTGAGAATAATTTATTCTTCTCTTGATGAGTTGGTATGATTTTGGAACCAAACTATAGGCTAAAATGTTGGTTTTCAAATGTACGTGGTAGCTGAGAAGCCCACATAAAGAAGCCTAACATACACCATGTATACAAAGAAGAATTGGAGAGATGGGATGTAGCAAGTCCCACCCATCTGATCTCCCTGAGAGAATAAAGAACCACTAGATTCTGGAAGCATTGCTGGAAACCACTGGTGGCACATAGTGACACTCATAAGAAGGGCTGAGAGATAAAAGGCTGCTCTAGCCTCAAATATCCTAAAGCATAATCTGAGGTAGCTACAGTCTTTAAAATTTGAATCTGTTTTTAGTGTCCTTAGTGTCAGCAATCACTCTTGCTGCTGTCAGGGTCCTCCCTATCTCCTGGGACTTCTTCACTGGCCCACCTTTGATATCTGTGACTTCTCTAAATTGGGAAATCAGTCATCAGCCTCCCTAGAAGTGTGGATAGATCCATATTAACCGGGATCAAGAGGCTCTTTCTTGAATAAGGGACACAGGTTTTACATTATGAACCTTGAGTGATCCATTTTTGATGGTCAAATACCTATTTTTCTTTATAATTTCCAATATCAAATATATATTAGGAGCTAAATGACTTCTGAATAAGTAAGGAAATTCTCTACTACCAAGATGAGAATAAATTTCATTGTAGATCATGAGCTTATTTTCTCAAAGTGAGAGAAGTCTCTAGAATTTCTCAGTCTAAGGACAATGACCACTAGTGACACTCAGAAGCAAATAGTTGGATTGACTCTTATGCATTTAAATTTACTAAACATTAAACACATATTCCTAACAGTGGTAAAGAAAATATTCCTCCTTTCTCATCTTCCCTACACACTTGAAATCTTTGCTCCTCACTTAATCCAATAGTCATGGAATTCACTAAATTTCTTTTAAAAGTGAAATAAACTGTTACATTCTCTCTGAGACAATATATTCACCCCAGGCAGTTTCAGGCCTATTAATGGCAACCACCTCAAAAAATTTTACATAATTTGTGAGATGAGAGCATTGGGAAAATAATCTATTGAAGGCATTTAAAAGAGGAAAATCTAAAACATGCACGTAGATAATGTTACTCAGCTTTCTGTTGCTGTGGCAAACATCTGAGATAATCAATGTATAAAGAGGAAAGGTTTACTTTGGTTCATACAGTTTTCAGTCCATGGTAACTTGGTCTTATAACTTTGGGCCCATGGCATAACAGTATATCATGCCAGGAGTGTGTGGCAGGGGACTGTTCACCTTGTGGCAGTCAGAAAGCAAAGACCAGACTGATAGAGGGAGAGATCCCAATAGCTCCTTCAAGGCCATGCCCTCAATGACCTAACTTCCTTCCATCAGGCCCCACCTCCTAAGTTTCCTCATCTCCCATTAGTGCCACAGGCCCTGATAAAGCCCTCAACACATGAGCTTTTGGGAGACATCACAGGTCCCGATTTATACAGAGGTAGAGAAAGCAAACCACAAAGGCACAAGACTCAGTTACTTCCAATGGACAGTCATAGGAAACAAAGTCAGTTCAACAACTTAATCCTGATGAGATATTTCTCCAGGGACCTTAAGCTTCCTGCCAATTAAACTCCAAGTTTATTTCACATCAGGGGGGATAGTGGAGGTACTGAGGAATGAAATTGAACAAATTATGTTATATTTAGGTATAAATATGTAACAACAAAATCCAAACATTGTGTATAATTAAAATGGACCAATAAAAATAAATGTCTATAAAAATCTGTAGGATTTGAGGAAACAAATTTTTAATGCAACTGAATATAGTTTTTGATTTTACATATGTGTAAAGTCTGAAAAGTGGACAATATCTTAAAGGAAATCTCTACACACCAGATATGTGATACTCGTACTTCTCCTGCCAACTTGCCAAGTGATTATTCTGTTTGACCTTGAATACAAGATCAGGGAACTTTCTGTATTAGCTCAATATTTATCCAATCTTTAATAGAGTATGCTCTATTTGTATTTAGTAAAAATTATAAAAATCTTTCCTAATATATGGAAATAATTATACTTCATATAAGAAATGTTAAATCTATAGGAGTCATAAACAGAAAATCTTTTGTTTGTTTTTATTATGAGAGCTTTGTAGTTACACATCGTAGCTGGGTTCATCCTGACAAACTCAGTCATGCATGGAAATTGATTTCAGTTTGAGATTCCCCCTTTTCCCCTCCCTCTTTGCCTTCTCTTCTCCCTTCCCTCTCCCCTTCTCCTTCCTCTACTAGACTTCCTTTCAGTTATCTATTAATTTGTATTTGATTGGTTCTTTATGATATCTTACCCTTCTCGCCCCTTTCCTTTCTTTTACTCTAGCTTCCAAATTCAGCCTTTGTGTTTCTGAGTTTGGCTAATTTCACTTAGCATGAGAGTTTTCATTTCGATCCATTACCAGCAAATGCTATGATTTCCTTCTTTTTATACGGCTGAGTAGAACTCCACTGTATTTAAATGCAACAATTTCTTAATCCATTCATCCATTGACGGGCATCTAGATTGATTCCATAATTAAGCTATTGTAAATTGTGCTGCTATAAACACTGAGGTGGCTGTGGCTTTATAGTAAGATGATTTTGAGACCTCCAGATAAGATACCAAGGAATGGGGTAGCTGGGTGGTATGGTGGCCATCCCTAATTTTTTGAGGAATCTCCGTGGTGCTTTCCAAAATGGTTGTACTAGTCTGTTCTAGTCTGCAGTCCCACCAACAATGTACAAGTGTACCTTTTCCCTCGAAGCCTCACCAGCATTTGTTGTTGTTCATATTCTTGATCATTCCCATGAGTGGAGTGAGATGAAATCTTAGTGTAGTTTTGATTTTTATTTCCCTGATTTCTAGACATGTGGAACATTTCATATACTTATTGGCCATTTGTATTTCTTCTTTAGAGAACTTTCTGTTTCGTTCTTTTGCCCATTTACTAAATGAGTTATTTGAGGGTTTGGTGTTAATAGATAATCTTTTATTTCTTCAAAATAATATCATCTTAGTACATGTATCTCATTTTAAAGTGTGTGAACTCCTCCTTACCAAAAGATATTATTTCAGTGAAAATAAGAATAAAATCTTAATTAATGAATCATCTATTATGTGACTACTAGCTGAGAAATAGATCTCTAAATATCTAAATGAATTACCCAGATTAATACAAATACCATTATGGCCTAAATGTTCATGGTCTCCCCCCCACCAGATTCACATGTAGAAACCTGATCCCCAAAATGATTTAATATTAAGAGCCAGAGTATTAATAGTTGGAAGATAATTAGGTCATGAGGTGGAGCCCTCATGAACCGGGTCAAATGCCTTGTAAAAGAGGCCCAAGGGAACTGTGTGCCCCCTTCAATCACAGGAAGATGCTCAGAAAAAAAGCACCATTCATCCGTGAGCCAAAAGGGGGGCCCTCAGCAGACACTGAGACCTCCAGTGCCTTGATCTTGGACTTCTTTGTCCCCACAACAGTGAGAAATAAATTTTTTATAAGCCACCCTGTTTATAGAGTTTGCTCGAGCAGCCCAAATGAACCAAGTCACTTACTTTATGATTACAATAATACCCACCTTTGAGCAACTAACAATTGCTGTGTAGGTACCTCAATCAATTATCAATTTGAAAATAATTTGGGATTCTTGAAACAGGATATCTAAAGAAAAATTCAGATTAAGTCTGGCATAAAGAATGAGGTGCTGAGAAAACCCACCACGCAGTACAGACCCCCAAAAATCCCCTGGCTCAGTAACAAGGATGAAAACCAAAGTGAACTTTTTCCTTTGTGCCTTAAAAAGGAATAACCTTATTTTTCTTACCATAAGGAACAGCAAATTTATATAAAATTTTAACCCATCAAAAAGAAGCCAAGGCATAAAAGATTATTCAACATGACAATTTAAAAAAAAAATGATAAAACTCAGAGCACATTGAAGCCCTTTCAGTAGCCGCTGTGACATTCTGGGTGAAAATGTCCATGGGAGAAAAACAGACTTGATATAGGGGCCAGGCCACCCCTCCTGCTTGCTCTAGGGCTATTTTATCAGGTGTCCTCTCTGAAAAGACTGTGGTCCTTGAAATCACGGAGAAATGCTTCCAGGGCCCTCTGGTGGTGATTTATAGACCTTGGAAGTAAAATCGAAATGACCATGAATCACAAGACGGCAGCCAGGGCCAAGACCCAGTTCTATCTAGGAACTCCTCCACATGACTCAACATTTTCAACGTACACAGTTTGTCTCTCTCTCAACCACAGTTGATTCGATCTCTCTTTACATGGTCTCCTATCCAAGAAAAGACTTGTTTTTCTTACTTCTCAATTTGCTGCAACTTTAAAAAGAAAAAAAAAAAAAAATATATATATATATATATATATATATATATATATATATATATATATATATTATCCTGACACAAATCATTCTCTTTGTTTCCCTTTAGAAAAATTTAACCAAGAACTGGAGGGGCAGCCCAGTGGTAGACTGCTTGCCTAGTATGCATGAGACTCTGGGTTCAATTCCCAGCACAACAATAATTTTAACCAAAAACAAAGACCTTGTACCACGCGGGTTAGTGTTTCACAGCACAGACTCGTAAATCTGCAGAAATGTATTTATTTACATTTTCTGAGTACTGGCAAGTATGTTACTATTATAAATCTTTTGAGTGCCAATATTTTGCTTAAAAGTAGTGGCTTTAACAAGATAAAAAGTATACAACTGATTTTCAACAGATGTTGCAACCCCAAAGTGGGGGCTACTCAATAACCTATTAAAGTGGAAGCACTCTGCCCAGCCAGGTGAGATTCATCTAATTCATCTAATAAACACTACCTTTATAAAAGAGAAATGCTGGAGAACGATATTGATCAAATTATATTGCTATACTCTGTGCATGTATGAATATGTAACAATAAGTCCCACCATTATGTACAATTAAAATGTGCCAATGAAAAATGTGGGGGAAAAAAACCAATCCATCTAAATCTGCCTTAAAGGTAGCCGGCCCAACTAGTAGAACCTTTATTCACACAAGAACCTGCTCAAGGGTGCTCAACCCTTGGCTGAACATTATAATCAACTGGGGAGTTTTAAAAAATAAGGGAACCAGCCCACTTCTAGAGATGCTGGTATGATTGGCTTGGGGTGAAGCCAGGACATCAGTGGTCTGTAAAAGCTCCCTAGGACATTCCTAAGGACAGCCAAGGTGAGAACCTCTGCAATGAAGCTGCCCTTACTCCCAGGGGATCCCAGCAAGGCAGGCCAGCCTGCTCCCCTCTCTGCTTGTGGCTAAATCCAGACTACAAACCATCACTTTTTCATCCACTCTCCCCTACCTTTGCTCTTTCTCTTCTTTCCTGATTTCATGCAAGTTTGCAAGTTTGCCATTAAAAAAATTGACCCTACCCTAATCTGGCATATTTTGTAATATCAGGGTTATAGCCAGTGGCAAAAATTGAAATCTCATTGCTCATAGAAATCATAAAAACTGAGCCGCACAGAAAACTTGGGAGTTGCTGAGTTATAGGGTTTTTATGTTGCCCAACTTTAAGGTACCAAAATTGACAGGAGTGAGGGGATACTTCTCAGTAGAGTTTTCCTGTACACTAATACCTTCTTGAGACACTTTTACCCCTGGCTTCTGTGACACCACGCGCTCTTCTTTCCCTGGCCTCCTCTCTGGCAATTCCTTCCCGTTGGTAATATCAACAATTCTTACACTCTAAGGAGATCAGAATCATTGGAAGTCTGGCTAAGACATAGATAGCTCACCCCATCCCCAGGGGCTCAAATTTCGTAGATCTGAGTTGTGTTCAAGAGGTTGCATTTCTAGCAAGTTCTCAGGCGATGCTGCTGTCACTGGTCTGGGTGCCACACTTACAGAACCACAGTCTTCATGATGTGTTAAAGTTCCTTGTTATGGTTTAGATGTGAGGTGTCCCCCAGAAGTTCACATGAGAGACAGTGCAAGAAGGTTCAAGGAGAAATGATTGGCTTGTAAGGGTCTTAACCTAATCAGTGATTTAATCCCAGTAAGGTTTAACTGAGTGGTAATTGAAGCAGTAGGGTGTGGCTGGAGGAGGTGGGGATTGGGGTGTGGCTTTGGGTACTTACTGGTTTCTGGAGAGTGGAGTTTCTCTTTCTGTTTTTTCATCACCTGATGTGAGCTCCTTCCCTCTGCCACCCTCTCCTACTATGATGTTCAGCCTCCCTCCAGCCCTGAAGAATAAAGCCGGCCTTCTACGGACTAAGACCTCTGAAACCATGAGCCCTCAAATAAACTTTTCCTCCTCTAAAATTCTGGTCAGGTTCTTTAGTCACAGCAGCAAAAAAGCTGACTAAAACATTCCCCAAGGCTCAATCCTGGGCTGTCCTCTCATAATACTCCACATTCTCTTTCTATGAATTGAGACTGAGACTGCCCCTTAAAGTACATGCCCCGTGTTTCTATCTCTGGCCAGATGTCTTGTAAGTATCTTCTGAGTCCCAACTGCCTATTCAACCCCTCCACTTTATGATCTCAACAGCATCTCTGATCAACATTCCAAACCAGACTTGCAATCTTGACCCTCCCTAAGCCTTGTCCCCTTCCTTCTCTAGGATCCCATGACAGTGTCTGCACCACCCAATTGCACAAGCCAAACCTCACGGGCACCATCATCTCCCTTCTGCCCTTGACCAACAAGCAATTCATTTCATCCCCAAATCTATTTACCTCCAAAATATTTCTCAGATAGGTTTTCTTATGTCATAATGGTTACCTCTGCCCTAACCTAGATCACAGTCATCCCTCACCTGGGCTAGAGTTTCCTCATATTCACCTTGCATCCACCCATCCTCCAATAACTTTTTTCTCCACACTATAGGCAGTTATTTTCCAAAATAAAAATTGGATTTTATCACTTTCTGTGCCCTTTATTGGATTTGCATTGATGTAGAATTAATATTAAAATTCAGTTTAACTTGGTTTTTAAAGTCCTTGAAGGCACTGGCCTCTGCTTATCTTACCAGCCTCACCTGATCCTCCTGTCCACCTGGTTTTTTGAACACCAACCATAGGAGTCTTCTTTGAATTCCCTGACTCTCCTAGCTCCCTCCTTCGCAAGGATCTCATCTGTGTCGTCTAACACCATACCCCCCCCCCAACACACACACTTACCCTTTGTCTTGGCCTAGTTATCCTCAGCATTCAGCCCTCAGGTGGAATGTTAACTTGTTCTGGGAAAATTTCAGATCATACACTTGTGCTCCACTGCATAAGACCCAAGTCTTATAGAAATATTTAATATTTTGTAATTTCACTTCTACTATCCTAAAATTAAATGTACAGATCATATAACCTCCCTATATACATAATTTTAAAAACTCTCAATGTAGTATCCAAGTAATAATATAAAGCACAAATAATGGGAAAGCAATTAATGACTTTAAAAGATATATTCCAATATGTAAATGCCTAGCCACTTGAAAAGATTTGATCGGGTAATCTTATGCTTGCAGAATCCGTCTACAGAATCACTGTGAATAAAAAAGCCCCAAAGGCAGATCAATATAGGATTGTCATGTTGTTGACTCAAATGCCATCAGCAACTCTGCCACCAGTGACATGAGTTTCCAAAATGATGAACAACTCTCATTAAAGCTGCAAATAAAATGAAATACAATCTTCCCTCGATTTACACTGAATTAAAAAACTCTCAACAAAACTATATCAGAAAGAATTAAGAGGATACTTGATTTAAGCCAGGTAAATGATAACATAAAGTCAAAAAGGCCCAAAATTTTAAATTAAGATATAATAATGTGTAAGTGACTTAGAAATATGATGGTAGCTATCAGAACAAAGAGTTTAGAAAGTAAAAGCAAGTCTCCATGGAGATGAAAACAGGGGTGGGAGAATTATTTTCCATGTATATTAAAATCATGCCAAATACATGGTATTTATATGTAAAATATAATTGAGTCCCAAGCTCCGGTAATTAAATACATTACTCTTCAGAGAATATTTGGAAGTTATATATGAAGTAGGACAATTCTTTCTGTCCAGGACTGTCCTAGAAGCTATAGGATACTCTCTTCCTCTCCCACTATATACCTCCAATCATATGTGAGGGTCAACTAAAAAGTTTGTTCCTGCCAATTTCCAACGTTCCTGGTAAGTGGCAATACTGAATGAGCACTTAATCACCCCAAATGCTCTCACTGAACCCCGCTTTTCCTTTGTTATGATAAGTTCACTAGAAACTACTCCAAAGGTTCACAGATTGAAGACATCCAATATTGCATCTGTATTGAATATGTAAAATGTTTATTCTTGTCATTGGTTCCTAAACAATATAGCATAAAACAACTATTTATGGTATTTATGACATATTTGATATTATAAGTAATCTAGAGATGAGTTAAAGTGTACATGAGGATGTGCATAGGTTATTTTCAAATGCTATGCATTTTATCTAAGGGGCTTAAGCATGCAGGGATTTTGGCTTAGCCTGGGACAAGTGACACACGGAAAAAAAAAACACTCTTCAATATTGGATCTTAAAGTCTCCCTCATCACCAGTGATGTATGGTTCAGTCTCTCTCCTTTATGCACTTCTTATGATTTAGATGGAGATATTTATCAAGCCATATAAATCTACCCCAGTCTACTGATATTTTGGCATCAGGTGCAGACCCAAGGAGCAAACAGACAAGATCAAAGAGGTAGGACAGCAACTTCCAGAGTGACGGCTCAGAGGAGAAAAATACATCCATACTTAGGATACATCCAGGATACCGGGACATCTTTTAAAATTAAGAATAGGTGGATTATAAGTAATTTAAGAGAAGGATATAGCTGGGATATAGCTCAGTTGGAAGAGTGCTTGCTTCGCATGCACAAGGTCCTGGGTTCAATCCTCAGCATCACATACACACACACACACACAAACCAAAAGCTACTTAAGAGAGAAAGCAAGACAATTAGAATGTTTGGGAAAGATTAAAAAGTCTGTCACGGGTGACATTTGCCTGAGTACAAGGAGGCAAGCGAGAGTTAGACATTATAAGCAGTAACACGGCTCTATCAAGAAGAATTGAGAGGACCTGTTTAAGAAAGGAAGTCTCTTATCACTGTAGAAAGAAAAACATCAAAACAATTTTTAACTTGATAATATATGAGCTCCTTTGACATAGGATATTTGTTAGAAGAACCTGGAAAGTTAAAGCTAGTAACCACTGGGATGAAGAGAGGACTGGAAATTTTTATTTTACATTCTAAGTATCACAATACTTATGCAATATTATCTTTTTTCTCAATTTTTAAAATTTGTTCAAATTAGTTTCATATGAGAGTAGAATGCATTTTGACACACTGTACACAGACAGAGCACAACTTCTCATTCCCCTGACTGTACATGGTGCAGTCACATGGGTAGTGTGGGCATACATGTATATAGGGTGATAATGTCCGTCTCATTCTACTGTCATTCCCATTCCCACATCTCCACCCCTCCCCTCACTTCCCTCTGCAATTTTATCTTGATATCTTGTTAGTACTTAAGTTTCTGAGAAGGTCTATGGTCAAGGACTATGATCTCTGTGAGCTTTTAAAGGATTCATTTATCCCACTCTGAGTTCTGTTAAAATAGTATGATTTAATATATTAAGTTACAAAAAAAAATACCAATTCTCAAGACTCTAAATAGGGTGCTGAATGGAAAAGATGATGGATGTATTTTTCAAACAATGGTTTAGGGGCACAGAAACCTTAAACCCATTAATGGTTTAATGTCAAACTGCATATTTTCAGGCAATTTTTTTGGCTGTAAGTTCCTTTACTAACTTAAAAGTGTGACCTAAGTCTGCAGTTTAGCCAATATTTCTCTTTGCTGTGTGTGTGTGAATCAATCCCTCATTGAGACTTCAAGAATTTTTTTTCTAGTTGAATAGTTGTAAGAATTGAGAAGCACTCTATTGAAGGAAAAGAGGTTGTATCCCTCTTTTAAGAATCTTCATGCTACAAATGAGAGTAGCTTATTAGAGAAAAGCCCTCTACCTTAGGGAAAATGATGATTTTAAGGATTATGAACCTGTCAGTTTGTAAGTTATGAGCTGGAGGCAGCATCTGAAGTTTTGATTAATCTGCTCATTATTCAGTTGACCCTACTTGCTAGCCTTGACGGCAAGGAGAGGATCTGCAGTGCTAATGTTTCTACAAGTAGAAAAACATGGAATTTGCTTCTCAAATGCAAGACGATGAAGCTCTCTAAGTAGTGGTCAATTCTGTGGAAAAGCAATTCAGAAAAAAAGGTACTCTGTGGCTTGAACTTTGTGCTTCCAAGAAGCTTGGTGCTTCCCCTAACAGGTCTGATCTATGCTTGTGGTTCACATGTCTCTACCAAACAAAGAAAGCATGCTGATAACTAAGAATTAAAGTAAGACCAAAAGCATATTCATCTTCCATTCCTTTCCTCTTGAGTACTCACATGCCAGATACCTTACTGCATGCTGGGAAGACAAAGGGGATAAAAATGCAACCAGATTGTAGATTGATCCTGCAATCTGTATACGTGGAAAAATAAGAATTCATACCCCATTTGAATCAAATGCATGATATGTCAAGATCATTGTAATGTTTTGAGCAACTAATAAAAAAAACTTTTTTTAACTGCCTTCCCTGTGGCACCAAGCACTCTGAGTCCAAAGTTCACATCTCTGTTGATCTCTCTGACAACCTGAGCCTGCATAAGGTTTTCTTTACAAACATACAAGAGTGAACCAAAGAAATACCTTAATGATATTAGGCCATATGTATTGATTGAGCTTTTTCTGTTTGACAGGATTGCCCTAAGCACTTGACATGTATTTACTCATTTCATTCTTTTAATGACCCTACAAAATAGAAACCAACATTATTCTCACTTTATACCTAAGCCAGCAAAACTTTCAAATAACTGCCTCAACATTTGTACAACTCGGTTCCAGCTTATAGGTAATGAGGATGCCAGTTGATTATTCCTTGCTCAAAAACACAAGGTAAACCAAATGGAAAGGTTTTGGAGAATTAAGAGACATTCTTTCATAACCACAGAAATGAGTTCCCCAAGACAAAGGAGGTAAGTATCAACAACACAGCTACCTGGACATGCTCTAGGCTAACATAGCTACGTTCATAGTTCAGGCTTTGCTTTGTCTACACCTGAGCTCTGACTCCAGGAAGTCTCACACTTGTGAATTCAGATAGCTACTTTCAAAAATAAGCTTGTGAAAATGAAGCAAGAAGCAGAAGACTTGTTGAGATTAGACTGAATAAGAAAGGCTTAAAAAAAAGCAAGAGAAATAAACACGTACATTTTTCTAGTACCTTTTGCTCTATTGAAATGCCTTATTTAAGTAACTCAGAGGAAAGTGAACCATTAGAGGGGTTAAAGGGCCCAGAATTGGGCCTGAAATTGATGCTATTGGCATCTGTGGAATGGGACAATGAGGAGTGCATGACAGACAGAAACACAGAGGTGCCAGTGGGGCAGGGTGAACTAGAAGATACAGATGGATCACAAAAATAACCATCAAGGCTTATGAGAGCTTCTTACATTTGAGTTCTTTGCAGGTATAAGCTTCTGGGGTCTCCACCTGTCCAGGTCTCTAGTCAAGGAGCTAGATGAGGAATGGACAATAAAAATAGGAAAACTAACTTCCCCACCAACAATATTTCATAAGGAGCTATTATTATTTCTTATCCTTTAATAAGAGGATAGAAATAATAAGTAGGTAAATTAACCTCCCCACCACAAAAACACGGCTGTCTGTAAAAGGAAGAAAGCCATTCCAACCAACAAAGAAAGGAGCTCCAACTTACCATGGAAGATCAAGAAAGGAAATGACTTTTTATATTTTTCTGCCTAAGGAACAAGCACGGAAAAGAGAAAGGAAGAAAAAAGCAAGAAGACCACACTTCATTCCTCCCCTTGAAATATTTGGAGGGTCTTGCCTCCTTTGCAGAAGGAAGGAGCTTGCGATAAAGATGAGATGGACAAGTTCAACAGACCAGATGCTTTAATAATTTAAGATGGCAGAAGTTATGGAGTCAAACTGAAATATTGATAAAGAATTCCACAGCACAGAGGGTACAGCAGGATATAAGAGTTAAAAGGCAAACACCCAGTGAGCCTCAAGCCATTTACCATAATTGAGGTTAAAAAAAAAACCTTTAATATAAAAATAATATCAACATCATCTTAAACTATACCAATTCAAAATAGGACACTTTTTAAGAAAATTCATAAGCCAAATAATATAATTTGGAATCCAACTCAATTGTGAATGCCCTATTAACTTAATAAATATTTGATATTAAAAAATTTCCAGTGTAGGAACTTAAAAAGTGCACACAGATGAGCAATTAATTCTTCTGTAATCAGATGTCAATTGACAGATAAGATCAGCAATAAAGAAATAAAAGAAGAAACGATTTACACTTGGATTTGTGACTGGATCCTTGGCCAGACTTGCCAAGAGCCACCATCAGTATTGCTTTTGAAATATCTTAGTTTGTTTTTGTCCATGGATAGTGATTAAGAAATAACTTGTAAAGGACAAATAATTTGCTATATAAAATTATATTTTTAAATGCATCTTTCTGTTTTATTTTGCCTTAAAGATGATATTTTAAAGCTGAAGCTACAGGTTATCATCAAGTTCAGTGTTGACAGGACAAGGCATGAGGATCCCACCTTATAGTACCTAATTCCCCCTTCACTATACTCAGAGTTCTCAGCTTCTTTCTTTTGGTGGAATTCTTTTCCTTGTTCAAAACCAAGTATGTGATTCCTATTTCATTGCTTTCTCCCAAATTTGGGGAACATGTGAGAATATGTAATATTTTTTTTCTGGAATCAAAAAGCTTAATGTTCCTGATAGAGACTGTTTTCCTGTATCCTGTCCACACCTCATGCCCAGAAGAAAAGCCTTTATAGTCTGCACCCCTCTCCATATCTACTTTGTAAGGCTTATGTTCAATACCTCAAGGTTCCTCAGAGACACTCCGTGAATCTTTCCAACAGTGCCTCTGCCTGTCCCAAACTAGATCATGCCCCTAGACCCTCCTGTTTGTGAATACAAGTCAGAGACTCTGTCAAACAGGATTGTTTCTCTTCATCTTTACATAAACTCAAGCAAAGTAATTTTGGGGAATTTGCAATGGGTCATTCTCTGACATAAGCTGGAGAGTCAAACTAATTATGCATGAATTTCATTTGCTTTATGTCATGTTCAACTAAGATACATGAAGATTCTCCTTTTGACTTTTGATAAGCCTCTAGTCTTTACGAGTATCCTAGTTTCGGATAAACATAAAAGGTCTAAGACATTCCTTTGTTCTTCCTTCTCTTAATTCCCACATACAATTGGTCATCCAGTTATGTTCATTATTTTTTGGAAAATGTATCTAAACTGTCTTTTCTAGTCCTATGACCTTCCTAATATTCCTAATGAATCGCTGCAAACCCTACCTATTTCTCACCAGGAAATCAAGTCATGTGAAGGAAGCAATGTCTTACTTGTGTGCGGGTAATTGGGCACTTTTTAAGTTCCTACACAGTGTAGAGTGGTAAACCTTATAAAAACAGCATTTTAAAGTTCGTAGAAAATCACTCAACAATCCTAAAGCAGTGATTGGAGAGGATGAGTCTGTCATTTCTGACTCACAATTTTAAGGTGTTGGGAAAACAGATTGATTCCTCTTGGAGCACTTTTTATTTGATGAAGAGAAACTACACAATCTGCTTTTTATTTTACAAACACTTTTCTTTAAACTTAAGGATTTGGGGTGGAAATTGAAAGAACAGGTGGATAAGGAATCATCTGTTAAATTTAATATTTTTAATAGGGTGACAAAAAATAGAATATTGAGGTCCAAGAAAGATTTAAGAATGTCAAAGTGGTAGAAACTTTATTTTTTATCTATTTAATTTGTTTGTTTTGATACTAGTAGTTGAACTCAGGAGCACCTCACCACTAAGCCACATCTCCAGCCCATTTTTATTTTTTGAGACAGGGTCTCCCTAAATTGCTTAGGGCTTCGCAATGTTGCTAAGGCTGCTTTTGAATTTGCGATGCTCCTGCCTTAGTGTCCCAAGTCACTGGGATTACAGGCGTGTGCCATCAAGTCTGGCTTCCCTCTTCAGTCTAAGGCTAGCTCGTAGCCTATGCATACATAACAGGCATTGCTTGCATGAAGATGCCATCCCTCGCCCCATTCCCAGACCAGAATGTTGCTCCTTTTTTGTGTGTGTGCTTCCCTTGTCATAGGTCATAACATCTATCATAGTTCTTATTTTTCATCTCCATGGAAGTTCCATAAGCTCCACTATTTTACCTCCACATCTACCACAAACTCTTAGCACAAATATGCTAAAATAAGAATAGCTAGACAGTGAATAACTGTAGGGTCACTGCAGTCCTAGGAAAGAGATCCCTGTGATAGGAAGTCTAAGTAAGAAGTTTTTATTAAAGAGTTAAACATACGCTGAACGTGAGGGCAACAGGATTTTCAAAGGCACGTGATTAATGGTGCCCTACGCTGGACCTTGTTTGTACATGGAGGGGAAACAAACTAAAGAAGCTCTCAAATCTTGGTCATGTGCAGCCAGATCTGGCACAAGGCGAGACCTCCGTCTCCCCAGGGGGCGCTGTACAGAATCACCCACGGTCCCGGGGTGCAAGCACTAGGACTCATTTCCGCCCCGGAAGCATTTCCGCCCGGCCGGGCTCGAGCGTTCCGTGACGTATTTCCAGTTAGCTGAGCTGAGCACTAGTGGCCTGAAAGGAAGTTACGTCCGCCCTGAGGACGGAAAACCAGTGCAGTGGCAGCGAGGTGAAGGCGTTTCTCCGGCATCATGTCTCACTTGCCGATGAAACTTCTGCGCAAGAAGATCGAGAAGCGGAACCTCAAATTGCGGCAGCGAAACCTAAAGTTACAAAGTGAGCTGAGTGGTGTCGGAGGAGGGCCCGGTGCGGCGGGGCCGGCGGCGCTGGGTGGGAAGTCCCCGCGGCTCCTAGATGCGCCGCAGTTTCCCAGGGCACGTGGGATCGCAGTTCGCTAGCAGGCAACCTGGGGCAGCATCCTGTCGGGTCCGCGCCACTCTCCACCAGCCGGGTGGCCCAGGACCGCTTCTGACCCTTCTGAGCATCAGTTCCTCCCTTCAGAGTTAGAAAAGGAGGCCGCTGGGTTGACTTCTCGGGTTCCAGCGGGGCTTGCAACTAAACCTGCCTTTTGCACTTCACTTTAACCCATTTTGACTCTCAGCAGCTTCAGGTTCCACTTCGTCCCCCTTCTCTCCCATTCCAGTCAGACACGTGAACTAACTTTCTACGCACCTTTTCCATCTTCTATTTAATTTCTGTAATCCCAAAACAATTTTTAGATTTTGCTCTCTTAATAGAACTTTCCTGATACCATCACCAACCTGCTGGCTCTTCACTCCTTATTATCAGCTCAGAAAGTGTCTTCTGCACACGTGAAAATTTGCCTCTCCTGCCATTTATTATTATTGTCACTCCCAACTTGAGGCTCAAAGAGCTTCTATATATGTGTGTACTGCCCTATGACTTAATTAGGATTTGAAGTTTATATTCCTGACAGTGGGCCACAGATAATGAAGTCATTGTGTTATCCATTTGGATTCCATATTAGGTATAAATCCCCCCCTATACACACACACCAGGGGAAATATTGGAGGCATATTGTGTCACCCCAGGTGGTTTTCAATAGACATTGATTGATTGAAAGAAATTCTGGAGTGAGCAGAATTGAGCAGGGAAACTTTTGTAAAGACATTCTTAGGTATTTGTACATAATATATATTGGGACAAATAGTGATTTCATTAAGTGAAATTTCAATTTACTAAAGTCTGGGAGAGTTAGTGTTTAGTGTTGTAAAATTATGAGACATGGCACTTGTGTAAATAATATTAAATGCCTTTTTCAGTTTAACAATTAGTTATATTTGTCAGATATTTTAAATGTATATTTTGTAACTGCCATTGTCTGTGCCCATCCTATTTAACCTCCTTGAAGTTATCCTTTCCCAACTCCTTAAAGAGGGGTCTTTTGAAGTTAAGAAATCATTGTAACTTTCTGTTTTCCAGCAGAATGTCTACTTTTCCTATAGTAGAACACCAACTTTATGTTCATTTTAACAATGAACATACAAGAAGTAGCTAAATAATTTGAGTCTCCGAAACCTTGGAATTTTTTATGTGAAAATGTTTACACATAAGCCCCCCTTCCTTCTGTTCTGTTTTTAAACAGGGGCCTCAGATGTGAACCTATCAGAAACTCAAAATGGTGATGTGCCTGAAGAAACAATGAAAGTCAAAAAAGTTAAAAAATCCCTGAAGCGTTCTGTAACTGTGGGCTTGTCAGAAGTGCAAAATGTAGATATGTCTGAAGAAAACGTGGAAAATATAAAAGTTAAAAAATCCCTGAAGCATTCTGTGAATGTGGGCCTGTCAGAAGCACAAAATGGAGATAAGTCTGAAGAAATAGTGGAAAATATAAATGTTAAAGAATCCCCCCATTCTACCATATTAACCAATGGAGAAGCAAAAACACAGTCTCCCAGTTCAGAAACAAAAAAGAAAAAGAAGAAGAAAAAGAGAAAAATGGCAAATGATGCTGGGCCTGGTAGGTACTTTGTTCTTTGAACTTCAACCACCTTATTCAAATAGTTTCTCATAGTCATCCCACCTTCCTTCTGTTGTTGCTATTGTGTGTATGTGACATGTAAGAATTCCCCTGTGCTCCTCAGCATATCAGAGACTAGCTTTGTAGCTGAAGGAAATACTAGAGATATGTTTTAACTTTCATCAAAATATTCAGCAGTGTATCATGTTACATTCTTTAACCTTGAAGAAAGCCGCATACCTAGATAAGAACTTATTTAGAATTATAGCAATGTGCTTTTTGTGGGGTTTTTTTGTTTGGTTGGTTGGTTGGTTTGGGGCAGTTGCTGAACTTTTTGTGATAAATAGAACTATGGTATAGTATTTTAGGTTTGCCTATTTCCAAACAGAATTGTAGAGTTATTAAAACTAAAGAAATCTGGGCTCGTGGTAAGGTCTCTCTCTCCTGGCCTTTCTTTGTCAAGGGTTTTCACATTAATGATTCTATTGGTTTTTCTCATTTTTGGCCCCGAATTTTCCTTTTTCTTTTTATAAAGTCTTCTCCTTTTAAAAAGAGTCTTAATTGCAAATTGTATAAAATAGCATTTAGGAAAAGTTTTGAACAAAGAGAATGTTAATTTCCAAATGAGTAACATAGACAAGATAATGATGAGGGAGGGGAGAGGAAAGATGATGATTGCTTGTAATAAACTCAAGCATTTTAATGAGATGTGGACGTGTAGAGATTTCCAGGCAGGATAGAACAGGAGTTGTCAAACTATCTGGCTTTCTGCCAAACTACTAGATCTCCATATTGCCCATTTGTTTACATTGCTTTTATTGCAACAGAGATCATATGGCCTGCAAAGCCCAAAATATCTATTAGCCCTTTATAGAAAGTTTGCCGGCCCTAGAGTTAGAAAATCATGAGTGTATCTTGTCTGAAGATAAGGTTTCTTTTAGAAAGGAGCTTTCTAAAAGAACTTTCCTAAAGTATGACTGTTTTCTTGTTGTCTACAAACTAATAAATTTCTGGATGACGAGAAATTGCTTAATAAATAGTGAAAACTGAAACTTAGGAATTAGTTTTTATGTAAAGTGATTTCAGTCCTAATGTAAAGTTATTAATGGCTTCAAGAGTCTTCTGAATATGCTCAAGGAAGTAACATTTCTAATCTAAATCATATTATTGGAATTTTTAACCTGTGGGTAAACTTTAAAGAACCGTTCTGCAGAAAACATGGAGAGCAGCTGGTGATGTCCATGACTTTTGACCTTTGCTTACAGAGTTGACCAGTTCCCAGAAGAATTTCAGTAAAGTACAGTGCTGGGCTACAGAGCCCAGAGTTTTGGGTTACGTCTTTTCTGTTCAAACTAGCATCAATGGGTGCCATAAATTTCTATTAAAAGCCCAACATCGTAATAAACCCAGTTGAGCCAGAAGGGATGTTTTAAGAGAGTTATGGAAAGTGTGACTGGAAACGCATTTTGAACCAGGTTATGCAAGTTGTGAATGTAAAGCCTCCTTCACCTCTTGAAACCTAGCATCAGTCTAGTTCTTGTCACCCAGTTAAGTAAATCATTGCCTTTGCTTTATAGTTCATCTCTAGGAAAATGATATCTTCTGTTTTTTCTGTTCATCTTTCAAATTAAAGTGGCTATTACAGAAAAGGAATGGTAAATGGCATGAGGGGCATATAAGCGCTTGTAAAGAGTTTGTAGAAATTACATTCACCACATATGCTCTTTTTTTACCCAGTAAGGTGTTTGAAAATTGTAACTAGTATCTTTAGATTATTTAAGTCAACTCACAAGAAGTTTTTAAATGAGATGCTATAGTTCCTTTAGAAGCCTAAAATAGGGGGTTGGTGTAGTTCAGTGGTAGAGTGCTTTCCCAGCATGTGTGAGGAATTGGGTTCAGTACTAAGCACCACATAAAAATAAATTAAAAATTTTAAAAGAAGCTTAAAATAATAGTTTTTGAAAAATCTTACGTACCCTGAATTTTTAAATGACATCTCTTTTTATGAAAAGGAGATATTCTGACAATATCAAATGTTAGGCTTTGGAAAATATACCTCTTTGCATCACAAGTCATTTGTTTATCTCATTTGATATTTTTGTTTTAAGAAAAAAAAATTGTTCTCTCTTTTAAAACCAAAGATACAAAAAAAGTAAAAATTGAAGAAGGCTCTGAAGCTCCTGAAGAAACAGAAAACAGTGTGGAAAAGTCAGCTGGTGAGGAAGAGGACAGTGAAGTACCCAGCCTGCCCCTGGGACTAACAGGTAATTTGCAGGAAATTTTCCAGATACACCTTCTCAAAAATATGTGTCTGGCCAGACATGGTAGTGCACACCTAGAGGCTGAGGCAGAAGAAGCACAAGTTCAAGGCCAGTCTCAGCAGTTTTAACAAAGGCTCTAAGCAACTTAACAAGACTGGGTATCTAAAATAATAAATAAAAAGGGGCTGAGGATGTGACTTAGTTGTAATGAGCCCCTGAGTTCAATCCCTGGTACAAAAAAAAAAAAAGTAGGTTATGGAATTGAAGGCTCAATTGTGACTTTTAGTTTAGCTGGAAAAAAAGTAACTGAGAAATTCTTTATGTATCTTTCTGCTGCAGTTTTTCCTCTTCATCTTCTACCTCATGGTGTCATAGTACTTTTGTTTCTTCCTTTGTTCTTTTCTTTGTTCCTAACATATTTTTGTACATATGCAGCTTCTGGGATCCTATGTTTTGTTGATTTATTCTTTTATAAGGCTCTGTCCTTGTTGCAGTAGGGAAATTATGGCCTAGAAATTGACACCAGAGGTTTAGGCTCAGTTACTAATAAGGAGGGAAAGATAAAATTGACTTTATTGAGGAGCAGACTTGCCAAGTTAATCTCCTTTGACTTTTATTCTTTTATAAAGTCAAGAATTTAGATTAGAATTCACAGCTCTTAACCAGAATTATCTAGAAACTACATGAGGTATTTTTGGCTGGGGCTTTTTTATTAAGAGGTTAAGATCCAACCCTAGACATGCTTGATCAGTTATAAAGGTTGGCTAGTGGTGTAGCTCAGTAGTAGATTACTTCCTAGCATGTACAAAGTCCTGGGTTCAATCTCTGGCACATTAAAAAAAAGGATATGCTAGTTATGGTAGTAATTTTCAACAAGAAATAGGTAGAGTTCTCAACCCTACCAGATGGAGTTACTAAAGCTATCCTGGTTTGCCCAGAAATTTCCCAGATTTAGCACTGAAAGTTCTGTATCACAGGAAATCTCCTGTCCCAGATATACCAGGAAGAGCAGTCACCCTGTTCCTAGGAGATGTTCTTGGTTATCGGATCTAGGAGAAGTCTGTGTAGAGGGTAGAAGTCAGGAATGCTGTGTAACTTTATAATATATAGGCTAGCCTCCCACACCAAAGAGTTATTCTGTTTGAGGATGTGGTTCAATGATTTGGCACCGACCTAGTATGAATGAGGCCCTGGATTCAGTCCTCAGCACTGAAAAGAAAGAGAATTATACAGCACATAATGTCAGTTCAGCTGTTCCTTAGATGGGACTGTATCCCAATGAACTTACTTCAGGTTGAAATTCTAAATCAAAAATGCATTTAATATACCTAACATCATCACTTCACCCACATTACACATGTTCTGAACTCTTCACGTTATTAGTTCAGATGTTGCTTAGATAAAACTGTATCGTATCACAGTAAACTTACTTTAAGTTGAAAACGTAAATCAAATATACATGTAATACACTTAATATCACTTAGCCTACATTAAACATGCTCTGAACTCTTCTTACAAACCCTGTCTTGTAATTTATCTCATGTAATTTATGAAATACCTGAGAGTGAAAACTAGAATAGCTGTAAAGATGTGCTTTTACATTGTTATAAAGGTGAAAAATTGTAAGTTGAGTCATCTGTCATAAGTTAGGGATCATCAGAAGTGCCAAGGCTGAGAATCCCTGATTTACACTTGTGCAAGGCAGAGTGGGGAACTCCCCAGCATGTGTCTGATGCCACCCCCGCTAAGAACCACCATGCCACTTGATATGTGGGGTCATTCTAAATCAGACTTCTTAAATATTTCATTTTTTTCTGGACTCTCACCCTCACCACTATCTTGCCATTTCCATTTCATGTAAGTACCATAATTCTTCCTCTCTGCCCCTTACTACAGTGTGGAATTAGATTTTAAAGCACACAGCCATCATCAGTGGAGAAACTTAAAAATATATTTAGGACTTTTTTCTTTGTATTATCACATAGGAATGATTGAAGTTGAATTTTTTTTTCTATAAAAAGATCTAAATAAAACTTCAGGCAACTATAAATGACAATATTTACTTTTAAAGAAATAAGTTTGCTAATGATAAATTGTCTTCTGCTTAGGAGCTTTTGAGGATACTTCATTTGCTTCTTTAACTAATCTTGTCAATGAAAACACTCTGAAGGCAATAAAAGAAATGGGCTTCACGAACATGACTGAAATTCAACATAAAAGTATTAGGCCACTTCTGGAAGGCAGGTATGATAGCATTGATGCTTGGACATTAGTGTCTATTTTTAGGACTGTAAGATTGTAAATATGAGTATGTTTTGTTGATTTTGATATATCCAACTTTTACTGAAATCTTTAAGTTATTTGCTAATTATTTGAAGAAAGATATTGACTTCTGTTCTATAACAGTTCGTATTTCTGAGCTAAGTATATAACCAAGATGGTTGATTCACCAACAGGGAAGGCAGGAACTGGGTCTGTCTTCATGGTTGAGCTTAATACCTAAAATGTGTGCTTAGTATGTGTAGGGTATTCAGTGAATTTTTTTTTTAATGAGTAGATTGAATATCTTCCTCTTTTCCTTTTTAATATTTAGGGATCTTTTAGCAGCAGCAAAAACGGGCAGTGGTAAAACCCTCGCGTTTCTCATCCCTGTGATTGAACTCATTGTTAAGTTAAAGTTCATGCCCAGGAATGGTAAGCTTTTGATCAGTTTCTGGCATTATTGCACTAAAAGTTTGCTATGGGTTTTAGAGACTCGTGGTGACTTCAAAGTCTTGCTTTTTTTGCTTTTTAGGAACAGGAGCTCTTATACTCTCACCTACTAGAGAACTGGCCATGCAGACTTTTGGTGTTCTTAAGGAGCTGATGACTCACCACGTTCACACATATGGGTTGATCATGGGTGGCAGTAACAGATCTGCTGAAGCACAGAAACTTGCTAATGGGATCAACATCATTGTGGCAACACCAGGCCGGCTCCTGGACCACATGCAGGTAGAACACTGTTACGTAGTGCCTCTTATTATCTTATGTGAAACATACATTTGACAACTGACAGTTTTTCTTTTCCTTTTTATTAGAATACCCCAGGGTTTATGTATAAAAACCTACAGTGTCTGGTTATTGATGAGGCCGATCGTATCTTGGATGTTGGATTTGAAGAAGAATTAAAGCAAATTATTAAACTTCTGCCAAGTAAGTAGGTTGCATCTACATGTGACTTGCATAATAGCAATCAAAGATTAATTAATTGATACAATAATTAATTGATGCAATAATTTTCCTATGGGAGCAACCATTGCTGAACAACCATATTGTATTAATATCAGAATTTTATTGTGGCTGTATGATGTACTTGTGCCAATCATTCTTAAAGGTAATTTGGAATGCATGCATCAAGCTTTGTTTTTGTTGTTGTCATTTAGTAGTTGATGAACCTTTATTTTATTCATTTATTTATATGTGGTGCTGAAAATTGAACCCAGTGCCTCACACATGCTAGGCAAGTGCTCTACCACCGAGCCATAACCCCAGCCCCATGCATCAGGCTTATTACTGATTCATATAATAGTTTTGCTGTTTCAGAAGTTATAAGGCAAGTTATACAGTGTCAACATAAGTCTCATACCCTCCCCTACCATCTTATTCTTCTTACTTTGTCTGATGTCTTCTAGGTAACCATAGTCTTGTTGCCTTCTGTATTATATTTGATGTGTACTTACTTTGGTTGTAGTCTTGCAACATCTTATGTAAACTGTTTATATACATAATATGACGATGATCCCATTTATTATATGATTTATGTGTTAATAATTCATATAAAGCATCGTCAAAATATGCTCTTAGCATAATAAGCAGTACCTATTTAAAATTCATAATGTTTTATGCTCTTGCCATGTTTATTCTTGGAAACTCACTGTAATCAAAATGATGAACATATCTTTCACTCTCAGGTTTCCTTATGCCTCTTTGCAAGATGCCTTATGACTCTGTCCCTTTCCTCCTCACACATGTAACTTCTCACAGTGGTGACTGACAGTTTTATGAAGCAATTACAGAGATGCCCTGAAAGACTTGAGTTATCTCGCATGTGTCTATTTCAGCACGCAGACAGACGATGCTCTTTTCTGCCACACAAACTCGAAAAGTGGAAGACCTGGCAAGGATTTCTTTGAAAAAGGAACCATTGTATGTTGGTGTTGATGATGATAAAGCTAATGCAACAGTGGATGGTCTTGAGCAGGTACTTTTTAAAATAAATAACCTAATACTTTAAGGATCTTATTTGGTATTTCCTTGTATGTAGGATGTAGAAAAGCATCCAGAAAGCAAATGGGTTAATGAGCTTTTAATTTAAATATAGTGATATTGTGTATTTGACCCTTCTGGTATAAAATACCCTGAACTCTTAATAAGGAAATACTGGCTCTGGGATATATAGCTGTAAAGATGGAAAAGCGGTGACGTGAAAGTGGAAACTTTAAGGTTGAGATTTTTGTGAATAAAATATTCCTTGTAATTAGATGAGGCTTAAAAACCTTTGCTTTGGTTGGTTTTGTTTTTAAAAGCTGTCAGAAAGGCTGGGTAGCATATATGCTTTTTTCTCAGTGCTCACAATCAGTATTGGCTCATGTTGCTGGAAGTTCACTTGGTTAATTTGTATCTTTATCTGAACCTCTTGTAGGGATATGTTGTTTGTCCCTCTGAAAAGAGATTCCTTCTGCTCTTTACCTTCCTTAAGAAGAACCGAAAAAAGAAACTTATGGTCTTCTTTTCATCTTGTAAATCTGTAAAATACCACTATGAGTTGCTGAACTACATCGATTTATCTGTCTTGGCCATTCATGTAAGTGACTGTGATGGGCTTATTGAAAATTGATTAGACTTGCTGAGGATGTAGCTTAGTTACAGAGCACTTGCCTAGGGTGTGGGAGCCCTTGGGTTCCATCTGTAGCCCTGGAAAGGGCAAAAAAAAGAATAGGTTACACTTAGGAAGTTCTATAGATTATGGGATTGGATGTATTGCTCTCTCCTTGAAACATAGTTATAAGTAGTTGAAACATTCATAGGTGATTGGTCCTGTGTGGAAGGAGCTCTGCTGGTGTGGAAGAGCATGGGCTACAAAGGAGTGAAGGACACGATCCTCCTCCTGTTGGGGAAATAGAACACAGTCCAGGGATGGCACTTGAAATAAAATAGAATGGCACCTCCAGTTTAGGGTTGCTGCATTTATGCTTCCCAGCAGCAACTCAGAATTCCAGCTCTGATAAATGTTTTTTGGTTTTTATCCATTCCAGGGAAAGCAGAAGCAAAATAAGCGTACCACCACATTCTTCCAGTTCTGCAATGCAGATTCAGGGATATTGTTGTGTACAGATGTGGCAGCAAGAGGGTTGGATATTCCTGAAGTTGACTGGATTGTTCAGTATGACCCTCCAGATGACCCCAAGGTAACTGAGTCTTTGGGGTATCTTCAGAATGGCTCTATGAGGAGTACATTTATTCTCCATGTTCCCAAGAAGCGCCTCATTTATAAGGGTTTGCCCTACTATACGGACACTGCAATACTTCTGTAGTATTAATAAATGGTTAGGGCTTTGTGGGTCCCAAAGAGAATTTGAGAAGCATTTGTGGTCATAAATTAGGAATAGTAGATCCTTGGAATAATGTTAAGAACAGAAGACCTAAAGGAAGTAACATAATTGAAAAATGTGGCCACATGGTAACAGACACATGTGGAAGTCAGTGCCTTAACACAGCTTTTTTTCCTCTACCCAAGGAATATATTCATCGTGTGGGTAGAACAGCCAGAGGGCTGAATGGAAGAGGGCATGCCTTGCTCATTTTGCGCCCAGAAGAATTGGGTTTCCTCCGTTATTTGAAGCAATCCAAGGTAAAGATCTTTGGTTAGGATAAAAAAATTTTATGGGGTGGTGCGGGATGGATCTTAAATTGGGAACAGAGTCCTCTTGGTGGGGATTGTTAGCAAGTATACATGCCACCTCTAAATGTATCACAGAGATCTGAATCAGGGCAGAGCATGGTTAACTGCAGTTGTTCAGCAGGTTAAAAATAATAATATTTACATGCTTCCAATCCAGGAATTACAGACAGAAGGATGGACCACATGGCTCAGCCCTCTAACTGTGTTGTTCAGCTATGCTCTTATGTCTGTTTCTCCTCTGCCATTCCTGAAGCCCTATTTAAAACTCTTCCACCACTATAGGCTCCCTCGCACCTTGTCATCGCTCTCCTACCTCCCTCCCTCCTGCAGTCTTCTCTACACCCCCTCATCTTGGTGTCTTTCCTTCTGGCCTCCTGTGAGGCAATGGAGATCCTCAGTCCCTCCTACCTCTGCTGCCTCCTGCTTTCTGTCCCTTGTTCTCACCTCCTGGTCTTCGGTCTCCCTCATAGTTAGCACTTTACCACCAGAAGTCTCTCACTGTAAAGTATAATCTCAGCCCTCAACCCATTCTCTTATAATTGCCTCCAGGGTGGCTATTGCCTGCGGCCTTTCCTCCGTTTGCCTTATCTAGCCTCATTCCATTCTACCAGAACAGAATCCATCAAAACCTTAAGTGGTAGTTGGGCGCAGTGGCACACTCCTGTAATCCCAGCAACTTAGGAGGCTAAGGCAGGAAAGGGGCTGGGGATGTTGCTTAAATTAGTAGTTAGTGTCCCTGGGTTTAAACCCTTATACAAAAAAAAAAAAAAAAAACCTTAAGTGGCTTGTTTCTAGATGTTGTGGATGCATGTCAGATCTTCTCTTCCATGACATCTGTCTCCCTGTCAGCCTGCCTGGCACAGTCTTGCCTGGTGACTTTCCTCCCCACTGAAACTTGGTGTAGTTCATGAAATTGCCCTGTAGCCTTTGTATACTTTCTCTAGAAGCTCTTCTCCTGGTTTTCTGGAATGCTCTGGTTTCAGTTACTGCTGTCTCTTATGGGAAGCTTTCTGGTTTCCTGCCTTCTGTGTTCCCACAGCACAAGTGTTCATTTATCTGTCTCCTCCACAGGACTGCAAAGCAAGCTCTGTGAGGTCAGAGTGTAGAACTTGGGCACCTGTTTTTGCTCAGTACCTAGCACAGGTCTTGTGCTTTTTATTTGCTTATGATAAATGATAACAAATCCCTCTTGTGGAAGTATGTAGTCATTATGACCTCTGGTGTCACCGGGTCACAGAGCAAGATGGTATTAGAGCCCCTCTTCTTACATAGAAAGAAAGGGCTGATGGTCCTGCTAACTAAAAATTTCAGACCCTTCCAATAATCAGGATGATAGAGATCCCTAGAGAAAAGAACTTACTAGCTCATTATCTCTGTTCAATTCCTCACCTTCTCGATCTTTTAGGAAGAAAGAAATGAAGGCTCCTAGCATGGTTCGTGGAAACTCAGCAGAGTAAATGTGGAACTTTCCATTGACATGGAGAGACTGGAGAAAGCAGAGTTTGCTACCTGTCCTGAGGGAATTCCACAGGGCATCCTTCTCTGTCTTCAGCTTATTAGCTACACTGAACCATGGCTGTCTGGTTCTATCACTTTCCTCACTGTTTATGGAACACTTTACACTTTCTTCATTCATCCAGAAGTGTGAATATTGATCATTCTGGCTTAATAATTTTTGTACTTCTGTTGTTTTCTAGGTTCCATTAAACGAATTTGAATTTTCCTGGTCCAAAATTTCTGACATTCAATCTCAGGTATGCATCTCCTCCTCCCTTGTATTTCTGAGTAAACAGAAACCTTTATTGTGTTGTCCCTGTGCTCTGAGGCTGCCCTTTTGTAAGATGGGCCCTGTTGTTAAGGTTTTCTGCTGTCCAGTTTCCCGAAGCTGTGCTCTTGCTCCTCTCAGTCCACCCCTGAGAGCATTGTTCTCCCCACGGTAAGAATTTACACGTAATCCAAAACCAGGAGCAATGGTATTAGAACAAGTTTCTTCTGAAGATGACTTTGTTCTAATAGTTGAGAACTGCTTTTTTTTATTTTATTAAAACCAGTGTTTTCTATTTCAGCTTGAAAAATTGATTGAAAAGAACTACTTTCTTCATAAGTCAGCCCAGGAAGCATACAAGTCCTACATTCGAGCATATGATTCTCATTCTCTGAAACAGATTTTTGATGTTAATAACTTAAATTTGCCTCAGGTTGCTTTGTCGTTTGGTTTCAAGGTGCCTCCTTTTGTTGATCTGAGTATCCTTTTTTTTAAATTAAGTCATCCTGGAACTAAGGGGTAAAAACTTTACCAAGGGACATTGGACTCCACAGGGTTAGTATGTGCTCTGGCAAGCCCAGAGGCTTGGGTGTTTGTCCTGGTCAGCATCTGCTTCTCTGTACTAGCAAAAGAGTGTAAAAGTACCGTGTATTGAACAGGGGTTAGCCATCAGGATGGGGGTCATAGGAACAAGGCAACTAGTGACTTAAGGGTTGGTAAGATAAAGGACTTTGAGTGACAGTGAGAGGTAGAAGTGGTTGTGCAGTTCCAGGAAGAAGCACAGAGGTAGAAGAGCAAACATTAGGTGGTTGTCCAGGTCAAAGTTTTAATCCTGTTAGAGCCATTGAATGATCTTATACAAGGATGAGGCAAATTTGTAAAAGAAGAAAAAAAAAGTGTTGCTCAGGATAAAACACCTTCAGTTGATAATTGCTGCATTTTATGACATGTGCTTTGTCCTCGCATTTCCATCAAAGAAACCAAGCCAGCTAAGGCAAGACTTATTCTTTACTGTTAAGGCAGTAGTTCCTGGGGGACTAGATAGAAAACCCTGTTGGGTTGCTGTCCAGTTGTAGACAATGGGTAAATGTCTGCCTTAATGAGTACATGCTGAATTGGGACAGGAAAAGCAGCTTCCTCACCTGGCCACACATTCCTGAATCAGCTTTGAAAAGAAGTGAAAGTCATTTTGTTGTGATACAGGTTACTTTTTAGTGTGTTCCTTTGTCCTCATAACTCCTTATCTCTTCTTGTTTTGAATTTCGTTGTGTGAAGTCATTAACTGTTACATTTTGTTTTAAAAATCACACCTGCTAATTTTAGTCCACAGGTACTTTGGTGACACCTAGTTTTCTGCAGATTTGTCCCAGAGGCTCATGTCCATGTTTTCATTTTTGGGGGGTGATACAGTGCATGCTGGGTTCTCTCTCTGTAGGTGTTAGATTGCAGTTCATCATCTTTGTTGCTTGATTTCCTTAACATTTTCACCTGTAGATGTGAACAGCAGTGAGGGCAAGCGTAAAAAGAGAGGTGGTGGCGGTGGATTTGGCTACCAGAAAACCAAGAAAGTTGAGAAGTCCAAAATCTTCAAACATATTAGCAAGAAATCATCGGACAGCCGGCAGTTCTCTCACTAAAATGAACTTCCTTTCATCTTGAATAACTTTGGCCTGAAATTTTTTTTCTTTCTCTTCCAAAAGGAATTTTTGTAGCCTTAGATTCTTTTTGATCGCTACTGTGATGAAATTATATTTTGATTTTAAATACCATACCAAAAAAATCAAATTATGTCATTGTTTTAATATTCTTGTACTTTATGGTATGTAAAGATTTTATGGTATGATTGTTATAACTTGCTATAGCGAGGGATGTTAATACACTGGACAGGTAGTGTTAATGTGGAAAATAGTCTTGGTTTATTTTTTTAGTTTTGCTTCTGAAAATGTTGGTGTATTTTTATCTAAAGAAACACTTTAGGTAAAAAAATCACTTTTATATATTCCCAGTTTTAAAATGATGAGCCTTTCTCCAGTTGTTTGTTTTTTTAAAGAGTAAGAAATAAAGGTTATTTACCATTGTTACTTGAATAAAGTGCCCCTAAGCAATCTTCGCATTATGGAGGGAGGGAGAGAATTAAAATTGTTGAGCCTCACAGTAATAGAAATGTAATATTCTTTTCTTTCATTTGGTAACTTAGTTAAGACCTTTTTTAAGAATAAAGAATGGTGAGTCTAACTTCAATTTATTGTAAGGTGATTTAGAATTTAATAAGCCCTTCCAGCTCTTCAGAGTACTTAGAAGACAAGGCCAACTATCAGTAGACTCAAAACCAAATCATGAGACAGTGCCCAGTGTACATTAATGTTAGTTTCTTTGTGAGGAAAAAAATCTCCAGATCCATGAAAGATACATTTGTACTGAAAACTGAACATGAACCAAGGTCAGAAAAAATAGCAATCAGCTATTTAATCAGTTGGGATTTTTGTCACAGGAACCCTTCATTTCTGGTGTTCTGTGTAGTACATAACTACAAAGTAGTTCTATTTTATAGCAATTCAAAACCAAAGTTGCTAGCAGCATTTTGCTGTTGTGCCAGTTAATATTCATAGTGTCATTAATGTAATTATGCAGAGAATATCAAGTGGAGAAGAAACAGTTGGATCAACGTTACAGTAGGAAAGGAAAGAACTATGTTCCACCTCTAGGCTTGGCTGCTGTCTCTTGAGTTTCGGACCTTGACTGCTGAGTGCCTGCCTTGGCTTCTTAGATTCCTAACTCCTACCATTTAATAACTATTTCTCTCCTCAGTGTTATTTGTTTATTCATTTCAGAAATGATTATGTTTAAAAAAATATATAAGCAAAGGGAAGAATATTTAATCAGTGGTCAGAAGTAATAATGTTGATATTTTGGCATGTAACATTCCAGGTTTTGTATGTGTTTATACATTTTAATTTTTTATCAAAAATGAGGTCATCCTCTACCTACTACTTGTACAACCAGCATGTTTCATGATGTGGTGTTTTCCTGTGTCATTAAATAATTCCCCCCTATTCTTGTAATTCATTTGTGGCAGTGCTTTGTTAATCCTTGCATGGTCCACCAGGATTTGGGTTCTTGGATTCCTGCTTGTCCCAGTCAGAGTCTCTTGATTCAGTGTCTAGTGCCCCTATTTGTCTTGCCTTTGTTAACCCCTAGTGAGTCAGCCTCCAAAGATTTTGTGAGAAAAGTAAACCTGTTACTATATAACTTGGTTTTAGCCATTTCAGAGTCCTACTGAGTACTAAATGCTATTCTGGTGGCAGGATGATCCAGGCTAGGGACATTTAGACAACCAGACTTGAGCAGCCTGGCCAGGGTGCAGATGTGAGGGAGTCTGTTGCCAGATCATGCAAGGCCAGGGCAACAGCATCCTCAGGGCTCATTAGCACAAGAAGTGTTTCTCAGGCTCTCAAGAGCACACCTGACAGATAGCATTAAGTGATGTCATGAAGGTTAGAAGGCAGCATGGGCAGGAAGCCAACTAGATCACTACATGTAATTAGAAGCCCTGGGGTCTAATAGTCTGCAGTGATGGTTAATCATTGCTGTATCTGAAGTTTTTAGTTTGAGCAGTTTTATGTAAAGCTGAACTAAAGATATCCAAAAAATGGATCTTATTTTTCCATAAATTAATGTTTTTCATAGATTTAGTGCCTGGGTCAAATTCCAGCTATGCCACTTAGAACCTTCTTTGGACCTATTTCATGAGATAAATGAAAGTAATTTTGCTTAATTCGTAAAAAGGTAAGAAACGAATAAGGTAACTGTCATGATGCTCTGTATATGTTTCTGCATCCTCTGTAAATAGCTTGTTACCAAACAGCAGGAGTAGCAAGGGCTAACGCAAGATCCTGAGCCCATGTGGGCTCTTTTGGAGTAGACAGGATTTCCAAACAGCAAACTCAGGCCTAGGGAAGTGGTCCAATTGCAACATCCCTCTAAGGAGGCTATCCAGTAGATGCTGTTTTAGCTTTTGCATCACTGTGACAAAAATACCTGACAAGAACCACTTAACAGAAGGAAGAGTTTATTTGGGGCTCATGGTTTTGAGTTTTCAATCTATAGACTCATTGCTCTGAGTCTAAGACGAGGCAGTACATTATGGTGAAGGGGAGTTGCTCCCTTCATGGTGCCAAGGAAGCACAGAAAAGGTAAGAGCAGCCTCAGGGAAGATGCACCCTGCCAGGGCACACCCCAGGTACCACACCTTCCAGTTTCACCCACTCATACAAACTAGTTTGGACTGATTAGTTTACAACACTCAATCATTTTGTCTCTGAGTTCCTGCATTGACAGGAGGTTTTGGGGGATACTTCACTTTTTTAGAACCATAACAAATGCCATTTTCAAGGCTACACTGATTTTACTGTTAGGTGGAGGCAACAACTCTGTGCCTTTAAATACTCATGGCTCATCATGAGTTACAACTTGCAGAAATGGGATGTATCTCAGTGGTAGAGTGCTTGCCTAGCATGTGCCAGGCCGTGGGTTTGAGCTCTAGCCCTGCAAAATAAATAAATCTGTTGGGTGTCAGAAACCACAGAAGACACAGACAACTGTGGCCAGGTTCTTCCCTCCTGCCACCTCAGTTGTCGGGATCAAAATGGGTCTTTAGACTTGCTAAGCAAATACTCTCATTGAGCTACTCCCTCACTTCCCCAGGTCCCTCTGACAAAGAAGGTGAGTTGTGCTATAGAGGAGTATTGTCTTCCAAATAATATGAATATGCAGACATATTCTAGCTATTTCTAGTCATGAAAATCTTGCATCCTTTTTGGATTCCAGTGGACTAAGATTTTCTTGTCCTACCCCTCCATCCTCCCCCCTGCCCATCCCTCAGGGGAGATTGTGGTCCAGAGGACTTACATGGGGCAAGGTATCCGAGTGGTTTTCATGCAGTTTGCAAACAAGTGAGAATCCATACATATACATCCTCTTATTAAACTTCCATTTGCTCTGACCTCACAGTGAGAATGTCCAACCCAGGAAACTGTTAATATGTCTAGTCAGCCACAAACTAGGATAGCCCTAGGAGACACATACGCTCTGGTGTTCCAGATGGAAAGAGCTGTGCTTTTGTTTGAATATCTAATGAGGGAAGAAGCATGCCATAGGCAACCTAGCACCCATGGCACCCTTACCTCCCCAAGCAGATCACCACCTTGAGATCTCAACAGTGCTGCATTCAGTCACTGTCAAAAGGTGTTGACACAGGAGATGAAACTGATTTACTTTGTCTACAAGTCCCTGAGAAGGAAGCCATTCTCTCTTTGGATTCATCATTTTCATCTATAATTTCATGGGGAGAAAAAAAGTGGGCCTTATTGGTTTCATGGAGCAGCCCAGAATCTTGACTTCCTGTTTAGAAACCATACCATTCAATTCCTAGTTGGATCGCTGAGATATCTTCCCATCAGAAAAGCAGAAATGCCTTCCCTGTAGCCAAGGCAGAGCTGTGACCTGGGTTAGATCAATTAGAAATAACTGACCAGACCCTGAATCAGATACTAATGAATAAAATGAAGGAGCAGAAATAGTGGAAGTGATGGCCTCCTTTCCAGACTCCAGAGGCAGACTCCACCTCAGAAACAGGTAGTTTCTGGCTGTAGCACCCAGGTAGCAGCAGGACGGAAAACAGACCGTGTAGCATGACTTGGGTCCTGCCCATTGTGTCCTCGCCCTCATCCATCTCTGCCTATTTTTCAAGCTGATTCTCTTCAACCATGTAATATCTTTTCAGTTAATTCCTTTTCAGTCTAGATCATTCATAGTAGCTTTTTGTAGCTCTTAACTGAGAGCCTAGTACATAGTTTCTCAAATTCATTTTGTCTTTGCCTCTGTATGTAGCTGCCCAGGTTGTTCTCTACCATTCCTGCACTACAGGCCCAGAGCCTCCCTCTCCTGGGTTCAGGGAAAGAGGTTGATTTCAAAGGAGCACAGGACTTCAAACATCTAGGGCAAGGACACATCAAAGGAAGAACAAGGGGCTATCTGACCACCTCTGAGGACAGAGGAAGAAGCTGCTCTGAATCTGGAGGTTTGGGAGGCAGGAAAAATGGGGTCGTCAGCATTGCTCACAGCCTCGAGGGCAGTATCTATAGCTGGAAAAGGGTAAGTGGGATTGTCAGACCCTCAGGGACTGTATTTTCTGGAACCTGGCAGAATTTGCACTGAGGCTTTGACCAAATGACTTCTCTATGTACCTATTTTCTCATCTGCAGAAAGGAAAGAACGACACCTACAAGGCTGGTGTGCACAGAAGGCAGGCAGCCAGCTCTCAGAAACAAGAGCTGTTGAGAGTACCACCAAGAAAATCAGGGGGGAAAGACTGGAAGCCAGACTTCATCTGCTTCTCACACTCTCTCACCACCATCAAAATGGCAAGTTTGGGGCGCTTAGGGCCAAGAGACTGCTAGGAGTTCTTTTTCATGGTTTCCAATGTCCCCAGCAGAGGGCCTCTAAGATGTGCTGAAGCCAAACAGGCCAAGTGCTACATGAGGCCTGTTGCTCTCTCAGACCTTCCTCCTGAGGGAAGAGTGATTCTCATTTTTTTTTTTTTTAATTGACAGAAGAGTACTATAAGGGCTTCATTTTCTCCAAATGAAAGAAAGGACAGAGCAGGGGAAGAGCGGCGACATAGACATATCAGGCTCTCTCACACACAGAGCATACATTTGGGACAACATGGAGAAATAAACCTGACTCCAGGCTGGTCTTCTAAAGTGTACAAGTCCTCCAAGCCTCCCAGCAGCCCTGGGAAGGACGGTATCATCAAGGAGGAAGCAGAAGTCAGAAGAGAGCCCGTGAGAGCCCCTAAGTAAATCACCTGGTCTACATACGAGTGCTGTTCTGCCCGCCCAAAGCCAGGGCATCTTCCCACTCTGACTCCACAGCAGGCTGAGGTGGGCTTTTGCCCCCCTGCTTCCCCTGATGGGCTGCGGCTGGTGTCCTGAGACACAGGAGCAGCCTGCAAATGCCTGATAGCCTGAGCCCTGACACTAAGGGTGGTGCTAGGACAAAAACACAAGGTCCCTTGTTTTCATGAGCTTTTTCATCACTGTGACCAAAAGACTTGAAAAGAATGATTTTAAAGGAGGAAAAGTTTATCTGAGGCTCCCAGTTTCAAAGGTCTCAGTCCACCGTCAACTCTGTTATTCTGGGCCCCAGGTGAGTCCGAACATCAGCTCAGGACATGACGGTCACAGAGAGCCTATGCTGGGCTCACCCCGGACAAATTATATGCCACAAAACCATGGCCCCCGTGACCCACCTTCTCCAACTACTCCTCAACCATGTACAGTTAACAACCAGGTACTCCATTCAGCTGGATTCATGCACTTATGAGGCTAAGGCTCTCATAACCAAATCATTTCACCTCTAAACTTTCTTGCATTTGCGCATTTCTAACATATGCGCATTTGGGGAATACCTAATTCTGAACCACAACTTCTGGCCTCCAGCCCCGATGCTCCAATAGAGATGGTTAAGATGGTCAGAGACCACAGGAGCAGCATCCTTGACTTCATTCTCATATCATGTACTTGACCATCTAAAAGGAAGAGCCTAGGAATGCAGGATGATTTTTGTTCCACAAGCTCATTGTGAGAAGTATCGGAGGTAAATCCTGGAGGGTGGGAATGTATCATAAAGAAAAATAACCATCTCCAAGGGCTGAGCATTCGAGAAGAGCTTTGAGAACGAGTGAGGGAGTTGAGTCCTGAGGGATGTTGAACTGGCTGCAGAGGGGGTGAAGGACACCAGACAGGTGTTCAGACAGTGATTTACATCAGCAATGAGGACGCAGCATTGACTGGTTTAGGGGATAAACCTGGACTCTGGGGTTTGCCCATATTTGAGTTCTAAGGGTGTCGAGAACTAGCAAGGAAGTTCCCTGCGCCTCATCACCATGATTTGTAAAATTGAACTGGCTGCTGTGGGATGGTATGAACTGGCAGAGAGAGCCTGTGAGAAATGTTAGCTATTAGCAAAGCTAGTTCTACATGCTAAGATGGCTGTGAGAAGTGACAGTTGGGGACCTGGGGGGAAATCAGAAACAAGGCTAGAGCCAAGTGAGGTTGGAATTTAAATTTGGTTCACAGTGGGGAGAAAGGAGATGAAGTGATGCACTGGGATTCATCCTGGTTAATATTTAGAGTAGAGCACCTGAATGAAACTCAGGCCAGAAGATGGAGAAAAAGAACAAATGGGGTGGGGGGACACTGTGACACTGCCATTCTCCAGGCACGGGCAGTGATGCTGGGGTGAAGCCTCAGTGGTTCTAGAATAAGAAGAGGGTGTGGTGTGGTGACCACAAAGATGTGGGGTGGAGAGAAAGGTGTTGGGTTTCTGCTCACGACTAAAAGGCTCAGGGGTCACTCTAGTTAAACTGGGCTAACTGGGCTGCACAAAATAACCACACAAGAGACACAAATACCTTTTTCTTTGGGGTCGCTGTGAGGGCTCCTCTGACCTTAAGGGTCCTCAGGAAGAGAGAGAGAGAACACACACACACACACACACACACACACACACACACACACCCACGCTGACCCCTTTTATTGAGGAGAAGCTATTCAAATGAGGCAAGGGGTCAGGTTTCAGGGGGCTGAGTCTATCTTCATGATGTCCACTGTCAGCAGGTTGACTGACACCTGGGTAGGCCACACCCAAGGGCACAGTAAGAGGAGGGGACACACACAAGGCACTTCCATGGAAGATTCTATCCTAAACAGGGCAAGGGGTTATATTACAAAGGAACAGGTGAGCATAGCTTCACCCTTGGGGCTGTAGCAAGACACACCCAGGCACGAGACACCGACCCTCGAACCCAAGAAGGGTGGGGAAAGCTCTGCCACATTTCTATGACTGAGTACCTCAGCACCCAGCTGGGGAGGGGAGTGTGACTCAGTCACATGCAAGGTTGGTCTCCAACAGAAAGGTGTTTCCATTAGCAAATGGGGAGAAGCCTTTAGTGCCTGACTGTCTCCTTAGCTCACTTCCCTCACCATGTGGGGAACTGTCGCTGTCAACAAATGCAAACCAGCTTTTGCATTACAAAGGCTAAACAAGCCTGAGTCCTTTTGTCTCCAGTGAAAATGCCACCTTCTCTTGCCTTTTCATTATTTCATCTAGATAAGATTTAGCTTTTGGGTGGAGATAGACAGTCTTCAGAGTCTTCAGTTTCATTTCCTTTCAGAACACGTCTGTATTGTTGTACTTAACTATCTCATGCTGGAGTTTTTTGGTTTTTTTTTTTTTTTCTTGCTGTATCTCTGTGCCTCTGTATTCCGACCAGTGGTTTACAACTGAGGCCAGTTTGGCCCTTCAGGGGACATTTGGCCTTGTCTGGAGACATTTATAGTTGTCACAACTGGGAAAAAGATGCTCCTTCCATCCTGTAGGTGGAGGCCAAGGATGCTGCTCAATATCCTCCCCCAAGCAGGTTGGTCCCTCAACACATATTATTCAGCCCAAATGTCGACAGTGTCAAGGTTGGAAAACCCTGATCAAGAGAAGATCCTTGAGGGCATCTTCATTTCCGTCAAGTCTAGCAAGCCGAGCATGAGTTCAATAAATAGAGACTGCGCTGAAAGAAAGCAGGAGGAAGTGATGATTTATGGAGAAGAAGGGGGACTTAGTTTGGAGTGAGTCAGTTCTGAGAAGTCAGCTGGATATCCCGGGGGCTGGCAGTCTGAAGAGAATCGGAACAAGACTTCTAGAGCCATTCGCTCATTCGTGGCAGTTTTCTTGAGGAACTATTTTGTGTGAGGTGCCCGGCCAGATGCTGTGGCAGCAGAGATGAGCATCTCAGTCCCCACACATAAAGAACCCCTGGTCTGCAGGGAAAGGGAGGTGCACAGAAGTAGATCTGTCATAGGCAAGCTTTGTGGGAGCCCAGAGGAGGCACAGCCAGGACAGTCTGAAGAACTTGAGGATGAGCTGAGCATTGGCCAGGAACAGGAAGGACCAGTAAAGGTCTCTGATGTAAAGAAGAAGAACAAGGTCTGGAAGTGGGAAGGGCTGTGCCAAGAGAGAATGGTGGAAATGCATGGCTGGGCTGCAGTGAGAAGATCATGTGGCCAGGGTACAAGGTGAGAGCCAGGACAGTCAAAGGAACAGGAATCATTGTTCTTCATTTGGAGAAGGATAGGAAGCAGTTATAGGTTTGGGTTTTGTTGTTGTTGTTGTTGTTGTTGTTTTGTCTGTTTTTCCAGTTACCAGCATCCATTTTTCCTGTTGTGGCCAGCACAGTGGTGCACACCTATAATCCCAGCAGTTTGGGAGGCTGAGACAGGAGGATCGTGAGTTCAAAGCCAGCCTCAGCAAAAAGCAAAGTGCTAAGCAACTCAGTGAGACTCTGTCTCTAAATAAAATACAAAATAGGGCTGGGGATGTGGCTCAGTGGTCCAGTGTCCCTCGGTTCAATCCCTAGTACCCTCCCCCTCATAAAAAACATTTCTCCTGTTGTTAATATCATCAATTTTCTTTTGAGAATTATCTCTACTTTCTCCACCCAATCCCCACCACCACCATTAAAGGGTCAGGCATGAGAAAAAGCTAGATCAATAAACCTTTCTCAAACAACTCAAAATTTCAAGAGCTATGATGCAATTGCTGGAAGAAAACAAAGCTGAAATTCATTAACTTCACTGTTTGCATCTCAAGAGCATTGTCAAATAATTTCTGTTTTCCAACCCCTCGATCCCCAAGTTGCCTGGTTCCCCCAAGCCTTTCCTTTGATTCTGTGAGTCTTTTCTAAGAGTTTCCTCTTGAGTTGAATAATCATTTTATGTTACTTATAACTAGGGCACTTTGATAAAGTCAGAGAGAAAAAGAGAGAGAGATAATATATTGGTCAGATTTGTGCCACTATAACAATTACCTGAGATAATCAACTTATAAAGAGAAAAGTTTTGTTTTGGTCCACACTTTTGGAATTTCCAGATCAGTTGACTCCTTTGCTTTGGGGCTTCTGGTGAGGTGGCACAACATGGCAGCATCACATGACAGAGCAGACCCATTCACCACATGACCAGGACCAAAATGAGAATGAGTTCGAGTCCAGGATCCCACGCTCCCTTTCAAGCCACTCCCTCAATAACCTAGAGACCTCCCACTAGGCCCCACCTCTTAAAGGTTTTATCACTTCCAAATAGCATCACCCTGGAGTCCAAGTCTCCAACACATGGGTGTTTGGGGGGACATATAAGTTCCAAGTTATAGCAGAGAATAAGATGGCTGGCCCAAGAGTAGGAAGAGAACCAAGACAATGAACTGACAAGAAGTCATAGTGAACACTTATCAATTTTTTTTCTGGGGGTGGGTATGCAGGGACTGAACTCAGGGGCACTTGGCCACTAAGCCATATCCCCAGCCCTATTTTGTATTTTATTTAGAGACAGAGTCTCACTGAGTTGCTTAGTGTCTCATTTTTGCTGAGGCTGTCTTTGAACTCACAGTCCTCCTGTCTCAGCCTCCCAAGCCGCGGGGATTATAGGCATGAGCCACCACACCTGGCTCTTATCAATCTTCTAGGAAAGATAAAGAGAAGCAGGTATTCAGTCCCCCCTTTTATTTGTTGGTGTTGCAAGTAAAAATACCAGTTGTCCCCTAATATTCTTTCTCCCTCAGTTACACAATCCCTGGTTTTAACCAGGCACATGGTTGCTCAGGAAAAAAAAAGCAAACTTGTCTGATTTCCCTACCAAATAAGTATAGCCATGCAATTAAGTTCTAGCCAATTAGAACTGAAGAAAAATTATGTGCAAACTTCTGAAAAGTAGCCCAGAAAAACAGGGTCAGACTATTTTGTTATTTCCTCCTTCCTCCTTTCTATGTGGAAAGCAAAAGTGGCATCTGGAGTGTGAGCAGCCATTTTGGACTATGATGTTGCTGAACATGGTATCACGGCAGAGAGAAGGAATTGGATGGAACACCCGATGATCATGGAGCCACCACATCAGCACTGGGCTCCTGACCCCTCCGCATTTAATTTAGATAAGATAAAAGAAGTTGTATCTTGCTTAAGCATTACATGGCACACATGTGTGCATATATGTGTCTCACATGTAGTCAGACCTAATCTAACTGATATGGGAAGGCTGAGGGGGTCTTCCATATAATACAGAGTTGTGGTAGATGACCTGATCCTGTTTCCATTCAGAATCCCAAATGCAATATTCTCCTCCTCCTTCTTTTCTGTCTACCAAGCCATGTGCCTGTGATCCAGGCTCCATCATATAGATGCTCCCAGGATTCTTGATATATAATAATTGATGCAAAGACAAAGGAGAGTGAATATCCCCATTAGGCAGTCACAAGTCATCCATGTGGGATGAGCATGAATTTTCTGACCCCATTTCCTGTTTAAAAAAATAAAAAATAAATGGTTGTTGAACTGCCAACTTGTCTAGGTCAAGGTGTGCTGGAGTACTCTGGAAACATAATGTTTGGTCTGTTTATTTTTTTGTTTTGTTTTGTTTTTTAGAAGGAAAGAGTCTTTGGTATATTCTTGGTCCAAAAGTAAGAGAAATTCAGAAGGGAGAGAGATTGAAGATGAAATATAGAAAATATCATGGTTTCCTATCAGACTTTCCCTGTCCCCTTAAATTAGGCTTCATAAAGGTTTCTTTCATTAGAGACATTCAGAGCACCTTTGGCTTTTAAGGGACAGGGTAAAATCCAACTCCCCTGGCACCAGAGCATGAGGCTTTCTAGCTCCCAGGAACCCATGTGTGAAGACCACCTTCTGGTTAGGACAGACTTGAAGCTGTTAGGGTCTCTGGTGGACTGAATAGTAGCTCCCAATGTCCATATCCTAATTCCCAGAAACTGAATATATATTACCTTGTGTGGTAAAAGGGACTTTGAAAATGTGATTACATTGATGTCTATCAAATGGGGACATTATCCTGAATTACCCAGATGGGCCCACTGTGATCACAAGGATACTCTCGGGAGGGAGGCTAGAAGGTCAGAGTGAGAGAAGGTGATGGGACAACAGGAATAGAGGTCAGAGAGCCAGAGACTTAAGGACATTGTGAAGCTGACTTTAAAAATGGAGCCAGAGGCCACAAGCCAAGGAATGCAGGCTCTGGAAGTTGAAGAAGACTAGAAAATACTCTCCCCTAGAGCCTCCAGAAGGAGATTAGCTCTGCCAACATCTTGAGTTTTGCTCGGGAAGACCCAATTTGGACTTCTGAGCATCAAAATATAACACGTTTGCATTATTTTATACAACTAAGTTTGTGGAAATTTGTTAGAGCATCAACAGGAAACTAATAACAATCTTTTTTGCCTCATTTCCAGTTAAAGATCTTATCAGCACCTGTGCATGTCGGTAAGGATCCTTGTCAGTCATTTGGAAGAGAAAAGCTATAAACGCCTGGACTTCTTCATTCAACCTTGGAACTGGGTTTCACAGCAATGGCAACTTGGGTTTAAATATTAAGAGATGCCATAGGACTTGAAGAAACCTTAAGACACATTATATTTTGACCCTACAACAGACATCTCGTGACAAACTTTTCTGCAAACCCCAGTGTGGCACGGATTTGGATTCACCAACATTCCCTGTCCCCTGCTAAGGCCAGCTGTAATGGGGGGAGCACAGCACTGTACCTACATTTGTTTTCCTTAATTCTTTCAAGTGCCTTTGGTAATAAGTGGTTAGAGTGCTGAGGTTTTTAGTCCAGCTTCTTTTTCTTCAACTCTAACCACTTTACATGGAAGAATAGGTTACCATAGTAATATTTTCTGAGCAATAGGTGAGCTACAGTGCACTATTGAAGGTACCCAGGAGAAAATACTAATAACTTCCTGAGAAAGTCTAATCATTTTCTAGAACCTCGGGACTACTAAAACAGAAAGATTGATGAGTTTGCTGGATGATCTGAAAGCAGGTCATCTGCAGCTCATAGAAAATATAGTGTAGGAAGCTACAATCATCCCCAAAAGTCCCCCAATCTCCTCATCTTCAACCCACCCCTCTAAGCTGCTCAAATGACAAATGATAAATCTAAACTGGGGGGAAGTATTTGAAACTTGTATCAAAAATTGCTATGTCTTAAAGCTATCCTTTTAGGAATTTTGGGAAGATCGTGGCAGCTATGCTAAAATAATGTTTGAATTTTTCTGAATTCCAACAGAAAAATAGATAGATACCTGGAAAGGAAAACCAAGAAGCTTTGAACAACATTTACAACAAACATAGGTGACAAAGTATCACCTTGAATCCCAAAATACAAGTGGGTGAGACAGGTCACCAAAGAGCCACAAGCCCTTCTTGTCATGGGTTATGTGTGGAAGGAAGCCAAGGTGGGTGGCCTCAGCTGAAGGGCCTGAGAACAGGAGAAACCGAAAATAACCCAACTCAAGAACAGAAGCTGAAACCAAGAGATTTCTCCTGCTTAGTGGTGAGAGAGGGCAAGGGGTTTCACATGAAGTCTGAAGGGCCTGGAGGGTCTAGTCCCTATGAATTTTTAAAAATTTATTTCTTTTTATTTCTTGTTTCTTTGTTTTGAAGCAGGGTAACTTTTCTGCATAGCTTTGTTGAGATATAATTCACATACTACACAATTCACCCATTTGAAGTGTATAATTGGGTGATTTTTCACATATTCACAGTTATGAAATCATCATCACAGTTTTAGAACACTCTTGATGCCTCAAATAAACAGCAAAAAAGAACCCTATACCCATTTGCCATCAGTCCCCACTTCCCACCTGCCCCCAACCACTGGCAACCACTAATCTCCTTTTTGTTTTTGTAACTTTGCCTGGTCTGGACATTTCCTATAGATGGTATCATACAATGTGGCCTTTGAGTTCGGCTTCTTTTCATTATCACAGTGTTGTCAACATTCATCCACATGTAGCAGTGCTCCCTTTTTATAGCTGAGTTTTATGTATGGGGATACCAGCTCTTGTTTATTCATCTGATGGATGAATGGTTGCTTCTGCCTTTTGGTTACTATGAATAGTGTTTCTGTGAACACTTGAGTACAGCTTTTCTTTGAAAACCTGTGTTCAATTCTTTGGGATATTTTGTTAGGTATAAAATCCTGGGTCATATGGTAATAATTCTATGTTGAGCTTATTGAGAAACTTTCAAACATTTTTCCATAGCTGTTGTCATATATAACAAACATTTAGTTTGTTATATATGACAACAGAATGCATTACGATTCATATTACACATATATAGCACAATTTTTCATATCTCTGGTTATACACAAAGTAGAGTCACATCCTTTGTGTCTTCAAAGATGTACCTAGGGTAATGATGACCATCACATTCCACTGTCTTTCCTACCCTTATGCCATTGCACTGTTTTACATTATATTATCTGAGGTTCCAGTTTCTCCACATCCTTGCCAACATATCTTATTTTTCATATATGTTTGTGTGTGTGTGTGTGTGTGTGTGTGTGTGTGTGATTATATTAAGCTGTCCTAGTGGGTATAAAATGGTGTCTCATTGTGATTTAGATTTGCATTTTTTAATTACTAATATCATTTAGAATCTTTTCATGGGTTTGTGCACCATTTGTATATCTTCTTTGGAGAAATATCTGTTCTTTTGCATTTTTAAAAATTGGGATTTGTTATTTAATGAAAAGAGGGTTTTTTTATATTTTTTTGGATCCTAGATTTAACAAATAATGATTTTCAAATAGTTTTTTCCACTATATGGGTTGTCTTTTCACTCTCTTAGAAGTATTACAAGTGCTCATTTTTTAAGGGGGACCAGGGATCAAACTCAGGGGCACTCAACCACTGAGCCACATCCCAGCCCTATTTTGTATTTTATTTAGAGACAGGATCTTGCTGAGTTGCTTAGCACTGTTGCTGAGGCTGGCTTTGAACTCACAATTCTCCTGCCTCAGCCTCCTGAGCTTCTGGGATTACAGGCGTGCACCACTGCACCCAGTTTTTACAAGTATTCTTTGATACACAAAAGTTTCAATTTTGACTAAGCTCAATTCATCTTTTTTTTTATTTTCTTGTGCCATTCATCTCATATTTAAGAACCCATTGCCAATGTCACAAGGATTTTCCTCTATTGTTTTCTAAGAGTTTTATAGTTTTTACTCTTCATTTCAGTCTTTGATCCATTTGAGTTAAATTTTTTTAGGATGTGAGGTAGGGATCCAACTTCATTCTTTTACATGTGGATATCCAGTTGTTCCAGAACCATTTGTTGAAGAAGATATTCCTTTCCCCCTTTGAACAGTATTGGCACGACTGTCAAAAATCAATTGACTATAGATATATGGGAGTTTTTCTGGATTTTCAACTCTTTCTCATTGGTCTATATATCCATCCTGATGTCAACAACCACACTGTTTGGATTATTGTAGCTTCATATAAATTTTGAACCTTCAGCTTTATTCTTTGTTTTTAAAATTGTTTCAGCTATTTGAGGTCTCCTGTGATTCCATATGCATTTTAGAATTGGGTTTTCTATTTCTGCAAAAAAGGATATTGTGATTTTGATAGGGATTTTATTGAATCTGTAGATCTCTTTGAGGAGTATTACAATTTTAACAATATTGTCTTGCACCGAGTGAACATAAGCTGTCACTTCATTTATTTAGGTCCCTTTAAATTTCTTTCAGCAATTTCTCACTTAGAAGTTCTCACTTAGAAGTCTTACGTCTCTGTATTTAAATTTAGCCCTATATATTTCATTCCTTTTGATGCTGTTATAAGTGGAATTGTTTCATTTCCTCTTCAGAGTACTCTGGTTTTATATGAAAATACAACCCATTTTTGCATTCCAATCTTGCATCCTTCAACTTTGCTTAATTAATTAATTACCTCTTAACACTTTTTTTATTTTTTTATTTTTTATTTTTTATGAGAGAAGTGACATCACTACAGATTCCACAGATATTTTTTTTTAAGAGAGTGAGAGAGGGAGAGAGAGAGAGAATTTTAATATTTATTTTTTAGTTATCAGCGGACACAACAACATCTTTATTTGTATGTGGTGCTGAGAATCGAACCCGGGCCGCACGCATGCCAGGCGAGCGCGCTACCACTTGAGCCACATCCCCAGCCCTTAATACTTTTTAAAAATTCTTTGGGTTTTCTATATATAAGATTATGCCATCTTCACTTCTTCTTCATAAGAAAGAAGTTTTACTTCTTTCTTTTCAACTTAGATGCCTTTTATTTCTTTTTCCTTGCCTAATTGCTCTAGCTGGTACTCTACTGAACAAAGATGGCCAAAGGGGCATCCTTATCTTAACATTAGATAGAAAGTTTCCTTCCTTCACCATTGAATACGATGTTAACTATGGGATTTTCATATACACCTTCTATTGTAATGAAAATCTTCCCTTCCAAAGAGTGTTTTCTCTTAAAAAGAATGTCGAATTTGTTAAGTACTTGCCATATATGCAAGTAAATTTTTTAAAGATTTGGAAACAACTAAATGTCATCTTATCCCTCTATTTCATATTCAATTGACACAAGAAAGAATACCAAGTTTTATTTTCCACTGTGATTTGACTTCCATTAGCCCTTTTTGAAGTCATTAATGGAAATAATGACTAATATTTTTTGAGCAAGTTTCTAAAGAAAGAATTTCCAGACTGAAATACATAGCATCTGGGATACTTTCGTCAGCTATATTATTGTATCCTCAATAAAGAACACCAGGATACTTCGAGTTCTGTGTCTTACCAAGAGAATATAAATGTTAACTCAAAAACACAATAAGAACTAGCATCTCTTTTGACTAGATGAGCTCAACTGTCAAATGGCTCAGGAAACAGAGAAATCTTCACTGGACTGTACAGCCACAATACAAGAAACTCAAAAAAAGAGAAACACAGACAGCCAGAAAATCCTCCATGACAAGATTATCTGAGAGGTAAAAAGAAATGAGGTTGTAAAGCTTCAAAACACAAGGTGTGAGCAGTAGCTTAAGCCCATGTAAGTCTTTTGGTTGTTAAGTTTTTCATTCCTTCATGTGTGATTTGAAGTCCACCTATTTCCAAAAAGATTTACACGGGAAAAAAAGAAAAGATAAATAACAGAAATAGGGAGATAACTTATAAAATTATAGCAAAGGAAGGGAAAGTATATGCAAAAATAATTTCTGCAATTAAGAATTAAATTTGAGGCCCAATGAGAAAACAGGTAACATGAAGAAATGGCAATCTTTATACTCTGCTGGTGGAACATACAATAGGGCAGCCAAGGTGGAAAATAATTTGGCAGTTTCTCAATAAATTAAACATAGAACTACCCTCTGATCCAGCACTTCTACTCCAAAGGAAATAACAACAAGGACACAGACTTATTTATCCACCCCTGTTTATGTCAGCATTATTCATAGTAGCCAGAACTTGTAAACAACCCCAATAGATGAATGGACAAACAAAATGTGGTTTCTACCTCCCAGTTGAAGGCTATTTAGCCTTAAAAAGGAATCAAATTCTGATACATGCTAAAAAAATAGTAGAACCTTGAAAATATATGCTAAGTGACAGTAACCAGACACGAACAGACAAATGTTGTACAATTTCACTTATATAAAATATCTAGCATAGGTAAAACTCAGAGAAAGAAAGGCTGAGGGAGAAGAAAATGGGGAATTGGTTAATGGTGAGAGTTTCTGTTTGGAGTAATGAAAAAGTTTGGAAAGTTGAGCACATTGTAAATTCAATTTATACTACTGAATCATACACTTAAAAATGTTTAAATGAAAACTTTTGTATTGTATATGTGAGTGTATGTGTATAAAACCACCTTAATGAATCAGAGAACAAAAATCAAGTATGATTCTAAGCATCCTGATGCCCAAGGCAAGAGTGAAATGAGATTAACATGCTAACAAGTTCAAGGTTTCTGGCTCTTGTCCCAGAAGAGCTATTCCTGGTCACATACTAGATGCCCACTCCATTCACACCCTTTAGTCATAACAAGTTGGACTGTGAACAGCTCAGTGAAAGCCATGGGCCTTCTGAGACTCAGAGTGGAGTGGAGTGGTCCCTCTAGGAAGGGAAGTCCATTTTTTCCCTTGAATATGGAATTTAGAAAGTTGGATTATTGGGGTAAGCAACAAAGACAGGAACAGTGACTCTTGGACTTCCCAGGTGGCAGCACTTTAGTTGAGCTCAGGGGGTGTGGCCTGGAACCCTACAGACTCAGGTTCTGACTCCCTCACCCCTACCGCCATTTTCCCTGGCTCCAAATCAGGCAGAGTTGAAATCATCGTCTTGGCAGTTCTGAGTATTGAGGCCAGTTCCATCCTAATGTTTGTTCTTCTTCCCAGAGTTGCTCCACCTGATTTCAAGTTCCTGCCCTCCTCATTGGATCAGTAGAACTTCAACTGCTTTGGTTTGGATTTCAAATGTCCTCCAGAGGCCCCTGGAGCTACTGGGGGATGATGGAGCCTCTAGGAGATGGGGCCTAGGGAAGGTCTTAAGGCCACTGGGGAGATACTGTTGAAGGAGATAGCGAGACCCCCATTCTCTTCCTCTTTCTCTTGTTTTGCTTTCTGGCCATGAAGTGAGCAGCTTTGCTCTGTCCCATAAAGTGCTGCCTTGCCTCAGACCCCAGAGCAACAGGGCCAATCAATCACAGATGAACCTCCAAACTGTGAGACCCACAAACCTTTTCTCTTTATGAACTGATTATTTCAGTTATATGTTATAGTAATGGCAAGCTAACTATTATACCACCCAAGAGATTTTCTTCCTCTAATTCAGTCCTAACACTAGCCCATCATATAAACTGCTGGGTAAAGTGATGCTCCCAAGCACACTAACCCAAAAAGACAGAAGAAAGGGAGGTGACATGTCCTGGGTACCCTCTCTCAAAGTCCTGTCATTTTCACCAACATTCTAAATGGGTAACAGCAATGGAACCACCATATGTTCTTAAAATGGCTACCCACATTGTAAAATCTGAGTCACCATTCTATCTTACAACGAAGTAAAAAATAGTTGATTCTTGTTAAGACAAGTAAAATGAGGAGTGATTTTATGTATTATCTTCAGTATTATGATAACATGCCTGTCCACCCAACCCCAGCAATTATTTAGTATTACCTATGTCTAAATAAGATTCATTGTGTCCCTCTTTTGTTCAATATGCCTAATTGTCCCTCAACTCTTGTGGGTGTTCAAACATCTCACCCAGGCTCTCAGAGTTCTTCCAAATCTCTCTAGCCACAAGTTAGTTTATCCAAACCACACCTCTATATATCCACCTCTACTTTGCCCAAATAAAACTCACTATTTCACAAACTCCGAGGTTCATTCTCAAATCATTTAGGCAATTGGCTTTACCTGCAGTGCCCTGTGTTGTTCCTCCTCCTTTCCAAATCCTACCCATGGACAAGTCCCAAGTCCTCCTCCTCCTCCAGGAAACCTCCTCCAACTACTCTTCCTCCATTGATGTTTTCCTGTGAATATGTTCTTTGAATTGCCAATTATGACTCCCCTTTGACCACCATCTTGTATCACCGCTAACCTACTGTATGCATTTCCTTTGTCTATTAAATTGTGTCTTCTGCATCCATATCATCTTGGCTATTGAAGGTCAGGTTCCCTAGAATACAGACCCTAAAATGAGGAGATTCCCCTGAGGTATCCTTAGAGGGGAAATCACCTACAGGGAGTGGAGGAACTTGGGGGCCAAGGGAGAAGGGGAGCTATTACACAGTATCAGTAAATGTCCCAGACTACTTCATTGGGGTATTCTGAAGCTGAGATGGCCCTATAGACTTGTCTCAAGTTGGAGTGAGGTGCCTGGGTCTCTTATACTTGGTCATGATGGCAGCTGGAGACTGCTCCTGGAAGCGACTGTGAGCATGGGGGAGGTGATCCCAGAAGGGGCCAGGACTGAGAACTGTTTGTCTTAACTTCCTCTGCAGCCAGGGAAGCAAATCCTGAAGGTGTGGTACTCAGTGCAGCAATATTCAGAGGTGGGGTTTGGGGGAAGTGATTGGATTGTGAGGACCCTAATCTCATCAATGGATTAATCCATTTGATGGGCTTACAGTTGAATAGAATATTGGAGGGTGGAAACTATAGGCAGTAGGGCATAGTTAAAGGAGTGTTTACTGGGGACATGTCCTCAAAGTCTATATTTTATCCCTGACCAGCTCTCCCCCACCTTCTTTCTAGCTGTAGTGAGGTGAGAAACCTCCTCTACCATACACTCCTAGTGCCCTGGTATCCTCAGTCCCAGAAGCAATGGAGCTGGCCAACCTTGAACAGAAATTTCTGCAACTATGAGCCAAAATAAATATTTTCTCTGCTAATTGTTTTTTTTTTAAAGTTATTTTGTCACAGCAACAGAAAGCTGACTAACACACATGGTAATGGCCCTCTCCTACTACCCTCAGGGAATCAGATTCCAAGAAAGAGAAATATTAGAGCTGTAGAACAGAGATATAGAGGAAAAAGCCAGGGTTCAAAGACAGAGTCAAGTGGGTTGGTGGAATCTACGTGACTTGAAAGTGTTATTCCCTTCTTCCAACTGAGAGCTGCCAGTCAGAACACCGAGGAAATAGGAAACGCCAAGGTTTTTCTTCTCATCTCTAGAATTTGGATTAATTTCAGAAACACTCTGGGGAGATATGAAAGTCTAGGGCTTCCAGAGACCAGAATATCTTCTGCCCCAAGGATCTTGGGCAGAATTGGGGTTTTTTCACCTTGGAATATGAAACATGATAGCAAGTGAGGTGCTTTTCTAAGAATCTATATTAGACCCATGCCTTTTTCAAAATATTTTATGCCTTTCTTTAAAATCTTACAACCACATTTCAGCCAACAAGCAACACATTGGAAAGATATTTTTTTATGGCTCTTTGTATACATTCTATAAATCTGTGCGTGAAACTAACCAAGTATCATCTTGCCTTATTCTGTTTTTCTCATCTATACTTCCCTCAGTGATGAATTTCCTAATTGCCATTTCCAAGTGGCGTGTCTCCAGTTTGGAAATGTTTCGGAGTTTTTTGATTCATGTTGTTTTTAAGCACTTTCTCTTTGCTTCTCTGGAGTTAGAAATTGCATCTATTGGTCTTCCTATGGCGGGTGGTTCCATTACAAGATCTGAGACTAAATTCCCTGGTCCTTGTTACCCTGAACTATGAGCCACGTCTAAGCAGGGTGCAAGATGTAAGGCCTTCAGGGGAAACATAGGTCATGCCCACACCTCATTGCAGCCCTCCTTCCCAACTTGGCCTTCTATGAATTGCTTAAAATGCAGAAAAGCCCAGAGGAGACACTTGCTCTCTCCATGCACCACTTCTCCCTCCCCATCTTATTCTGCTTCTGAGGGGGATGCAACCTGGTTGACAAGATGAGCCAGAGAGAACAAGAACATGGGACATCAAACTGAGAAGAGCACTCAATGCTCTTGGATCCACCTAGCAGCAAGTGGGTGTGGTCTTTATTATCATCATTGATTCTGGAAAACTTAGGGCTCTTGGCCCAGGATCTTTGCTATGGAGATCTCTTAATGAGAAAAGTGGTATGTTTCAGAGCTGGAGTTTGAATGCAAGATTTTTAAAAGTACCTTTTGGTCATATAAAAGAAAGCAGCTGGGGAAGTGAAGGGGAAGGAACGCATCTGCTAATTAAAACTCCAAGAGTAGTAGGAGGAACAATTACCCTAAGACACTCTCTCTCCCCACATTCCCGCAAACAAATTAGTTTCCACCCCCACGCAGTAGGAACAACAAATGCCAATTATGCCTAGATGTTTCCTTGAACATGTTTTCTCTTCCCATCTCCATCTGATCCTTAACATCCCTCTGATAAAGGGTTGGAGGTAGGCCATTGCTTATCTGAAGAAATGATTTCCACCCACTCTTATTCTACAGCAGATCTGCCGCAGTGAGGAGGCTGGCACCAGCACCAAGCCCAGATACAGCAGAACTCTCTGGATGGTTGAATACCAATAAGCATTTTTTTCCAGCAGAGGAAAGGAGGGGTTTGCTTTTAATTGTTAGATTTCAGTGGAAAACATGAAGGAATATGGTTAACGATGGTTGCAGAAAGGCAGAAGATGCTATGGCGTAGGTTAAAGTATAAGCAGATAATAATGTCTAGATCTAGACTTATCTCCAGCTGTAGAAATAATGGGTAACTGGATGAGGCTAGATGGCATGATTCTTTTTTTCTTGGTTGCTTGGGAGTTTGGGCGCTGATGCAATCATGAGTAAAGTTTCTATAAACAGCCATGTGCAGGTTTTCATGTGAACATCAATTTTCTTTCCTTTCGTTTCCACGGGAATTTTGAAAATGCCAATGGCATGCACCAAGGAGTAGGTGGGAAAGAGACAGTTATTTTAAAGTCAGAGGCAGCCTTTCAGTTTCTCCGGAGGTGGAGGTCTGACTTTCATCTTTGGTGGCAGGCATCCTTTGAGCCTTTTGGTTATGCCAAGATAAAGCAGCATTTTTTTTTTTTTTTTTGAAACACAAAGGATAAAAATGCCCTGTGAGAAGCGTTTCACTGCATAGGGTGCATCTCTGCTGATTGTGTTCTCTTTGGGGGAAAACTTTCCTGTAAATGTGGGCTCTGCTCTCCCTAAAACATTTTTATTTGTTTTCAAGGTGATGTGTGTGCGCGCACACAGGTGTGTAGGTTTGTGTATTTGTGTGTAGATGAACATTCTTGTTCAAGAGTTAACTACCTGTAGGTGAGAGCTGGACAGAGTAAGGCCCAGTAGGAAGGGTGCAGTAGCACATCTTCATTTCATGTTCTCTTTTTAAAGCTTCACACTGTTACAGAGCTGGGGCCTTTTAGGAAACCGAGGCAGCATGAAGACCCTCTTTCAAACATTGATTCTTGCGATCAAGTCAGGAAGATTTCAGACATGTCACTCAGAGCAACAGGCGTGAGTTTATTCAAGGGATAGGAAAATGGAAAGGGGACACCCTCAAGGGAGAGAGTGGGGTCCTCTCAGAGTGTGCCTCTCCTGCACTCCAGTTTTATTGTGGATCCCAGAGAGGACTCCAGAGTGTCCCACCCAGGTCCACCTCTTGACCTTTCTCTGATAGCAGGATGACATCAGACTTTCAAGTCCCCAGTGCTGTGACAACTCTAGGTCAACTTAGCCCATGCTGAAAGGTTCTCATTAGATTCTTGATCATAAATTCTTACAGATTTTATGATTAGGAGGAATGATCCTCATCTCCCCGAGTTTGGGAATCTGGTCTGTGAAAAGGCACATAAAGTCTCCCCCTTCAGGGTAACTTAGGTTCCTCCTATTGACATTATTTCAGGGCTGCATTCCTCCTGCAGATAACAGGTAGTTTGGAAAGGAATGCAACATATCCTGTCTAGTTAAGCCACGCAGGGATGCAGGTAAATTGCTTCTTAGGAAAGAAAGTATGTGAAGGGTCAGCACAGTGTCCCTTAACCTGATGTTCCCACCACTCACATCAACACAAGCTGTGGGGTCAAGGCTGATTAATTAACTGTGACTTGGGAAGTAGGAGGATGCATCTCTTTGGGAGTTTCGGTTTTTGTCTATGTAAGGAGAGAGACCAAGGCAAGACCTCAGGAGAATCCTTTGTTTCTGATGGGAGTGGACATTAGGGTGGCAGACACTTTGGAAATGGCTAGGAGATGAGGAGTGAGGGACTGAGGCTCAAACTGCAGGGAGATGACATCCTTAAGAGCCTTTGAGTGCAGAGAGATGCATAACCCTTTCAATATGGTTATACAGAACAGGAGTATCCAAGTGGTTTTCTGCACGTGGCTCCTTGAAAAGGAAATGTTTTCTCTTGGGAAACTAAGACAAAGAGCCATACCAATGCTGCAGAACATTTTGTGGAAGGCTGTAGGAGGGGAATCTGGTTGGACTAAGACTTCCTGGAGTCTAGGACAGTTGAGACAGGACATGCAGCTGGAGACATCCGAATTACCAGATCTATTGTTCTCAACAGAGGCGATTCTGTCCCACAGGGTATACTTGGCATGACCGGAGACATTTTCAGTTGTCACAATTTTGAGGTTGCTACTGGCATCTAATGGGTAGAGGCCAAACATGCTGATAAACATCCTAGAGTGCATAGGACAGCTCCCCAAACAGAGAATTATCCAGTCCAAAATGTCAGTAGTGCTTAGGCTGAGAACTCCTGATCAAGTTGTGGAATTGTAAATACATTTAGATGTTCATATGCAAACGCATATAAAACTGAATCTCAACATTGTTAGTAATGTTAGTAATGTTGATCTAAAAAGAAAATGTCACATAGCACATGACAACATAACAAGGTATATTTATTCAGGGTCTAGTTTTCACAGGACAAACTTCTGGTCCTTATGGAACATATGTTGAGCAGAGAGGGAAGACCCCTGGTAATCATCTGCATTTCATACGGTAATTATAATATCTTTTGTGAATTAATTCATTTGACCCTCCCAACAAGCCTATATATGCTATTATAATCCCTAGAGGCAGAATGGGTTCAGTAACTTGTAGAGGTCCTATAACTGACAGACCCAGTGTGGCTTCTTTACAGCATTTAAAGTTCCTCTTATTAGTTAAGTTCCTCTTATTAGTTAAACAGATTTTAGAACTAGTTATGTGATTTTGGTAGCATGATTGAATATTTCATGCTTCTTCATGTGTACAATGGAGGGAATAAAATCTCATGAAATAGGTTGTTGTAAAAATAAATGTATCAATTCACAGGGCATCCTTAAAACAGTGTTTGGCATACAGTGAGGGTTAAAAAGTTACATAAAGGAAATGAAAAATAGATAAGGGTTGTGAATCCTACTGAGAACCTACAGTGGTTCTCAAAATGTGCACCAGGGCCATCAGCATCCTCTGGGTACTTGTTAGAAATATGAATCCTTGGCCCCAAACCCAGACCTAACTCTGGAAGTGTCTCAGCAATCCGGGTTTTAACCAGCTCTCCGGATGACTCTGGTATACGCTGAAGTTGGAGACCCAGTGAATGACCAGTTCTGAGGTGTGATGCTCCAGCTGTGTCACAGGAGTGACACTTGGTCTTGTCCTAACACCTTCCCTGACCATAAATGTTAAAAACAATACAACTAAATAAAATAAAGATAAATGTTCTATATTTTCTCTCTTTTGCTGTTTATTTATTTTTACTTCTCTTCACGCTCAGCAGATCCTTCTCCTCACCTCCTATGACCTGATGATATCTTCCCTGATACCGTGAAACACCCCGAATTACGTTCTTCATCTTCAGGAAGCTGGTTCTTCCCTTCCTTCCTCCTTGCCTTCCCTTCTTCCTTATTTTATTTCAATTTTCTGAGCCCATCCCAGGCCTTGAGTGGGTAGAATCTTAGGAGAGCCCTGACCAGACACAAGTTCCTGCCCAGTGAGGCTTCTGGGTCCAGCCAGATCTGAGGCTGGAGCAAATGAGGGCATCAAGACCAGCTTCTCCAAGCAGATAACACTTGGTCTGAGATTTGATGAAACCAGAAAAGGAACTGATAAAAAAATAATATTAAAAATCATTTGGAAGAACATGACGAGAATAATGAATGCTCTTTAATAACTGCACAAAAAGATAATCATGGGAGATATGTGAAAATACTGAAGATAAATGAAAGGACCAGCTGAATAAAGATAACAGAAATGTTTTTCTTAGGTTTTCTTTAAAGTCAAAAATTGACAAGTCAGAAGTAAATGAACTATCACTTAGTCAGTACTGGACACTACCTAGTTGTTCTCTGTGGGTGGTTTGATATTGCTTTGCCTCCAGGGCTTTGTTCATCTTCTTCCTCCTGCCAGATATCCCTCCATTCTCCTCTCTCCCCACTTTTATTAATGAAAATTATCCCCTTATTTAAGGCCCAGGTCAAAAGCTGCCTCCCCCAGAAGCTTGCACTCTTCCTTCGCATCAGAGATTCATTCTGCAAGGCCACCAACCCTTATTGACATTTCTAACCCTCTGTTAGCACTTTTCTGATGTATTATGGTTATTACACAAGTAGATCTCATCTCTAGTAGATGAAAGTTCCTCCAGAGTCAACAGTATCATACCCATTTTGAAAGACACAGTGTCTTGCACTCAGGAATCAGGGCTGAACCCCATCGACAGGAATACACACAGCAAGCAGGAGAGATGGCTGCACCCACATTTTCTTTCAGACATAGCCATAGCTCCAGGGGGATCAAAGAATCACATCTGTAAATTATTCATAAACTTCAATAATGGATATAGGACACAGGAAAGCAATTGGTGAATACCAAGCAAATTGAAGATACTGATGGAGACAAGATTGATGTGTTCTATCGTATAAAACAAGAAGTCATTCAACAAAATATAATGAAATAAATGCAAAGAAATTGATGAAAGTATGATGGTGGCAAGTACATTAATTTACAAAATTGTCAAATATCCATAAAGTCACTACCTAGAGTCCTTTAAAAAAGAATGAAATATTTATACAAAAGAATATATAGATAATAAATCACTATGTGGGGAAAATGCAGCCCTTTTAGCCATTAAAGAACTAAAATTTAAACAATGAAAATACACCATAGCATACCAATTATACATTTTTTAATGATAAAAATTGATTTGGGGCAAAGCTGTCAATTTCTCTCATTTCTCCAAAACCAGAGCTAAGAGAACAATGAATCCATTAAATATCTCTGAGGTACAATTTGAGAATACACGAAAAGAACAATCATTCCTACATTCTAACTCAGCTAATAAATTTCGGAGAAAATGTATCAAGGAACTATTCCCCAAGGGGAAAAAATTCTGCCAACTATAATTTTAAAAATAAATAAACTGAATGTTCATCAAGGACTGTGCAGATTCTTGAGATTTTACCCTACTTTTAATCTAATGAGCAACCTTGTTACCATTTCATAGAAGCTGGGAGAGAACAGGAGATCACTGGGTCAGAGACAAATGACTCTATTATTCTGGGCAAAAGCTTTAGCCAGGGCTGCCCCGAGTTCAATCCTTAGTACTGGCGGGAGTGGGGGTGGGGGAGTTGTAGTCAGAGTTTTGTGTTGTTTGCACTAGTTGCCAGTGTTTCCCCAAATTCCTGTGGGGTGGCAGAAAGAGCCCTGAGCTTGGGACTCATCACTTTAATAGTAAGTGTCAGGAAGCCTGCCCTTTAGTTCTTTAACATGGCTTCCTACAAGCACAGCTGTGAGAAATGGCCTAGGTAACAAGCAGTCAGGGACTCCCCTTCTAAGCACGCCCAACAGCAATGTTCAAGGATGCTCAAGTCTGTGGATCACCTCTGCCAAGAATCCTTTCTTCATTCAAATGTATTGAGTTACCTACTATGTGCCTGGCATGGAGCCAGAGTCTGAGGATACCTCAGGGTACAAATTTCCTACACACAAATAGCTTCCATTTCAACAGGGAAGGTAGATAATGGGAAAGGAAATAAATAGGATGATGTCATTTCCGTGATGTGCCATGAAGAGAAGGAAATAGAGTGGGGAGTGAGAGAACACCTTCCAGTAGAGTGATCAATCATAGATCCAGTGGTGAGGGATGGCCTGAGATGAAAGCAGTAAAGCAGAGACTCAAGTGGAGTCAGAAAATGATGCCTTAAGCATTATTATCGAAGACGGTACAACAGCCATGAAGCCCCGAGAGGGAACGTGCACATCATGTTCAGGTCTGCAGAAGGTCAGTGTGGCTGGGCTGCAATCAGCTGGGCAGGGGAGTGGTTAGAGATGAAGGGAACCCCAAGGAGATTGTAATTGGGATACAAAAGAGTTGTCTCAAGGAAGAGCACAAGGCCTTTTTATGTTATGGTTTAGATATGAGATGTCTCCCCAAAGCTCCTGTGTTAAGCCAGGATGTGAAACAATTAGCTTTTGAGAGCTGTGACCTCATCAATGGAATAATCCACTTGATGATTAATTATTTGAAAGTCAGTTGTAGACATCTGGTGGGGGGAGGGGTCACTGGGACTATGCCCTTGGGACTATGCCCTAACTCTTCCTTTCTCTGTGCTTCTAGCTGCCATGAGGTGAGCAGCTTTCCTCTACCACTGCTCTTCCATGGTGTTTTGCCTCATTCAGGCCCAAAGCGATGGAGTTGGCTGACCATGGACTGAACCTCTGAGATCATGAGCCCAAAATAAAACTTTTCCTCCTCTAAGTTGGTCTCTTTGGGTATTATGATCATGGTGATGTAAAATAACTAACAGAGATAAATGAAAACAATTATTGAACTACAAAGTCCAGTAAATGGAGGGTACATTGGTGTCATGGACAATGGAGGAATAGGGAATCAGAAAGTTAAATTCCAGCTGGGAGCCTCAAGGCAAGTGTATTAGTTAGCTCAGACTGTTATAATAAATGCCATACACCAGCTGACTTAAACAGTAAAAATTTATTTCTCATTTATGAAAGCTGGAAATCCAAGATCAAGGTGCTGGCTAATTCAGTTCCTGATGCAGACCCTCTTTCTGGCTCGTGGGCAGAAGCCTTACACTGTGTATTAGTCAGGGTTCTCTGGAGAAACAGAACCAACAGGAGATATATTTATGATTATAAAAAGGGGATTTATTAGATTGGGCTTACCCAACCAGAAGCTGGATAGTCCACAATGGCTGTCTGCAGGCTGGAGAACTGGAGAAAACAGTAGCTGTGTGGTCCAAGATGCTGAAACCTCAGAACAAGAGGGATCAACAATACTACCCCAGACGGAAGGCTTCTGAAAACTCTCTGGAGAGTGGACTCACCAGCAGAGTCCACTTTGGAAGAGTGAAGGAGCTGGAGCCTGGTGGCTTCAGGCAATAACAGCAGCAATCAAGAAGAATCCAGTTTCTATCTGCTGCTGCTTCCTTGTTCTCCCAACATTTATTCCATCCAAGCCTCCAACCTATTGGATGGTGCTGCCCACACTTAGGGAGCATCTCTGCTTCAGTTCACTGTTCCATATGCCAATCATTCCGAGACACACCCCCATTGACACACCCAGAAACCTCTTAATCATTGGCATCTTTTAATCCAATCAAGTTGACCATTCAAATTGACCATTACACTCTGTGTCTTCACATGCAGAGAGAGAGAGAATGAGCTCTCTCCTGTCTCTTTCTAAAAGGACATTAATCCTATCAGATAAGGGCTCTTACCTTTCTGATCTCATTGGATCATATTATCCCTTTATAGGTCCTACCTCCAGATGCAGTCACATTGGAGGTTACAGCTTCATCATATGACTCTGGGGGTGGAGGACACAATTTAGTCCATTGCAGCAAGTTGACAAATATTAATTTTTTTTAAATCTGTAAATGGGAATGGTGCCTACAAAGGTTGTAAGTTCTATTGAAATTGTTTTGTTGTTACAAATATTTGTGGGATTAAAACTACATAAAAATAAACACAAAACAATCTTATATAAAGATTAGAAGAGAACTGAAGCTAAAGTTTGGTTAAAAAGAACAGGAATGGTCATCATTTACTGAATACTTACCCTGTACTATTGGTCTTACCTAACTTTAGTTTTATAACAATCTCATAACATGGATATTTATTCCCACTTTTAAGATGAGAAGACTGTGTTAGAAAGCCCAATTGGTAAAATGGCACAACATAAAAAATGTTAACTCGGAAGAGAATATTTTGGAGCATGAAAAGTGTTAAGAGAAATTGGCAAAATAAAAAATTGATTTTAAGCATGAAAAATGTATGTGGAGTAGAGCAAAGACTGAGAATCAAAGCATATCAGATATCTGACTGTTGCAATATGAATATTTAGACATTTATAATATTCATTGCTTTTGTTATGCTTATTTGAAAAAATGGGGGAGGATATCATTGCAAAAGTATTTCGAAGGCTAGTCTCCATTATATTATAAAGGATATATAACCTGTTTTAGGTTAATTCTCCTAAATCCTGCCTTCTTCTGGACCCTTAATACTACCTGCATGTACACCCCATGTGCATGTGGCTTCCACTCAGCCATTCACAGTAGAGCTGGCCTGCTCTCCACTCCCAATCTGAACTCCTTCCTTACTCTTCTGTAAAATCTCAACAGCCCCCTCCTCCAAGAAGCCAACCCGACCCCCACTTCCCCATCCCCATTCACCACTTCTGATGTTTTTACAACTACTTGAAGCTTAAGCCTAAATGTAAGCCCAAGTACTTTTACTTTGACTCCTTTAATGTTACTTTTTAGGTCCTGTGAGTATGCTGTCCTATGTGAGTGAGAACTGTCATGCATAGTACCAAGAATGTACACAGTGCCTACTTGTGAAGGAACAAGTAGTGAGGGTAAAGGAGAGGACATTCTTAAGGGTGTCCAACCAGCATGAGAAGATGGTTCAGTCGGGTTCTAGGGGGTAGGGCTGCTGGGTGAACCAGGGAAGAAAATCCCTCCACCTGCCTTCATCATGGGTGGCCTTTCCAGAGTCCTCTTTGGGAGCTCACTCTCAGGGTGCAGGGCCCATTGGGCTCTCCTGAGCGCCCAGATTAGCCTGCTGCTCTATTCTCAGAAGGTTAGTAACAAACCAATTATGCTGCTCTGAAGGGGGGGGTGTCAGTTTATTTTATATTTCTCTTCTACTCCCACCAACAGAAGTGATGTAGCTTTAGGTTGATTTCATTACAATTGAGGGGTTTTTTTTGTTTGTTTGTTTGTTTTAAGTATGAGACTGAAAAGGAGGAGTTGGAGTTAGTGGAGAATGAGAGAGTGAGAGGAATCTCATGTTTTTAAGTGTTTTCTACCTTTGCCCAAAGGTCAATAAAAATAACTCCTGGAACTAGGGGTGCAGTTCAGTGGTAAAGCACTTGCTTAGCACGCATGCGGCCCTGGGTTCTATCTCTAGCACGGCAAAAACAAACAAAAAGGAAAACCCTACAGTACGAATTTGGAAGACAGGGATATTAGAAAGTGAAAAGGGAGGGCGCTGGAAGTTTGGGTGATTTGGGGATGGGGATAAATTCCTCTTTCAGGTCTTTGCTCAGAAGCCTTTTTTTTTTTTTTTTTTTTTTTTGCATATAACAGGGAGTGAACTTCTCAAGGTACTTAGTAGCCCTCTCCTGGCAGAAGGGCTGCGAATGAAGGGGCAGTACAAGGGCAGGGGGCTGTCTAGGAGCTTTATCTTTTTCTTTCTTTCTTAAAAAAAAAAAAAATCTCCAGTAGGCACCGGTAGACTCCTGGATTCCAAGAAATCAAAACCCCTCTGGCCGATATGCGGCGGCACCCTACGTTTTCAATGTCCAACAGTGCCACCAGACTGGTCCGAGGATTCACGGAGGTGGCTGCTATGGAATTCCTATAGGATTCTCAACCTTTGTGGGAGGCTACCGCCGTCAGGGTGCTTTCCGAGCCCCCAGAAGCCGCGAGACGGGTGGGGACGACGTTGCAGGTCTGGCTCTTATTGGTGGGTTCTCCAAACCACTCCTGCCCAACTCCCGGAGCAGCTCAGCTTCAGCCGCCCAGGGGAGGGTGGGGGCAACGCTCCAAGCCCGCCCCGGCGCGCGGACCCAGAGCAGCGCTCTCGGATTCCCGATCTTCAAACAGCGGGTTGCGCCGGGGACCGCGGAGAGGTGGGAAGGAGCAGGGCGCTGAACGGAGCTGGAGAGAGTGGAGAGGTCCAGTCCCTCATTTTCCTCCACTGGAAAAGAGGGTCCAAGGTCCACGAGGGCTTCAGGCAGAAGCAACAAAGAGAAACTGCAACCCAGAAGAGAGATCAGGATAGGGTGACCTAAATCCACTTGGGTCCTCCCCTGAGTACGCAGTGCCCTCTCTATGTGCCTGCACCTACCCTATCCAGGTACAGCTTTGGGACAAAGCGAACGTCCGCTGCCCAGCAGCCCCAAGCCAGAGCACTATGGAAGCCGCTAACCTCTTGGCGACCACCAACAGAGCCGCCCTTCTGGTAGGACCTGCGACTTGCACCAGTACCCCAACACCGAGCGAGATCCTCGGGTCCACCCCAGGAGGCACCGACCTGCCCGGCCGGGAGCCGCCCTTCTCGGTCTTCACGGTGCTGGTGGTGACGCTTCTCGTACTGCTGATCGCGGCCACTTTTCTGTGGAATCTGCTGGTTCTGGTCACCATCCTGCGTGTCCGCGCCTTTCATCGCGTGCCGCATAACTTGGTGGCCTCGACGGCCGTATCGGACGTACTAGTGGCAGCGCTGGTGATGCCCCTGAGCCTAGTGAGCGAGCTGTCGGCCGGGCGACGTTGGCAGCTGGGTAGGAGCCTGTGTCACGTGTGGATCTCCTTCGACGTGCTGTGTTGTACCGCCAGTATCTGGAACGTGGCGGCCATCGCTCTGGACCGATACTGGACCATCACGCGTCACCTGCAATACACGCTGCGCACCCGCCGCCGTGCCTCAGCTGTCATGATCGCGCTCACCTGGGCACTATCTGCGCTCATTGCCCTCGCCCCTCTGCTCTTTGGTTGGGGCGAGGCGTACGATGCTCAGCTCCAGCGCTGCCAGGTGAGCCAGGAACCCTCCTACGCCGTCTTCTCCACCTGCGGCGCTTTTTACCTGCCGCTTGGCGTGGTACTGTTTGTCTACTGGAAGATCTACAAGGCGGCCAAGTTTCGCTTCGGTCGCCGCTGCCGGGCTGTGCAGCCCTTGCCCTCCACCATGCAGGTGAGGGACAGGCTGTGGCACTGGGAATGGGGAACTATGAGGGAGGAGGAAGTTTAGCCTAAGGTAGAGCGGGCGGAAGCTTGCAGGCTTGTGTGAGCTCTTTGGAAGACCAAGTGGAGGGTTTTATTACCTGAGTTTCGAGGGCCCCCGCACCGGAGAAGTGTCAGCCACCTGCTGGTTGCGTGCAAGGGAAGAGGTTCTATCACCTATATATTAGGACTGGAGCACGAGCTGATATTGCAGCACTGTGGGGTTGAAGGGGACTTGCAGGTAGGGCTTGTCTAAACAGTGGCGAGGTCGTGTCTAATTAGCTACACACTCTGTGTTCCTCGGCTTAGTTATGTCTATGTCGGTCCTGGAGCTGCCAACGTCTTGATCTCAGCTAGATAATGTGGGATTGTGGAATGCTGTAATCCATCTTGCTGTAGAAGACGAAATTCTCGTGGCTGTTCACCCTTTATTTTCTGTCTCCATCAGATTCCAGTCAATCTTTTGCAGTCCAAAGACCATATTTCCAACTCTTTTGGCTAGCTCCCTGCCAAGGGGAGAACTGAGGGTAACATAATTCAAGTGTCACTTTCCTTGGGCATGCCAACCCCAGTGCTATCCCTCTAGCAGTCTTAGAAACGGAATCATTGATTCTAGCCCTAAGTACTAGCTTAGGGCATTAGAGTGGTTGCTTAATTTCTGTATGCTTTGTTTTCTCATCTTTAAACAATTTAATTCCTACCTTATATGGCTCTTGGCAAGGATCACATGAGATGAAGAAGGTCCAGTACCTAGCATAGTGCCTGGCACAGGATGGGTGGCAGAACAGGGTAGAGAAAAATCAACAGGGTGTTTGTTGCCTGTCAATATGTAAGGGGAGGGAAGATTCTATTGGAAATGTAACGAGATGAAGAAAAGTACATTTGGTAGCTCTTCCAAACGAATTTATCATTCTGCATGCAGATTTTTTTCCTTTCAGCTAGGGCCCTCCTCACCCATGCTCAACTCCCTCCTCACCCTGGAAACCCAAACTTTCTTATTTGGGGGTCAACTATTTCAAGTAATAAGCTCCCAGTCCTAGAGAATAATGGGATTTATTTACTTGACCTTTCTAAAGACAATATGTGGACCGGGAAGGGAATGCACAAGGGGGTGGGGGGCAGGGAAAGTTACTTGTCCTTGTTAGCTTTGTTTGAATGTTAGAAAATTAACCCAGATATTTAGGTTAGTAAGTACATGCTTTTAAAAGTAGACTCTTTTTCATTAAATGGCAGAAGAACTTTGTATCATAAAATAGGAACATCATGGCCATAATTGCAAAGCGTTAAAAGGGAGAACTTTCTTCAGGACTAATGATGTTATTTGAGAGGGTGCTTTGGAAAAGGCTGAGTGATTATAGCTTTTCTGTCAGAGGTAGGGGCTGACTTGTAATAGCTATGTCAATCCAATGTGCACCCAGAGAAATCACAGTGAAATGAACTCCGGAAAGGCTTGCCAAGCAGGATTTTAGCGTTCCTTTTTGATGGACTCTATTCAGGCAGGTGGCCTAAGGAAGAGGTGACCAGATAGGAGGCTGTCCAATCCTGGAGTGGCCTGTGTTGGGGAGAAAGAGCTCCAGGAGGTAGGGGCAGTGTTGTGATTTAGCCACTTGCTGGTAGTGGGAGGTAGGGCAAGCCCTTATTTTGGACCTGCACTTCTGTAATACACAGTATTGGTCTGTCATGTTTAAAAGTCTTGAATCATAGAGGCTGAGACTGTAGATGAGGTAATGTCTTAGAGCATCCTGCTTCTAGGGACTCCAGCAAGTCCTTGATCAAAATCCTGAGTAATTTTCCTGAGTCAGCGTTTGCAAGTCTCTAGCTACAAAACACAATAACAGATATTTAAAATAATGCCAGAAATGCTATTTCTATACTTTCTCCCACCTACTTCTTTTTACACTTCCAGGATAGTTAGTTGAGTTGAATTTAGGTGCTGCAAAGTGTTCGTACTGTTTTCTGTGGGTGATAGGAGTCCTGTTGAGGAGGCTGTGTACATCCTTCATTTTTTTTTCTTTTTTTCACAATTCTGTGGCTAGGTCCCAATACTAAAATATTATCAGAAAGCAGTCTGCAATAGCTGCTAAACAGCGATTAATCCTTTAGGACAAAATGCCATTTTCAAAAATAGACAAGGAAAAATATGAATTTACTATTTTTGATGCTTTACATTCATCTTCTTGAATCCTCATGATGCACCAAAGTTGGCATTTACAATCTCTCCTAAGTCAAGAAAAGTTAAGTTGTGCTGCAGTAACATATAACTTTCAAACCAATAGAAGTTTATTTTACTTTCACTCAAAGTTTTATATGGTCTGGGGGCCCTCTTGCATAGCTTTCTTGCAGACAGTAACTCATGGATTTGGGTCACTTGTTCTTTCTTTGAACATGCAGCTTCTAAAGTTGCTGTGGGAGGAGGAGAGATGTGGAATATATCAGATTTTAAGTGCATTCTTCTTCTGTTCACAGTCTTCTGGTCAGCTATTAGCTATAAATTGGAGGGGAACATGGGGATATTTGGTGAGCATGAACTGTGTTTGCCACATAGCTCTCATTTTGCAGATGAGAAAGCTAAAGCATCCCAAAGTGAATCCATCCCAAACAACCCAGCTATCATGTGGAGAAGCTGAAGTTTATACTAGTTTTAAAGTCACTGTTCTTTTTATTATTACTCTCTGTGGTTTCTAGGTGCTTTATTCTGAGGGCTTTCTCCTGCCCTCAGGCATCTCACCTGGAGAGGAATGAGAGGATCTCAAGGAGCAGGATCTCAAAACTATTCTCATGAACTTTCTTTTCAAGACCAGCTGAAAGCAATTGAGTAGAGAGGCACTGCCAGCTTCTCTCAGAAGACAGAGTTAATTCCTGGCCTGGAATCCTTTCTTTCAACCTCATATCCTGAGAAACTGAGCTCCACATGCACAGTATGCTCTGCCCACTCCAAAGCAAGCCCCATGGGTTGCTATTGTTTTCTAGTATCCCAGTGCCCATGAGAAGGAGAAAAACAGCAAAACTGTCAATAGACATGATTTCTTTGACTTTCAATGTGTAACATCAAATGTTTTTCTTTGGGGATTTTTTTTTCTTTTCAATTGCTTGATTTCTGTGCACAATTGACACTATGGCCTAGAATCTATCCATCAGCCCGTGAGGCCCACCACCTAGAGCCATAAGTCTTTTGGAGGCCCATGGAAATGTTTCAATTTTAACTTCCTTTAAAATTAGTGAAAAAAATTAATACAATACTAATAAATATATAATAATGAATCCAGTCTTGGTGATATTGGTTTTTATAAGAGTATGTTCACACAATATAATTTTTAGCATTTTCAAAAGAGAAAGGGAATGGTAGAGGCAAATATGCATAGAATCTTTGAAAGGAGCCTTGGTGGATACCTTTCATGCATTCTCAGTCAACAAACATGTATAGAGACAGCGTGGGCACCATAGTTAAAAGTAGGAGATTTGGAAACAAGGACACCTGGGTTTTTAATTTTGCACCACTCATTGGCACTTTATCTAGTTGAGTTAATCTAAGTCTACATTTCCCTATATGTAAAATGAATATTACCATTTGTCTCATGCTAGTCTTATGAAGAGTAAATGTGACCATAGTGTGTGTGGAGCACTTAGAATACTAAACTAAAAATGACAGCTGCAGTATTACTTTCCCTGTTATTTTTCTAATCTTATAAGTTAGAAGTCATGCAATTACTTTATCTCCCTTACTACTATTACTTACCATCATGGGTGGATTAGTTGTTTATTGCTTTTGTGCCAAAGCTTGATGGCTTAAAATACCCAATGTTAGCTCAGTGAGGCAGTGGGAACAGCTGAGTTGAGTTGTTGTAGCCAGAGATCTCCTGGTTATGGCCAAGATGTCAGATAGGGCTGCAGTTATTGGAAGGCTACATGGGAGTTGAAGATTTTGCCCCTAAGGTAGCTTACTCAGATGGCTAGTGGTGAGAAACTTTGGTATCCTGTCAAAAGGACATCCTCATAGGACTGCTTGAGTGTATGACCATGGGCAACTAGCTCCCCTCAGAGCAAGCAACCCAGGAGAACAAAGCAAGGAGGAAACCTTTCATGCTCTAGTCTTGAAAGTCACATATGATCACTTCCACTGTATTCCATGCATTAAAAGTTGAGTCACAAAGTCCCACCCATACTCAAGGATCCTTGAGAAAAATTAGGCTCTATTCATAAAAAATATGACAGTATGGAAATACTTTGGTGACTGACTTACCTTCTATTAGCTAATGTCACAACCTCTGAGGTTTCAGAGAATCAGTAAACAGGTCCCCACTCTCAAGGGACTGGTTTTAGTAGGCTATAATTATAGATGTGATAAATGCAATGAAATCTTGGAGGTCCTCTGCTTGAAGGTACTCTGGTCTTTCCAGGGTACAATGATACCTGAAATATTGAGTAGTGTATGGAAAAGCACTTTGAAATGTAAAGGGCAAAAAATAAGTATGAGGTGTTGAGCTTCAGGGTTTATGTCACCTTGGATCTTGGTTTTATATAATGCTATATTACAAAAAGTTGACTCCTCTAGAAATTTGTATTCCATGGTCAACATCCGTCTCTCTCACCGCATCCCCCAATCTCCAGTAATTCCATGCCACTCTAACTATACACGAGGCTTTTTAAGATTTCATATGTAAGTGAGACCATGCAGTGTTTTCTATACCTAGCTTATTTCATTTACATAATATCCTCCAGGTCCATTCATGTTTGTCACAAATGACAATATTTTTTAAAAGGCTGTGTTGTATTTCATTATGTACATATACCATATTTTCTTTATTCATCAGTTGATGAGTACTTAGGTAGAGTCCATAATGTAGCTATTATGAATAATGCTGGAATGAATCTGGAAATTAAGATGTCTCTTCAATAGATTGATTTCAATTCTTTTGGATATATACTCAGAAGTGGGATTGCTAGATCATCTGGAAATTCTATTTTCAGTTTTTTGAGGAAACTCTATACTGTTCTTCATCATGGCTGTACTATTTTACATTTCCACCAACAGTGAACAAGAGTTCCCTTTTACCAACATCCTCACCAACACTTATCTTTCACTTTTTAATAATTGTAATTTTAACAGGTATGAGATGATACCGCTTAAGATTTTAATGTCAGGTCCCCTGATGATCAGCGATGTTGACCATCTTTTTTTCATAAACCTGTGGGCCATTTGTAATGCCTTATTTTTAGAAATGTCTACTCAAGTCCTTTGCCTATGTTTTCATTGAGTTGTTTTCTTACTATTGAGTTGAGTCCCTTATATACTTTGGATACTAATTCCTTATCAGATATATGGTTTCCAAATATGGTTTTCTCTCACTCTGAGGTGGTCTCTTCACTCTGTTAATTATTTTCTTTGCTATACAAAGCTTTTTGGTTTGATGCAATCAATTTTTGCTTTTATTGCCTGCGATTTTAGGATCACATCTAAAAAATTGTTGCCTACATCAGTGTTGTAGATCTTTGCTCCTGTGTTTTCCTCTAGTAGACTTAAAAGTTTCAGGTCTTATATTTAAGTTGTTAAGACATTTTGAGTTGATTTTCATATAATAATAGTGTGAGATAATTGTCTAATTTTATTATTTGCTTGTGGATTACAGTTTTTCCAACATAAATTATTGAACAGGTTATATACTTCCATTGTGTGTTTTTGCACCTTTATCAAAAACCAGTTGATCATAGATACATGGATTTATTTCTGGGCTCCTTGTCCTATTCCATAAGTTGAAATGTCTCTTTTCATGTCAATATCATGCTGTTCTGATTGCCACCGATTTTTACACATATTTTGAAATCAGGTTGTGGTATGCCTCCAGCTTTGTTATTTTGAATTGGTGGGCATTCTAGATCCAAACTGTAGCATTAGTATATAGAAGATTGTTTTGGCTCTTTCATGTCTTTCATGCCTCTACATGGATTTGGGGATTGTTTTTTCTATTTCTGTGAAGAATCTCTTTAGAATCTTGATAGGGATTGTATTGAATCTGTAGATCACTTGGGGTAGTATGAGCTTTGAACAATACTAAGTCTTCTGATCCATGAATATGGTATTTCTTTTCATTTATGTTTGTCTTCCATTTCTTTTCATAAATGTGTTGTAGTTTTCAGTGTACAGGTCCTTCACCTCCTTGGCTAATTTATTCCTAAGTATTTTTAAGCTATTGTAAATGGTTTATTAATATTTGACAATTTGCCATCAGTTGTTAGTCAGCTTTCCTTCACTGTGACAAACTACATAGATAATCAGCTTTTATGGGGCAAAGGTTTATTTGGCTCAC